>NC_080066.1:102965837-103293267 GCF_949987535.1 Balaenoptera acutorostrata
TGGTATAATATAGTGATCCAGTTTTTTCCTTTATTATGTGGCTGTCCACTTTTCTCAGCACCATTTATTGAAGAGACTGCCCTTTTATCATTGTATAGTTTTGATTTCTTTGTCATAAATTAATTGACCATATATGCACAGGCTTTTTCTGGGCTCTCTATTCTGTTCCATTGATCAGTGTGTCTGTTTTTATGACACTATCATACTGTTTTGATTATTATAGCTTTGTAATAGAGTTTGAAATCAGGGAGGGTGATTCCTCCAGCTTTATTCTTCTTTCTCAAGATTGCTTTGGTTTTTCAGGGTCTTTGTGGTTCCATACAAATTTTAGGATTGTTTGTTTTATCTCTGCGAAAGATACCATTGGAATTTGGGGATTGCATTGACTCTGTAGATGGGTTTGGGTAGTACAGACATTTTAACAATATTAATTCTTCTAATCCATGAGCACAGAATATCTCTCTCTTTATTTGTGTCATCTTCAATTTCTTTCATCAATATCTAGTTATCAATGTACAGGTTTTTCACCTCCTTGGTGAAGTTTATGTCTATGTATTTTATTATTCTTAATGTAATCGCAAATGGGATTATTTTATAATTTCTCTTTCTGATAGTTCATTATCAGTGTATGGAAATACAAAACATTTTGGTATATTGATTTTGTATCCTGCAACTTTCTGAATTAATTTATTAGTTCTAATAGTTTTTTGGTCGTGTCTTTGGATTTTCTATATGTAAGATCACATCATCTGCAAACAAAGCAGTTTTACTTCTTCCTTTCTGATTTGTATGCCTTTTATTTCTTTTTCTTGCCTCATTCCTCTGTCTAGGACTCCTAATACTATGTTGAAAAGAAGTGGTGAGAGTGGGAATTCTTGTCTTGATCCTGATCTTAGAGGAACATTTTTCAGATTTTCACCATTGAGCATGACGTTAGCTGTGGGTTTGTCATATATAGCCTTCTTTATGCGAGGTACATTCCCTTTATACCCATTTTATTGGGAGTTTTTATCATAAATGAATGTTGAATTTTGTCAGATGCTCTTTCTGCCTCTATTGAGGTAACCATATGATTTTTATCCTTCATTTTGGTTAATGTGGTATATCACAATGATTGAAATGCAGATATTGAACCATCCTTGTATCCTTGGAATAAATCCCACTTGATCATGGTATATGATCCTTTAAATGTATTGTAGAATTCAGTTTTCTAATATTTTGTTGAAGATTTTTGCATTGATGTTCATCAGGGCTATTGACCCATAATTTTCTTTTCTTGTAGTGTCCTTGTCTGGTTTTGATACCAGGGTAATGCTGGCCTCACAAAATGAGTTTGAAAGTGTTCCCTTTTCTATTTTTTTGGAAGAGTTTGAGAAGGATTGGTATTAATTCTCTTTAAATGTTTGGTAGAATCCACTAGTGAAGCCATCTGGTGCTGGGCTAAAGTTTTACAAATACCCAAGGTAATGAGACCTCATACCAGAGTGTGGTTTGAATATCTGGTGACTTCTGTTCCTTTAAGCTGTTGAAATTCTTTACTCTTGAAACCTGAGAATTTTAAGAGGAGCACCTACACAAGAATCTTGTCCTCAGCCATCAAAATGGCCAGTGGCTCCAACATCTTGGGAAAGAAACAATACTTTATGTTTAGGGATGGAACACTGCAGGAGTTTATTCCTCCTTTTCTCCCACTCTGATCCTTTGTGTTTTGTATTACTCCCTTAAAATAATTGTTGAAAGAGATGATGCAGGAGGCCTATGAGGCTAATTTTTCAATGTGTCTAAGTGTTTGTAAGAGTTACACCACCAGGGACCTCAGAGAAGATATAATTTTATTTCCTCTCAGTTTTTATTTTATGGGTTGATGTGGAAATCTTTGAGAAAGCAAGGAAACATTTTTTAGCTCAATGAGTACCCTACATTAGCGAAGTGTAGGAGTCACTAAGGATTGTCATGTTGCTCAAAGAGATTTAATTTTTTTCTTATAAACTACCTTCCTTGCAACAGTAAAGGCAGCCTCTTCTGAGAAAGGTTTAAAAAATCTGAGATAATAAATTATAAGTATGTCGTGATGCAGGATTCCTCTCTTTCTTCCTCTTAGCTTCTGGGAGGCTAAGCTTTTAATGGTGATTACAGTATCAGATTTGAGCTTACAATAGTCCTCTAATTTACTGGTTAAAAAGTGCCATTGATGGCACGAATGTTTTCATTGTGCTTTTAATAAAGCTCTTTGAATAGAAGAAACACTCCTCAGAATTCTGAATGCTTCCCCAACAATCCTCTACATCCCCTCTCAAAACACTGTTTTGAGGGACTTCTTCCTTTGTACATTTTGCTTAAATAGATTTATTGAGAACTTTTTGAACATGTATAGGAAAATCACAAAAATCCAATGAATAATTTAGGAAGCTTCTTAAAATGACTGGATACCTCTGACAGTTGGCTTTTGGAAAGGCAGAGCTCTGTTAAATATTGTATGACACAAATAATATTTCTTTGCAGAAGATGGGTTATTATTAGTGTTTCTTTAGGAAATGGAAATAGCAGCAATGGGATAAAGACATTTCTTTGGTTTTCTACAATTCCTTCAGCCAGAAGCTCTTCAGAGCACATAGGGCCTTCTGGCTGGGTATGCCTGGGGTTGGTCTAATAGGAGAGGGGCATTCATTTTACCAAATGAATGAGTGAGATTTCTAGCCAACATCAGAAAAAACTAGGGAAGAGGAGGTGTAGATTGTTTGAGAGACATCACATGACTGCTAGTAAGCTCATCAAATACTGGCAGCCTTAGAAGAGAGTCTAAATTGCTTTCTTACCACTCCATTTTTTTTTTGACCCACCTTCTGTATCCCTGCTCAGAAAAATGACTGAACTCAGGGGTCCAAAAGAGAATGGGTCAAAGTGAACTGCCCTAAATAAAAATGTTGACAATATCAAAACTAGCTGAGAATGTGGGGTAACTGGGACCCTCACTCATTGCTGATGGCACTATAAGTTGGTACCACTACTTTAGAAGGTGAGTTGGAAGTTCTAACTCAGCATTTCTGCTTCAGTATATCTAGCAGGAGGTAGGCATAAGAGTGTCCACTGCCAAATAATAAGAGTATTTCTGTACCATGGGAAAGTAACTATGAAGCATTTAAAGGGAATAAGCTAGATCTGTTCCAGCTCAACACAGAGGAATCTCCAAGATGCATTGAGTGGGTGGAATAAAAGTTGAGATATATATGTATATATATGTACATATATATACATATATATATACACACACACATATGTATATATTTATATATACACATAATCTTATATTAATGCCTTTTATGAGATAGTATATAGTTTCTGTTGCTACATTTACATACAACCACACATAGATATGAGTATGTATACACGTGTGTAGGTGTGTCTGGAAGGAGATTAACCTAGTTTTACCTCTGGGAAGAAAGACGAAACAGGGATGGAGGATGAGGCCTTTTCTGAAATGCCAAAAAGTCTTAAATAAATACGTGCTCATGTATTACTGATGTAATTTAAAGCTTAAAACAGAAGAGCATTGCCCTTTTCGTAGGGGGTGGGACTGGGAAGTTTGTGGGGCTAGGGGAGGTTTTTTGCATCAAAGTGATCGGCAACGTATTTTAGAGAACAAACAACTTGACTGATTGGAGATAGGAGTTGCTTCTGCTAAGTCAGTGGGTTACCCTCACATACAGTGCTTTCCCTTGCCTTACTTTCGATTTGGCTACTTGTAAAATGTGAACGTAACAGCTAGCTCTCATTTATCTCAAAGGTGCCTCACAAATATTAATTATTCAGTTTCAGATGAGAATATGTTCTCTCCATGGCTGACTGAGTTTTTTAGAGAAAGCCAAGATGAGTGTCACAGTAGAAGCTTGTGAAGATCATAAAAAATCATAGGTGCCCATGTACAAAGATGACTAGGACAGCAGGAAAAGAGCCGCGTTTGCTTTGTGCTCTAGGGAGCACAAAGGATATTATTGAACTGCACAGATGTAGTTTTCAAAACAATACACCTACGTTTAACCTGCCAGCCCTCATCCTGTGGCTGCATCATCTATTTGATAAAAATCACTGTTCCAAGATTTTTCCTTCCCTCTGGGTTGTGCAACTTCCTGCCACTTTAAGAATCCCCGCTCCTGAGCTTTGCAACAAGGCTGCACTTAAGTCGGGTTTTCAGACTACTATGGAACTTGGCTTGAAATAGAGTCAACCGTCTTATCCATCAGTTTTTTATTATTATTATTATTAAATTATGGTGAAATTCTTTCATTTATTTACAGAGAAAATATTCTGTAGGAAGTATTAAGCAGGATACAACAAAAAGGATACATTACATTCCTATTTGTCTCTTACGAGAAAAGAAGGGGAGAATTTTTTCTAAACTTTTATCTACATTGTTTTAAATATTTGCTGGCAATTTGAAACAGGAAGTTGAAAACAGTAATCTTTGTGTTAAATCTAGAATGTCTATTTTTTTACGATTATGCCAGTAGTCATTAAAATTCTATTTTACTTGTTTTTATTCTCTACCTCAAATAACCCTTGTTTATTGCACTTAATACCTCTATAAACTAGTTGGCTGAAAAGTGGCCTTATTGGGAAGCAGGTAGGGAAGGTCTGTTGTAAATAGTAAGTAAAATTATCCATCAGTTTTTGACCATGGGAAGCACTTATATTCCACTAGATGCAAAGCTGTTTCTAGTTCCACTGATTCCACACTGAATTAGTTTTTCAGTGTGTGGCTTATACGAAGTGAGGATAGAAAAATCAATAGAATCCAACTCTTTGGGTTAATTTAATCTAATCTTACAACCTTGGAAATAATGCCCATCATATTGGCTGCATTAAATTAGTTTATTGATTAGCCCTTTCACTTGGTTTGTCTATTGCTTGAAACCTATATTAACCTTTACCTTTATCAGGCTTTGACTCAGGCTAACATTCTGGAGGAAAATGAAATGGGATCTTCCAGTTCATTGCTCTCTGCTGTACAGAGATGCATTTTAAGTTGTATATAGTCAGGTATGTGTTTTCTGTTAGTGTTTACGGAGCATAAAACTGCCGCCCAGAGTTGGACCCAGGGGTCACCACACTGCTCGGTTTGCTGTCTCCCACAGGAAATCCACTGTTAACAGAAGAGCATCCTGGTGTGATTTCTGTTTTACAACATTAGTATCAAAGGTTAGGCCCCCAAACCCTTTATTCCATTACTAGACCCTGAGTATACCTTCCGATTTATCTAAAGCTATTTTGGTCATTCATCATTTCATTTAATATATATATATAAGTACATATTAAGTGCTCAAAACTTGTGAGGTTTATGTGTTGGACGTAAAAGATGAAAAAGAAGTAAGTAGATACTCTCAAAGAGTTTAAAGGACATTTGGGAAGATTAATGTGTAAGTAAATAAATGCAGTATTAGTATGAATAAGGGTAAGAAAAGGTAAAAATGAGAAGTAGCCCATATATATCTTGATTCTGTAGCATCTTTTGCAGTAATGAGTTTCACATGATTACTCTATATAAGAAGTACTTGTAGTGTTTTAAAAATAAAATGAATATGTGTGAGAAAGCACCTAACTTAGTAGCTAGTACATTTCAGATTTTCAGTATATGTTAGTTTCTCCTTCTCTGGAGCTTTGAGTTGCCTGGTCTATACCTTTGGGTGATAAATTGATACATTCCAGTTACATTCCTTTTCTAATCTCATCTTTTAGATTGGCTAACTCTTGTATTTTAGTGTGACTTCATTTGGTACAACTTCCTCCCCTTGATCATTATACTTAATCTTTTTGAATCTTTTCCAGATCCATTACATTTTTCTTTAAGAACAACAATTTGAACTGCACACAGTGTACCAAATACATAAGCACCCTTGTTCTCCAAAATTATAGGATAATATTTTGTACCTTTTCTAATGATCATTGACATTCTGTTGGCCATTTTTCCAGGCAATAACACACTGGGTCAATGTCATTAAAAATAGTTTGTGATGTCATCAAGTCTTCTTTTCTAAGTTGTGCCAGAGAGAAAGCTCATTAGGCAGCTGCGAAAATATGGGTTAATTTTTTTTTTTTTTAGTAAAAAAAACTGTCTTGTGCTCACCCATGGTGACATTCACTAGTTGTTTGTTTGTTTTGTTGATTGTTTGCCACTCATAGCTTCAGAAGTTTGCTCTGCAAATCACCTCTAATGCCATGGTGGTTGTGGTACTTAACAGTTGATATTGCTGCAGAAGCTCGGTGTCATCTGCACATTTAAAGATCTCAAAGTATATTTGCTCCAAAAGGTGTTAGAACTCAGTTGAATCCATTCATTCCCTCCCATATTTCCAGTGTGCCTAAAACTATCTCCTTTCTATAATACAGAACAGCATTGACCAATTTCATGGCAACGTTTTTGAAAATAGAGTTTGCTGTGGAACCTTGGCAATTTTATGAAATATTTCATACATATAAAAATACATAGTGCCTATATGTGAGCTACAAAGAATAAAGGTAAAATGAGCCCATGTACTTACTATTCAGCTAAACCAACATTATTGATAACTGTACTCCCTACCTAACTGTATTTCTTTACCTCCTCCCCAGAGGTAACCTCGGACCAAAATTTTGTATTTGTCATTCTCTTGCTTCTCTTTAGGGTTTGCTACATTTCTCTAAACACTAATAAACAATATTTGTTTTTTTCTTTTTGAAAATTTTTATGTAAATGGTATGTTCTTCTGGAACTTGTATTATTACTTAATATTGAGAGTTTCATTTATGTTGATATATATAGTTCTCATCAGTTAATTTTCAGTTTTTCTCTGGTATTCCAGTGCATGCATTTGTCACAATGTATTTATCCTGTCAGTGGAGAGTTTGGGATTTTTTTTATGTGTGTGTTTGTGTGCTGCCCTATTATGAACATTCTTGTACTTGTGTGAGAACTTCTGTAGGATTTATACTTAGAAGTGAAATTGATGAGCTGTGTGCCTCTTCATTCATATTGTCTAAAGCCAAATTGAATTCCAGAGAGTGGTGCTTTATACTAGTTTACGTTCCCACCATCATTTTCTGAATCCACCTGGTTCTATGTCCTTGCTGTACTAGTTTTTGTTGGACTTGTATATTTTTTGCAAATCTGATAGAGTGAAATGGTGTCATATTGTGTTTAATTTTTATTACTATTGAGGTTGGGCATCTTTTTCATGTACTTAACAGACATCATCTGTGTTTCTTTTCTTTTCTTTTTTTTTTGAAACGCCTGCTTGTAGCTTTTTCCCATTTTTATACTGAGTTACTTTCTTTTCCAAATAGTTTGTAAGAGTTCTTACATCTTATAATGTACATTATAGCTGTTAAGCTGTGGGTTATATGTTATAAAGATCTTCCAGTTTTTGGCCTGTACTTTTACTTTGTCTTTTTTTTTTTTTTTTAATTAATTAATTAATTTATTTATTTATTTATGGCTGTGTTGGGTCTCCGTTTCTATGCGAGGGCCCTCTCCAGTTGCGGCAAGCGGGGGCCTCTCTTCATCGCGGTGCGCGGGCCTCTCACCATCGCGGCCTCTCTCGTTGCGGAGCACAGGCTCCAGACACGCAGGCTCAGTAATTGTGGCTCAAGGGCCCAGCCGCTCCGCAGCATGTGGGATCCTCCCAGACCAGGGCCCGAACCCGTGTCCCCTGCATTAGCAGGCAGACTCTCAACCACTGCGCCACCAGGGAAGCCCTACTTTGTCTTTTAATGAAACTGTATTTTTAGTTTTAATGCAGTCAGATGTATTAGATTTGTAAGATATGTGATATTGTTTGTTTCTTAAGTGATCCTTATTTATCAAAATGCCCAAAGTATACTTATCTTCGTCTAAAATTTTGAAAGTTTTTCTTTTTCCACTGAAATATTTAATCCACTGGAATTGATGTTATGTGTGTTGTGAAGTGAGGATTTAGTTTTATTATTCAGGTAGCTAGCTAACCAGTTGCTAGGTGTCACTTACTGTAATGATTTATACTTGCACCTCTGTCAATATCAAGATTGTATGTGTGTCTGTACGTGAGTTAAAATTCTATTTGATTATAAGCAATAGAAAATATTAGTAAAGTAGCCTGTTAAACTAACATGGGACTTATTTATCTCATGCAGTAAGTAGTCTGATGAAAGGCAGTTCAGGCTGGCATAGCAGTTCAAAAGCATCATCAAGAGCCTGAACTTATTTTACATTACAACTCTGCTGTCCTTCACATCCTTAACATTTTCCTCATGGTTACAAGATGGCTGCTGCACCTCCAGGCATCATATCTGTGTTCAAGTCAGGAAAAACAGGGGGAATTGTAAAGGACAAAGACCGAATCTTTGTGATGCTTTACCTTGTATTTTTCAGGAAGAGAAATTTTCCCTGAGGAAATCTTATTGTATACAACTGTTAACAAATGCTAGCCTTAGCTTAAAGGAGGTTAGGAATTTAAATAGAGTGTTTAACTGGGTGTAGTGTCCACTGCAGAGGAAAGCAAGATGGAATGTGGTTGAAATAAGTATTGAGTGGGCCAACTTACAGTATCTGTCACAGTGACCTGTTTCTGAGCTATACTTTTCCATTGGTCTTATATGCTTATGTTGGGCCTATTACCACATTATCTTACTTACTATAACTTTAAAAGAGTGTTGTTGTGTGGTAGGGCAAGTCCTCCTTCCTTATTCCCTGTTGTTCTTCTTTCAAGCATCTTAGCTATCCTTTTTTCTTCCATGTAATTTTTAGAATTATCAAGTTAAGCACACACACACACTGGTTATTTTTGTTGCATTGTACTGAATCGATAGATTAATTTGAGGGTAATTGACATTTTTTACAGTATCTTTTTTCTCTTTGATCATGGTCCATTTATTCAGGTCTTCTTTAATGTCTTTCAGTAACGGGTATATGAGTTTCTCCTGAAATTGATAGATGTGAAAACATAATGATAACTAAAAGAAAGCATGCAATCAATGACACATTACCTTGTATGTCAGATAAATATACAGGCACATAAAACAGTAATCTGTACTTTATAAGGACTCATAGAAACAAGGATACAAATCAAACACATTAGGATATTTTCTATGGGTGCTCTGGAATCGAAGAAGAAATGAAAGTGAATGGGCCAATGTTGATTTATGGGCCAAGATGTGAGGAGTATTATCAGCTCAAAGTTCAAAAAGTTAAAAAACTAAAAGTCCCATAATCTTTTGTTAATGTATTTTCCTGGTTTATTTGTTGTTATTTAAATCTTGTTATTTTTTTGAACTTCATTTTGTAAATTTTTATTGCTGGGACATAGAAATGCCTTTGTTTTTTTTGGATGTTTATCTTAGAACCAGCCACCTTGTAAATTTCTTAATATTTCTGTTTGTCTTTGAATTCACTTGGGCTTTCTATACACAAAAGTATATAGACCGCAAACAATGACAGGATTTTTCTTTTGTGATATTGCATAGTACAGTGTTGAATAGTACTAGTGATAGTGGATATACTTGTTTTAATTTTTAAAGGGACTGCTTCCAATGTTTTATCACTGAAGATGACTTAAGCAAGTTCCCTTCACTTCCTAGTTTGCTAGGGAGTTTTTTGGTTTGTTTTTTTATTTTTTGTAAATGACTATTCCAGTGCTTCTTCTGCATCTATTAAGATCATCATATCATTTTTCTGCCTTATTCCATTAATATGGTTGGTGCAACATCAGAAAGTATATTTATGTGCTCAACCTTAGAATCCCTGGAATGCGCTCAATTAGATTATGATATAATATCTTCTTCTTACTCTTTTGGATTCAGTTTGCCATTATTTTGTTATTGTTTTTGTTTTTTAAATTTATACTCATGAATGAAGCAGTCTTTGTCTTTTCCCCTATTCCCCTTAAGGGGTTTTAATCTCATAAAATAAAGTAGGGACTATTTCCTATTTCTTATCTCTATTCAAAATGTTTTAAGACTAAATTAACTACAACCATAAAATGGTCGCGTGACTGTGGATGAGTTACTCAGTCTCATTAAGCTTTCGCTTTCCTTATAAATAAAATGGGGACGATAATAGTACCAATGCCATGAGATTATCGAGAGGATTCATTGACATAACCTTATGAAGCATTTGGCTCGTTGACTGACATACAGGAAGCAAGAGTACAAAAATGATAGATACGGTTGTATTATCCTTCATTAGTCCCTTTTCATCCATAAACATACGGACTTGCTCTTTTCTTATGGAAAACAGGTTGCCTTTCATGTGCTGTAATTACACAGGCATGGATATTTGAAACCACTGAATGCACTAGGATTAATTCCCTTCGAGCACAGGTAGAATAACCAAGCAACAGAGGGCAGGTCTGTGGGAGCAGGAGCTTGTTCCTTGGCTGATAACTCTTGTTCTGGTTTGATGTCAGAGCAACTAGCAACGTGGAGGTCAAAACAAATTCCCTTTAACTTCTTGAACTATAGCTCATCTTTTAACAAATTGAGTTCAACCTCGTGCAAGGTGTTACGGGAAATATGAATAAAATTGAGACTTGGATGTGGAGCACCGCCTTGAACCCATGTAAACAAGGAATCCTGTAGGTGCACATATGTGAGCCTCCCAGCTTCACTGAGGCAGTCATCTGAGCCTTGATCCCACGTGAGTTTAAAGACAGACTAACTCAGTAGTTTCCAACCAGGGGCGATTTTGTCCCCCAGGGGATATTTGGCTATGTCTAGAGATGTTTTTGGTTGTTATGTTTTGGTTGTTTTTGGATGTTTGGTTACTGGGGTGTCGGTGGCGCTCCTGGCATCTGGTGGGTAGAAGCAAGGGATACAGCCGGAACATTATACAATGCACAGGGCCGCCCTGATAACAAAGGTCCAAGATGGCAGTAGTGCTAACTTTAAAACCTGTATGCATTGAAGTGACTCTGCAGCATAGCATGTCTACGTATCTTTTGGGTTTCTTGTTAAAAATTTCTAGAAATTCTAGGCTCCATCCCTTGAGTTTCTGTTTCAGCTTCCTAGAACCCTAAAACCTGGATCTTTAAACATGCTGATGAATCTGATGTGGGTGGTCCAGGAAGTTCTTAGGAAATACTGAAACAAGTACAGTGTGAACATTTTAATAAATGCGTTGACCAAGTACCTGGAAGGCAAAGGGGAAAGAACGGTAGAGCAGCACCAAGAATAACAGTGCTTAGAGCTCAGGATTCAGGAGAAGCCAGGTTTTCATTGGCTTGTTCTCCTGCTAGTAACAATGACTTCTCAAGTCGTTCGCCTTTGTGCGGCAGTGGCTTCTTACCCCAGTTACATGCACAGCACAGCCAAACGATTTGCATTATTGAGCACTCTGTGCTCAGCCAGCCACATCTTCAGGGTCACTTCAGTGGCAAGGATCTGCCATCATTTCTAGGCAGGCTGCAAACAAGGCTGAGTGCTATGGATTAAAGTTACAGTACTCTTCACAGAAATGTCTTTATTGCAGTCCTGGTTGCAGTTAGGGACAGGAGTACCCAGAGGAAATTGCACATCAGATTTTATTCTCTGTTTGCCAAATTGTTCATTCTGGCTTTTGGATCATCCGTTTCAGCAACAGTGGTAACTAATGTCACTTTGGCCAAAAGCCCCTTTGTAGGGATCGTCTTTGTATAATAGGTGCTTTTTTAGCTAATACTTACATAGCAGTTACAATTTTCCAGGAACTTTTCTGAGTACTTGACATTGATGATTTAATTTTTGAAATAACCTTGGTGAGTAGGTGCTATTATTATTCTCATTTTTAAGGTGAGGAAATTGAGGCAGAAGAAGATAAGTAATTTCCCCATGATCACACAGATAGTGCAAATGGAGACCGAAATCCAGACACTTGGTTCCAGAGCCCATGCTCTCAGCCACTTGACCAAACCAACTCTCTCAAACATCATCTGTGATCATAGAATTAAATTTACAAAATGCTCATGCCCTAAAAGTTCATTGTTTAAAGACCTGTGCTTTTAAATGAATGCTCTGCTTTATACATTTGGCTTTTTAATTCCATTTTATTTCTCGAAATGTCCTAAATACCTTACTGCTGTTGACTATGAAATACCTGTTGCAGGACCTTACATGGTCACCACATTGGATTCCATGGTGAACATCTTGCTGGAGACTGAATTATTTCCTTGAGCATAGGAGAGAGAAGAGAAAAGATATTAATTGTACAGAAAGGAAGTGTTTTTCAGACATATCACTGGAATATCATTCAGCAAATTAATTCTCAGTTACCACTTTGGGGATTATCCATAGGTATTTCCAAATTTCATTTTCTCTACTGCTCAGCTGGGCCATAGGCTGTTGACTGTAGGATGGAACCAGAGAGAAGGCAAAGATAGAAACTGATGTGTCAGTGAGTGGCTTTTGAGTGAACCAAAACAATTTTTTTGATTTCTCAACTTGGTATTGTCTGTCCCCTGCATTTGGAAGTTGACTGTAATGATAAAGTAATCAGTGTAATAAATTACCTTTTTTTTTCCCATCCAAGAGTGGAAATGTAGCTAAAAGATGGTTGTGAAAACAATATTCAGCCAAGCAGTTGAATTTCCATAATGAATTAATTATGTCGTTTCATGCCATTTCAGTTTTATATATTCTCCCGGAACCAAGTTAGCCGTTTTCATACAACTTACCTTTGAGCATTTGTGTTCAATTTTTTTGTTTGTTTATTTTGCTTAATATTAGGTAGTTTAAAAACTTAAATGTATTTAATGCCCTCATATTTTGCTTCTAAAATTCTTTTCAAAGTTTCAAAGAAGAATTAGATTTGAGAATTTCGGGGTGAAATGGTTTTCTGTGACGCTTCCGGCCAAACTAAATAGGAGAGGAGATTGCAAAGACGTGACATTCAAAACTGGCAATGCTGATAACACAATTAGCGCTGCAGGTTATAACCACCTGACTATCAGCAGATTGCACGTGGCTTGGAAATGTCACCTTTTATTTCCTTTCCTCAAGCTAAATAAATTTTAGACCGAAATTTCCACCAAGGCAGTACCTCCTTTATCTGGAGGTCACTTTTCCAGTATCTGTGAGCATTTAAAATATAATTGGCGATCTAATAATAAGCAGAGGCCTCTGAACAGCCAAAATGGATGTCACAAAGCCAAAACACTAAGTGCATATATTCACTCACCAAAAAGGGCCATAGCCAAAAGACATTTGTTCCTAAAATAGGTAGTTCTAATTGTTTTGCTAATTAGGATTTCCGGACTACAGCACAGTAGAAGGTGGGAGAAAGGAGGGAATTACAAACTGCATAAACAAAAGCACAGCATTTCTTGTGGATAGCTAGAAAATGAACCAAACCCTGGAACAAGTCAGAAACAAGCAAAGGGTGTGATGCCCTGGGGCTCTTCAGATAGGCCACCTGACACAGGTAAGGTCACAGCATCATTATTTAACTTGATTATGAGCCTAAGTGATTAACCGTGGGCTAAATTATGTTCAATAGGGGCCCTTTAATAAAGCAGAAGTTTATAATCCATTTAAAAAGAGATTAACCCATTTTTCCCCCTGAGAAATGAGTGAACAGCCCCTAATAACATGACAATATCATATCAAAAGTGCTGCTTACTTAAGATGGTAAAGAAGGTTGTGATGTTGTTCAGAGTAGTAATTGTCAGGTTGTCAAGCCCTTTTTTGTTGTAGGTGACACGGGGACCCCAGAGTCTGGAGATGATGGAACAGGCACAGTTAACATGCCCGTCTTGCTCGTGCCTTTGGGAAATCATGGGCTATGTCGCAGTCACCTGCACACAGCAGCCGGGTGCCCTGTCATATTTCCCCTTATAATTCCCTCTTGTGTTCTGCCTTCATCTAGCTCCTGCTGTCTTTGGGGACTTCAGCCTACGTGTTGACAGTTCATCTGGGGTTCCTGAAAATCTGTCCCCCCCCCCCAGCACAGCACAGTTCCTGGGGGGAGGCAGCCATGGCCTGAAGCCGAGCTCTCTCTCTCACACCCTGTGGGTTATATTGGGGTGATCATTGCAAGGTGCCCCGTGGGCCTGAAATGAATTTGAGGGCTTTGTGGTTATGTTTTTTGAAATAAAAATTTCAGTCTGGAAAACCAAGTTGGGACCCACAATAACACCCTTTGGGGGGCATTTTGCTCTCTGTCATGGCCTGCGAACGGGGTCCGTGCTCAAAGCTGGGAGGCTACCACAGACTTGGTCTAGACAGGTAGGTGACACTAATTATTCAGCTCCCTGAGCGGGAAGCTTGTTGTTAGAGCCGGGAGTTTTCCTAGCAGCAGCTCCTCCAGTTAAGCCGATTTGCATTTTTAACTTGCTTTCTGAAAAAGAGAAGGTTTAAAAGTATGTCTTATTTTGCTGATTTCAACTGCAGAGTAATAAGGAAAATGTGAGATAGCCATAGTCCCTACTTGGAGGTCTCTTTTGTTTGGTGGCTGTTTACCATCAACTGGCCTTGCTCCTGGCATGGTGGTGAGGGCAGGACCTCTCTGCCCTCAGGGCGCTTACATTCTGGTGGGGAAGAAAGACAACAGAGAAAGCACGTGAATAAATACAGATCGTGGCCGCTCTCTGGTATATTAGCAGTGGTGTGAGAGAGGGCAAAGGCGGGGTGGGAGGGTGGATGGCTCAGCATCACGTTCCCGGCTTAGATCCGAGGGGTGCGTGAGCTGCCACATATTAAAACTATCAGAAGAGCATGGCAGGCAGAGAGAACGGCCAGGGTCAGGAGCCCTGAAAGGGAAGGGGCTTGACATGTTCAAGGACTGAAATAAGGCCAGGGTGAGTGGGTCCTGGTGACGTGGAGGGACAGTGCTGGCAGTTAAGGTAGAGACGAAGGCAGTGGGCAGCTCAGGACGGGCCTTGGAGGACACGATAAGGCATTTGGATTAATCCTGAGGAAAACTGGACACTACTGAAGGTTTGTAGCAGAGGAGTGGTTTGATCTGTTAAGTTCTATAAAGATTGCATTTGACTGCTAAGATGACCGAGGAGAATGAAGCAGGAAGTTTGAGTTAAGAGGCCTCAGTGGTGGCCAGAGCAGAGGTGGTGAGAACTTGGGCTGAAGAGTCAGCAGTGAGGATGCTGTGAAGTGGGAAGATGGGCGTGGTTTGCGGGTGATGGTGATGGGAGCTGCTGAGGGGCAGGATACTGGAGGGAGATAAGAGAGGGTGGGCTTGAAAATGAAGATGTGAGCTTTGGACAGCTGGATGAATGGTGGTATCTGCAGTATTGAGGAAGACACAAGAGGAAATGAAAAGATCTGTTTGGGGCATAGTCACATTGAAATGACTATTAGCCATCTAAGTGAAGAAATGGATCTTACTTTTCCTGATTGAGGTCCCCTCTGGAGAATGTGGCAGATGCATGGTAGGCCTTAGGTTTGCCAAATATCATTAAATTGCAGAGACGCTGCCTCTGTTTTTCAGTCTCAGATGTGAATGTCAATTCCCGTCTCTCCTTATCTCATTTTGCCACAAGAATAAGTACACACACACATATACATACATGAAAACCCTTTTGAGACTCAACGAAGAAATTCAAGGGAAGAATTCCATTTTGATTTTGATTGAAAAGCTAAAAAATCATTTTTGATGAAATGATTTTTTTAATTTAATTTTATTTTTTTAACATCTTTATTGGAGTATAATTGCTTTACAATGGTATGTTAGTTTCTGCTTTATAACAAAGTGAATCAGTTATACATATACATATGTTCCCATATCTCTTCCCTCTTCTATCTCCCTCCCTCCCACCCTCCCTATCCCACACCTCTAGGTGGTCACAAAGCACCGAGCTGATATCCCTGTGCTAGGCGGTTGCTTCCCACTAGCTATCTATTTTACATTTGGTAGTGTATATATGTCCATGCCACTCGAAGGGTAAGCTGTGACAAAATGATTTTTTATTTTAATGAAAGTTAAAAATATCAACATAATTGATCCTTGTTTTGTACTGGGATACTGGATTATACATTTTATAGGCAAAGAGGAAGATTGATGTAATTTTTTGTACCATCAAAAATAACAGTAGAAGTGCTTTAAATTAGATAATGAAGACGAGCCTTAAGATTCTGAAGGTTCTGGGACCCTGAGGCACCTTAGTAGGAGACTTGCTTCCCTTAAGCCTGTACATGAACTCTCAGGAATGGCTTCAGTGTCCAAAGTCCTGAGGATAGTGGATGCAGTTTCTTAAGAATATTCCCACCCCTCATATTTATTTTCTGCATGAGAAAGTTTTAGAATGGGAACTAAAAACCTATCCTTTTCTGTGATCTGGAGAAAATGCCTTTTATTACTATTGGCCTAACTTCTGTTTTCCTCTTCTCTTGCTCAAATTAGTGTTCTCATGAGAACCAGGCAAAAGAGATTAGGGTAAAAGATTTTCTTTTTAATTTGAAGACATAGGAAAAACTGAGCTTTTCCCTCCCAGGTATGGAAGTTTTAGAATAAACACCAACATCTCTTTTTATGGGTAGAAATTGTTATAAAAACAGACCCTATACGTTTGTATTAGTTTGCTAGGACTGCTCTAACAAAATACCATAGACCAAGTGGCTAAAGAAAGAAATGTATTTTCTCACAATTCTGGAGTTGAAGTCTGAGATCAAGGTGTCAGCAGGGTTGGTTTCTCCTGAGGCCTCTCTTTGGCTCACTGATGGCTTTCTCTATCCAGTGTCTTCATGGCCTTCCTTCTGTGCCTGTGTCTGAATCTTTCTTCTGGTCAGGAGACCAGTCATAGTGGATTGGGGACCAGCCTAATGACCGTATTTAACCTTAATCAGTCTTTAACCTTAAAGAAGTAATTAAGGTTAAACATGGTCATTAGACTGGTTATCTCTAAATGCAGTTGAATTCTGAGGTACTGAGGTTAGGACTTCAACATATGGATTTCGAGGAACACAGTTAAGCCCATAACAGTATTTCAATCTTATAAGACTCCTCCCCCCATAAAACTCACTCTGGTGTGGAAACTTCCATCCTTTCTATTAAAAAAACCAACAGTTGTTAGTCATTGTGGATTCCCTGTCTCTGCTCCTTCCCTCCACACACACCGTCCCCTGTCTCCTGCTCCAGTGCAGGTGTCTTCTAACTGATGCCCGTACCCTCCCTCCAATCCGTCTCCCACACGATGTTTGGAGTGACCTAACACACAAATCCTGTTACCATCCTGTTTGATATCCTTCAGTGGTTTCTTATTTTCTAAGAGAAAATCTAAACTCCTTAGGCAAGCCTCTTACGTCCTAACCCCACTTACTTTTCTATATTCCTCCCAGATTTGCCCCCTGAGTGTCAGTCACGAACTGTGGATGCTTCTCTAAGGTGCCAGGCTCTGCACATGCTTCTTCTCTGCCAAGAGCACCGTCCCTTCCCTTGCACACTTTGCTGCGGGCAAGTTCTACGGCGCCTTCACAGCCCTGCTCAATGGTCTCCTGCTCTGATAAAGCTTTTCTGGTCTGTTTCCAACACCTGCAGTTGATTACGGACTCTTTATGAGGCCATATTGTACTTCTCACCCTACACCACCATCCTTTACTTGCTTCCCTAACTTGGATTAGAGAGAAATGAGGTAAAGAAGTGTGTTCAATTTTGTATTCTAGTGTTTAGCCTGACATATAAGTGCTTAATCAATACGAAGGTGAAATATGTATAGGTGTTAGTATTAGCTTGAAGGAAGCTTACATTTCACATATGGTTCATTGCTTAGGACTTGGTATTAATTACTTTAAATTCTCATGCTCTCATTAGCCTCACACAGAGGACCCCCTGACTTCACCCAGCCAGTAGCCATTAAGGTGACTAGATGATGATGGCGATAACAAAGTGACAAGTATTCTTCAGAACAAGTAGAACTGAATATCCTGTTGATGGCAGGTCAGACGCACTCTCTTTGCCCGAAAGGGCTTCCCTCTCCATCCCATACCCATTCACAAAGTGCTTTCCTCTGAGCAGTATTGCACTCTTGGACTCTTTCAGGGGTCAAGGTGATATTTTGCAGTGCTCTCTGGTCATGCAGGCAGTCTGCTTGTACTCTCTGTGGGAAGGACATGAGAATGGCAGGCTGCTTCAGAAATGAGATATTCCTCTAAAGCTGAGTTGTCAAATATGGTAGCCACTGGCCATATGGAGCTATTTAAATTTGAATAAAGTAAAATAAAATTAAAAATTTAGTTCCTCAGTTATACTAACCATATTTCGAGTATTCAATAGCCACATGTGGCTGGTGGTTACCATACTGAATAGCACAGACTGTAGAACATTTCCATCATCACAGAAAGTTCTGTTGTTCAGCTTGGCTCTAAAGATTAGATCCAATTTTTTGTTAGTCATTTACTTCAGTAGATGATAATCACAATACGTACCATTCAGTGTGCACTCACCATGTGATAGACTCTAGAAAATCTCAAGTTGAGCATGTGGAAATGGAAGCTCAGTGAATTAAGTAAATGACTCAAGATCCCCAAATTAGAAAGTAGCAGAGCTAAAATAATAATAAAAATATAGTATTTTTTGAAATTACTAATTTAATAGATGCAAAATGGTCTTTCATTATAGCTTCAACTTGCATTCTTCAACAGTGAAATTAAATAGCACAAAGCTGGTCCTAGAGAGATTGTGTCTTGTGCTAAGCTGGTCTCAAGTTCCCCCTGCCCAACTTGTCTTGGTCCCCAGTGCCTTGAGGTGGCCGAGTCTTCCACTGAGGGGTTCCCAAACTTGAGCAGCCCCTCTTGGGGAAGAAGAAGTCTATCCAGCTGCCAAACACGAGAAAATGGGGAGGCAGTTGCCCATCCTGCAATATCTCATTTACAAGGAGAGGTTTGAGCTCCGTATTGCTTTTTGCTCCTCCTCCTTTTCTGGCTCCAAATCATGTTTAATTGGGACTAAGAGTAGGTAAGACTCTGAGGCAGCCCAGTCTACCAATGAAAAGATGCTCTGGCTGAACAAGAAAAGAACCTTGAAAGTCTTAAGGATGTGAATCCTTTATTCATGTTTCTATGTGACTTACAAAACACCTTGATCAGGGGAGACTATTGTAGACTTCCTAAAGAAATGGACAAATATTTCTAAAGAAGGGAACAAAGAAAAAGCCTTGACAGTAAGATTTGAAGGTGACTGACACTAATGAAATAAGGAAATGTACATAAAATACCAATCATAGAGAGCAGTTTCCACGGACTGTGACAAAGTAATGACGGGCCTTTAGCTGATAGAGCAAAGGAAAGATTTATCTGGAAATCAATTCTTTTTGTTTCAGTGTAGTTGGACTCGTAAAGAAAATTAAAGACAGAGTGAGGGAACTGAGGCCATGGGAAGGGGATTCTGGGCCTCATTAGGTGACAGAGGGTGACAGGTGATGGCCCTCTTCTCATACAGTCAGCTCCTGAAGACAAATGGCTTTGTCTTGGTGGTCCATTCTGACTGATGGGAAGGGGCTGCCCCCTGGAGTGTGGGGTGATTAATTCTCTGTACCTTCCACAGGTTCCAGAAGGGAAGTGTAGTACAAATGTCAGGTATTTGTGATACAAGTTGTCTGAGAAGAATGTCTTGGGGAGAGTTTCAGTGCTCAGAACATCTGATATACAGAGTAATTAGTTATCTGCTGCTGCATAACAAGTTACCCCCAAACTTAGTGGCTTCAAACAACATTCATGATCTCTCAGTTTCTGTGGGTCAGGAATCTGGATGTGGCTTAGCTGGGTCCTCTGGTTCAAGGTGTCTTACAGGCTGCAGTCATCTCAGAGTTCTATCGGGGGAGGAGGTACTTCCAAGATGACTTACCTGGCTGTTAGCAGCTTCTGATCCTTGCTGGCTGTTAGCCAGAGATAGCAGTTCCTGACCACGTGGACCTCCCCACGGGGCAGCGGACCTCCACCAGAAACAGCAGGAGAGGGCAAGAAACAGGGAAGCCAGGGTCTCTTTGGAACCTAATCTTGGAATGACATCACACCATTCTGCCGCATTCTTTTCATCAGAAGGAAGTCCCCAGGTCTAGCAACACTCAAGGGGCGGGGATTCCACAGGGTGTGAACCCCAGGAGGGCGGGGATCCCTGAAGGCCATCTGAGGGCCTGTCTGCGCCATATTGTAGTGGGAGGGCAGGATATTGAGCATGTTACAGAAATACATTTGTGTTCCTGGTAATAAATTTTAAAATGTAACAGCGCCATGTGTAGTCCCGTACTGCCTATTAAAAATAACACAGATGCCATAATGAAACCTGGAAAAATCCTGACAGTTCCCTAAAGTGATAACATCATGAGCCTGGAAGTTTTCACAAAGTGTGTAGGAGGTCAGTAACTTTGAAGCAAGGATCTCTCTGCTCCAAAGACCGGGAGCCTGTGCCCGTGTGAAACGAAGGTATTCAGCCAGAGGGAAGTGTTGAAGACACTGACATTTTGGAAGGAGAGAGACAAAGGGGAGTCAGGGAAGTGGAATGCAGTCTGAATGAGGTGGGAGAATACCCCAAAGGAAATGTAAACCTATTCTGAATTTTTGCTTAGGGGCAGTCCTATCATTCCCTATTAGAGAGCAAAGTATCCAGGGGTTCTCTCTCCCATCTCCATCCCCTGTCCCCTGCCTTCCTGTGACTGAAGGATTGAGACCTAAAGAGGATAGAGCAAGAGCTAAGGCAGCAGCATGGAGCTAGTTCCATTGCCACCTTAGCGGGAACCCCCCTCAATGGAAGAATGCTGGTGGGGGTATCACTCACCTGCACGGCCTCACCCAAAAGGTCTGACCAAGAGTCTGATATTCTCCAATGCCCTTCTACACACACAAAACACCATCCTGCTAACTAATTAGCTCTTGAGTCTATTGGCTGCACTCGATTTGGGAAAACAAGAGCCTGATCATGAGTTTCTAACACATAATTGATTCCTCAGGCCAGGAGGAGAGAGCAGAGGGGGTGGGGGGGGGCACTGGGTGCCGCCCAGCCCCAAACCAGGCGCTGCGGCTTTGTGCTCAGCCAAGGCACGTTTCCTGCCTTCATCTCAGACCGCCCCAAGTCAGAGGTTTGTGTACTGCAGTTTACAGAGCCCTGTGTGCTGAGGCGAAACCTCCGGATGATATACGTAGCCTTTGTTTAGACTGCAGAGTCTGCAGGATCCTTATCTTTGCAGAAGCCTCAGCCCGGGCTCCCTGATCTTCCCAGCAAGTGAACAGATTTTGGTCATGCCCAGTTCGAGTGCACCTGTTGGTGCCAGGAAAGAAAAGACTTCCAGAACACGTGCTCTGGACCACAGGAAACAGAGCAATACTGTGTGTCTCCTATCCGGGGTGTTCCTCGCTGCCCTGCTCCAGAGTGGGAGACACGCTTACTGACTTTCCAGCTCACAATTTCCAGTGCCTATTCCCAGCCCTCCTGAGCTTTGCAGTGATCTCTGGAAGAAGCAGAGATGGGATGTGCTTTGGCTCTTACTGGAGGCTCGTTGAGGTGGCTGAAGCAACCCAGCGCTGGCAGAGGCAACGTAAAGATGAGGTGACTTTTCCCCTATCCCTTCCAGCAGACCTGGATTCTTTTCTTTTTTTTTTTAAACTCCCTTCATTGTACATTTCATACCCATGACTCATTTATTGTGCAACTGGAAGTTTGTACCTCTTAATCTCCCTCACCTATTTCTCTCCTTCCCCAGCCCCCCAGCAGACCTGGATTCCCCTTTCATCTCTTCCACTGTGTGGCTTTGGGTACATGACATGTACCTGGAGCCTTATTAGTTTTCTCCTTTGTGAAATGCGTATGAGCTTATCATCAGTAAAGATGAAGTACTGTTTACAAATTGCCTAGCATGGAACCGGTGCATAATAGGCACTCAGTAAATGGTGGTTTTCTTCTTCTTTTCCGCAGCAGAGAGCAAGGGCTGTCAGTCATTACATCTATTCAGTCCTGTACCCTAATCTCCTCTCTCTCTCTTTTTCACCCTCATACACCTTTCAGGATACTGACAGTTCCCATTTGCCTGGTAGAGCCTCCCACATATAACTGGATGAAAAAGAGTGCCCACAGGCTGCAAAGCTCTGTTAGAAGTTGTCAGGATTGTCAGGAAAGAGGAGCCCAAATTAAAAAAACAAACAAACCACAACAAAAAAAACTGCAAAGAATGTCTAATCATATTAGTGAGACAGACAAGCAGGTTCTGTTAGCTTCAGGATCATTAATGTGTCTGTGGCACCTGCAGCGGCCTGCCAGAATTTGGCTGAATGGAAGAGAACCCAGAAGATCTAGAGGCCAGAGGTCAAGTCCCGAGAGGAGCTTGGGGCTTATATAGCAAGGATGATAGGGCCCCAGGCAAATAGCAGACTGAAAATAAAGTTGAAGGCTAAGAATTTGGGTCACTGATGTTCGTTATGATCTTATCGTTTCCCTGCATGCGTGACTATGTTGCTTCTCACAGTCGTCTCTGACTTGGGCATTATTAACTTCATTTTGTAAATAAGGCTCATGGAAGTGAGGACTTACCCAGAGCCGCAGAGCCAGTGAGTAATCTAATCAGCACTCAAACCAGGGACTTGGGAATTGCATTTTGGTGCTTCGTCTGTTACATCTGCTGTCACAGACTTAATCAAGGGCACTGGAAGTCTGGTTAAAGGACAGGAAAATGCCTCTGTACTCCAGCAACCAACTAGAACTTGAGAGTGGGGCAGAACTTTGTAGGCCAGGGCATGTGTATTTGTCTCTTTCTCAGAAATAGAACTGGTTTCAAAGAATGGGAAAGATGCCGGCGTATTGGGAGCGGACTGGCAAGCTTGGTTATGGGGTCCAGAGCGGGCCGTTATTTGCTGTTTGGTCAGTGCTGGTGATCCCCCAGAGGGCTGACAGTTCATTGCAGGACAGAAGCAGGACCCTTCTCATTTAACTTACAACTTCCAAGAGCAGGACTGATATTTCAGGTCTGGGGCAGTAATCTGTTGGGGGATTTTTCATTGTTTAGGTTTAAAGTAGCATCTCAGTTGTCAAAAAAGCAACCAAAAAAGCAAAAATCAGCCCAATTTCTCCTTCTAAACTACGGTTGTAGCTTTGGAGACATCAATGATATGTCTGTGAAGATCAATCTATTCTATTGTTATAAGGGGACATAGGCCTTTAAATATTGGTTTTTCTTAAAGGGTTTCTCAAATAAAATATGGTAGTAATATTAACAAAATATCATTATCTATGGAATGCTTGTTATGTGCAAGTACAGTTTCAGGGGTTTTACATTTACTCATTTCATCTGAAACGATGCCTGAAGAAATTATTTATTATTCCCATTTCACAACCCAAAAAAAGTGAGGCAAGAAGGTAATAAACTTTGCCAAAGCCTACATGGCTAGATTCAGAGATAAGGTGCCAACCCAGCCACTCTGATTTTCAGAGGCTGGTACTCTTCACTTCTCTGCTGTCATGGATTTTAAATGAAAATGGAGGTAGCAAAATCAATCAACTCACAAGACAGACTTGAAAAACATCTTAATGCTTTAACTGTAATTACATAAAAACCTGCAGAATATGATACTGCCAGTGGAGGTTATCTGTCTTTGAATGTGTAACTTGTCAGATAAAATCTCCAGAGTAGCAAGGCCCACAGCACTCTGGCTCTTTTTCCCTCTCTTCTAAGACTCCAGGGAGGTTTGCTGCTATTGAAACTAGGATTTTCTTCTTAGGGGCAGCAACTGGAATTGCAGCTTACAGCTTCAGAAAGGAATCTAGTGAAGCAACGAGTTGTATCTCTAAGCTCTAAATAAAGTAAGACCTTTATTAAAACATCTATCTGGGGCTTCCCTGGTGGTGCAGTGGTTAAATATCCACCCCGCTTGCCACAACTAAAGAAAAGCCTGCACGCAGCAATGAAGACCTAACGCAGCCATAAGTAAATAAATTAGTTAATTTAAAAAATACATTAAAAAAAAATCTATTTGTCAACTGAAATGGAGGAAAGTAGAGAAGGCTAAGTGCCATCTTAGAGCAGGATTCGTGGACAAATAAATCTTAACTACTACTATTCAGAAGGCCTTTTGGCATTTTGTATCCATTTAGCTCTCATCCTGGCCCAGATGCAGTGGATTCCACAAGCTTATTCCAGCTTTGCTGGTGGTTACCTTTAACTGTTTGAGAATGTTTATGTATTCTTCCTCTAGAGTCGTCTCCCCATAAAAGTCTGACGTTACACGTGGTAGAAAGAGAGAATATCCATTTGCATGATTGCCTGGGTGCGAAAATCCTATATACCGATTACTTGTCCATAAAAAAGCAGAAATCTAAAGAGGAACATATGACAATTCTGTAGGTTTAATGCAAAAAGACCAACTGATATAGTATAAAGAGTAACAGTTTAGCCTCCCTAAAAGTGTACATCTGTATGCACATGTTGACGATGCCGTTATACCACAAACTTGTTACCCTTGGAAAATAAGCAGGTGGTATTGCATTGTCTTTAAGTTTAAGTTGCAATAGTCAACACACAGGTTTCAGTTCATGACTTTTTTATTGTTGCAAAAGCAGCAAGGATGTTGTTTCTAAAGGAAGTATTAGCTTCAGAGGGGCAAACATAGGGTTAACTCACACACAAACAAAGGAACCGAGAATGCACAGCAGTGAGTGACTCTTTGACTCAGTTGCAGAGGCACAGTGAGTTAGACATAGGCTTTCCATTCCATCCTCTTTCTGAGGATCCACAGGTAAATGGTGGACTCACGTTGAACTAGGAGCTGCTGGGTTCTTGGCAGGCTGAGGCTCGCGGGATGGAATTGCCCCTGAAAACTGACAGTCACGCAAAACCTGAACAACAGGCATAGCGGGAATTCCGCTAAGGCTAGAGGACATCCCGTTGGTCTGTTCCTTTAGTCCTTTCTGAGGTGGAGGTTCCCTTGGCAAAATCCTGTGGTGATACTGGAGAACTGGAAACTGTGGCTCCTGACGTCAGGGAGCTGCCAGTAGAGAGAAGGCTTGAAGGCTAAGAAACAAGGCGCTGCGCTGTTGCTGAGCACGCTCAAACCAGAGCAGCGGGCCAGAGAGGGCAGTCGAGGGGCCTGCTCCTGACACTGTTTAACCCAGCCAGCTACTCCATTGCACGTGACATTGGCCTTTTCTTTCTGCCTGCTTCCCCTTCCAGTGGCCTGGCTTAACAAATAACAACTAGAAGTTAAACAGTGACTATATTGGTGCAACAGGCTGAGGTCGAGACCCTGGGCCAGCTAAGCTCATCATTCATTCCTGAGGCATTTACTGGACACTTCCTCTGTGCAAGGCCTTGTTCGAGGCACACAGATGGATCAGACATAGTCCCCATCTTCAGGGATCTTACAGCCAGCAGACGGAGGCAGACAAACCTGCAGTTAGGGTACAAGGTAATAAACGTAAGGCCAGAGGTGTGCAGGGAGTCCTGTGGAAGCACAGTGGTGGGCCTTTCCAGATCGTAAGTCTCAGAAAATAGGGAGTGTGATGGAGACAGGTGTTCCAGACCAAAAAAACAGCCTGTGCAAAGGCTCAGAGGTAAGAGGAAAGCACTTCAGTAGTAGCTCCAGAGGGCTGAAGTTTAGCCTTTGGGGGAGGGGTAGTGAGGGGGTGGGTGGGAAATGAGGCTGTGGACAAGAGGGCAGAAGCCAGATGAGGAGGAAACTGAAAGTTACGGGGAAACCACTGGAGAGGTTTAAGCAATGGAGTGAGCTGCTCAGATATGCCTTCTGGGGATATCACGGTCAGGAGCATGGAGGGTTGGTGGAGGGGAGTGAAACAGAAGGCCCGGCTCGGTAAGGAATCTATTGTGCTCCTAGGGGCCTAAATCAAGGCAGGAGCAGTGGGAATGGAGAGGAGGGGAGGAGGAAAGGAAATTCTAACTGGGTATGTGAGAAAGCAGCTGTGGGTGCCTTCCAGCCTCCTGCCATGGGTGTGTGCGTGAATGCCGGTACCTGTTCGCCCATACGGGGGGTGCAGAGGGAGCAAGTCTGGGAAAGGAAGGATAATGAGATGCTTTGGATGAATTGACTTGTGGTGTGTCAGGGACGTCCAAATGGAGATGACCATTTCATTCATTCTAACGCGGGGGCCTGGGAGATGGAGGAGTTGTAAGTGAAAGAGGTGTGAGTTGAAACCAGTGACTTGGATGGAGTTACTCGGTAAATAGTACGAGCAGACAGAAGCCTGAGGAACTCCCAGCTCTCAAGGTGTGAGAGAGGCTGAGTGAGAGGGGAGACAATGGGAATGCACTGGGAGAGTCGTGCGTTGCCTTAGAAGCCAAAAGAGAAAACGTTTCCAGAAAAATGAAGAGATTTGCAGTGCCCATGGCCACATAGACAGGTCAAGAAAGACAAAGTCAGAAAAGCTCCCCCAGATATGACAAATTGGAGGTTACTGGTGACCTAAAGTGAAAGCAACTGGCTGCAGAAGCAGAGATAATATCACACATTATTGAATAAATGGATGAGGCTTTGTCACATTGTCACAAGGGACAGACCCCAGGAATCCGGGTCTCTGGATGTTGGTTCTAGACAAAAGTATTAGGCACAACTGTCTACCTTGTTAAGCAGAGAGCAACAGAAATACTTTATTGCCTATTTATTTGCACATAATGCCATGCTAAACAGAGGAGAGGGAGAATTAAACACAGTTTATGCATTTTTTGTGGAGCTCACATCAAGTGTATGAGTATCAAGGTGCTAAAATTGGGTAAATCGACCAAAAATAATCTTCTTTTAATGGCTATTTCCGCAGAGTTGTGTTCTTACAGAATCCCAATCACAAGATACTTTAAACACTCCCAGAGGAGATGTTTCTGTGTTCCGTTTGTAAATAACTGTAATCCAATCTTGATAATTTATGGTCGTGTTTAACCCTCACTTTCAGTAAGACCTTCCTCATATCTCATTTTAGTCTTTTCTGCTATATCTTTAGGGCTCTCCTGTCTCATTCTGACCTCAGTGGATAACAGATGGTTACCATCTTCCATATATCAATCCTGCCTGTACTTGCCGATGAATAATAAATTTCTTTCCTACTTGGAATTCCCCAGGCCAAATAATTCTAATAAAGCCGAAAGAATTGATCTCACAGAATACCAAGAGGATTAACTAGTTAACAAGTACTGGCTGTGGGTAGGCAGAGCAGGGTAGCACATGACAGAAGAGGTTTTTAATTTGGAAAGAGAAGTGTGCAAAATAGTATCCAATATTACATTTTTCAGTAGGTTTTTATATATCTTTTGGAGCTTCACATGTGAATTTTCCCCCTCATTTGTGTGAATGAACTCCCAAGAAGTTTGGATTCAATGACTGCTGAGGTGCTTCTCCTCTAAACATGCTATGATTCCATGTAGACCACTTTTCCTCCCGTCATCTAGGTCTGAAGGGATATTCGCATAGGAGAACCTGATCATGGCAATGCAGGGAGGAGGGAGGGCCTGTGCACTTTCTTAGTATTTTGCTGGTAGAGATGGATACTGCTTTGGGCTGTTCTTGATGTGGTCTGCTCTGTACAGTTTTAGTCAGTCAAGGCTGAATCAAAAATCATCAGAACTACAATTAGTTGCAACTGTAGGGTAAAATAGGGGCCTTTCTGTATCGTTGATCTTCTTCATAAAAAAAGAAAACGAATATAATAATAATTATATATACATAATATTGTAAATCACCTATACTTCAGTTTTTTTCTTCAGAAATGTACTTAATCCCTTCTAACATCTTTTATTTATTTATTACTTTTTAATGGAAGTACAGTTAATTCAATGTCATGTTAGTTTCAGGTGGATATCACATGATTCAGTTATATATACATATATACGTATGTTCCTGATCCTTTCCCATATAGGTTATTACAAAATATTGAGTAGAGTTCCCTGTGCTATACAGTAGGTCCTTGTTGGTTATCTATTTTATATATAGCAGTGTGTATATATCAATCCCAACCTCCTAATTTCCCAACCACCTCTACTTCAATTTTTCAAAAGCCAAAATAATAAAAGCAGTGGATAGTGATACTTAACTGTAAGTCCACTCAGGGTTTTACAACCTAAAGTTATTAAAGGAAAGGTTCTTGATCCTTGGGGCCATAAATATTGCAGTGACTAGACTTCTGGCTGTTCAACACACCCATAGCCACCTATAGCTGAGCTGTGATTTCACAGGTTTGTTTGAAATACATTTACTTCTTAGTCACACAAATTATTTAGCATTGTGTGATCCCAGCCATAAATATTCCTCACCTTTAGGAAAGAAGACTAACACTGCTCTCTCTATTTCCAGGTAGAAAAAAATATGTGCCAAAGAAAAAGATGGATACCTGTTAGCTTTGGGACATCGTTTAGATATGCTGACTCCTGCCACAGAGAAGGAACTGTGTTACTGAGGAGGGGTGGAGAGAACTTGCTTCTCTTCCAAAATCGGCCACTGGGCAGCTCTGAACAGTTCCCTTATATGTTTTGAGGCTCGGTTGTCCCTAGCTGCAAAGCACTTCCGTTTCTTTAGGGAATGGAAAGAGTGTTATTCATTCCAAATGGTTTTACTTGCTCTTCGTTGAAGTTATCAGAAAGTCCTTCACGCTTGTCAAGGAGGGGTTTCGGAGTGGGTTGGCGAAAGGAGAGCCACAAGTGTCATGGCATAGATAGTGTCAGGTACATTGAGAACATTCAATACGTACTTGCTGGTTTGTTGGCTAGCTTTCTGTTTCAAACTTCTCATCCATTGTAATTTATCATTCACTACTTTTGGAGGAGTCTACGACATATTAGTTACTCCTGGTGATTCGCTTATAGCTGACAGATCATCTTCCTAGTCCCCTGTACTCAGAGAGAAGGAGTCTCATGAGGCAACATTATAAAGGACTAGCAAACAAAGAGAAAAAAGGAATCAGGCTACGTTCTAGAGGAGCACACCTGACGAGGGGCCCGCAGATGACGGCCTTTGGTGATTAGAGGGTCTTGGGTCAGCCGTGGCCTAGCTTTTGGATCCTTGATTAAAAGGAAATGAGGATACCTGATCTTTCCCCCAGGATTTTCCTTTTATCACATCCAGAACTCACTTATTTTTCCCCTGTGATTCCATACCTGTATCAGGGTATCTGCCGGCCGCCTCTGACTTCCCTAGTTGTCACCTCTGACTTGAGTCTGAAAAGGAGTTCTCCACCCTCACTGAGCATTGGTCACCTGGGGATACTTGCACCCAGCACCCTTACCTAGAGATACCCATCATTTGGATCAAGGTAGGGCCCCAGTATCAGCATATTTTAAAAGCATTCAAGGTGATTCTCATGTTCACGTGTGGTTGAGCGCCACTGCTTTGCAGCAGAGGCAGGTTTGTTTTTTTCCTGTTGACTCATGAAAGTGAGAAAAATTTGGGAAAAAATAATACAGAATAAAAATGAGTTATTTCTTTCTTTTCTTTCTCATCAAGAAAGGCTAGGCTTTGTGTCCTGGAGATCTGGGGCTTCCTTTTGCTCCGAGGACTTTTATTTCCCAAAGTCTCTTGGAGGTGAAAATTGGGTGGTCCTAGTAGGGGATGGGTCCCAAGACTTGGACAGGGTGAGGCTAAGTTGCCAAGCCTGGCGAAGCCTTGCTTTGGAGGCTGGAGAGAAGGGCATGGCAGGGGCTTCATAGGTAGCAGAGACCTTCAGCCCTGCCCATATACTACCCAGGAGATGGTAGGGTGATGGAGATCAAGATGCTGATCCTGAAACACTAAGACCTTGGGGACCACAACCTCTGTGCCTAAGAAGGGTAAAGAACTACTGGATCCCTGCCAGCAAATGGACCACACAGGCTCAGAAAATGAGCATCTTGGCAGCAATCTTGATGGACTTAGGACCAGCTGCTTTGCTCCAAATTTTATGGACTACATAAATCTCCTGGGATTGTTACACAGCCCTGGGGAGGGGAAAGCTTCCCTGAAAATGACTGAGATTGAAATTATTGCAAGTCAGGATTCAGAGCCAGACGTTACTATATTTAGAAAAAAAGGCAATATGGCTTTTTTTTTTTTATATGAAGGATGTGGAATAAATACTAGTCTGTGTAACAAAAGGAATCAAGCAATCCAATTAAATAACCCCATCTCATATGCTTTTAATTTTATTGGGTTTTCATTAGATTTTGGTTTGGCCAAGAACTCTGAGGACTTTTGCAGCGGAAGGGCACTTGCATTTTCTAAGCCTGTTCATAGAATGTAGTGGGCTCTGGAATTCAAAAAAAAAAAAAAAAGTCTCGGCAGGATTTAGGGGCGGCAGTGTGGTAGTGAATGGTGGAGGTGGAGTGTGGACAAAAAGAATGATCCTGGGGCTTGAAGTTCTATTTGCACTTGACTAAGATCAAGAAACATTTGGGTGTTTATACTTTATTTAAGGAAGAGGAAGCGACCCCTTCAATGAAAGTCTTCCAGCTGCAACCACCCACCCGCCACCAGCCCCAGTAAGGTGAGAAATTGAAAAAACAGCATTGCTAAGTGGGAGTGGTGTCAATTATTAAATTACTGAAATGCTTTCTTCACCAAGGAGCCTCCGTATAGTGGGAAGAATGTGGGTTTTGGAGTCGCACAGAACAAGATTGAAATCCCCACTTGCTAGCTCTGATGCATTTTTGTCTTCTCAGGACCTAGCAGTGCATGGCGTATAATAGGCATTAATAAATACTTCATAAATTAATGAATACTGGATGAACAAAAGCAATAGCCATCTGACTCTAGGCCATTACTTACCACATCTGAACCTGTGCCCAAGTGGCTTTACCTGTAGGATAGGCATACTGATGGCTAACGTGATGCGGTTTTTGAAATTTTATAAAATATGAAGTTTTTAAACCTGTGCCTGGTAGGTTCTCCTTATATTTAATTTGCCTGCTAGCACACACCTTCCCTCAGCACTGTGTATTCGCTGATTTGTGGTAGGAAGAGCCTCACTGAATTGAAACCATCAAGTATGGGAAATTGCTGCACACAGTAGCCAACTTTTAACTGCATATTAGACTCTGAGAACTAAACACTGAGTCCTGCCCCAGGAGGATGTGTCAAAGTGAATCCCTGTTAGTAGAAACAGGCTCGGCTCAGCTTGGCTTGGCTTGGCTTTCGTGGGTCCTCCATCTCTTCAGGAGGTGTGTCTGATGATCCCCGACACTGTCTGGTTTTGATTCCTGACTTTTAGGTACTCGTGGTCTACAGCTTTTTACTCCGCTTAGACCAACCGTTCCAATCCACTATTTCTTCTCACCTTCATGATTTTCATTCAACAAGCATCTGTGGCATGTTGGCCACGTGGTAGGTGTTAGGGATACCACACAAACAAGATGGAGATGAGCAGGATGTAATCCTTGCCTTCCAAGCAGGAAAAAAAAAATCTGGTAAGAGGGGATTTCAATAAGAAATCCAAGAGTTACAATAGGGAGGGGTAGTTTCTCTGATAGAAGCACATACACAGGAGCTCAGCCTGGACAGAAAAGGTGTCAGGGAGGAGGGAGAAGTATCTCAAATATTCCTGGGTTCTTTTGTCTTACTCAAATTCCTCTGGTCCTGAATTATATCATCGTCTCTGCAAACCACTACAACAGAAAGCCCATTTGAGCCAATCTGTATGACGATATAGTCACCCACTTAGATTGGGGGCTCCAGGAGGGTAGATGCCTTGCCTTTGTTCACCACTTCACTCCAGGCCATGAAACAGAACCTGGTGCATCAGTAGGCACACAAATATTTCTTGAATGATTGTATGTAAGCTGGAAGACATGGATAACTTTTTAAAGAAAGTAGTCCTGGACAGTTCATAGGGCTTTACGCACCATTAAACTATGAAAACACTTCTTTTGCCTTTAAGTGATCTATTTTCAAAGACTTAGCCATCTAAATGTCAGCGCATAAATTCCATTATAACCTACTGACTTCATCAAGCATCCTTTTCAAAAAAAGGAACAGTGTTCCCTAGCTATTAGATTGTGTATGGAAATTGCTGGATGCTTTGTTCTTGCTTTCAGATACAACATCTGTCAGTAAGTTGGAGTGATTATGTACACACACAGAGTATTCAAGTGTATCTTACATGTAGGATACTTGAGTTTTGTTTGCTTTTTCTATAAATCTTAAAGGGGACAATTTCAGACAGCTCCCTGAGGCACTGCCTTATGCTAGTAGAGAGAAACTCAAAAGTTAGTTTATGTCCCAGAAACAGAAACAGATGGTACTGTGACCCACTCGCCTGAGCGTAGGGATTGTTAGAAGATTTGACTTAAAATGGGTTGACTGTCAAGGATGAATTGCATGGCCTAGGGGAGGCATTATGCCTCAAGACAGAAGCCACAGATCCCAGAACCAATGACAAAAGCAAAGGAAATTGACTTAAAATAAAGGATAGATCTGATAACATAAACACGCAGGTATCATTGCACAATTCATCAAGGTCTGTCAGTAGTGCTGTTGGTAGAATCAGAATTGGATGCTCTATGTCTTTCTGGGGTTACCGTGCTAAGGGTGTATCAAGATGGAGAAGGTGTGCAAACCTTCATCAGCTGTTATAATACAAACATGGGAAGTTGAAGTGTGCTAGTCAAACCCCCTTTTTCTTTTCTAAATTAAAAAATTTTTTTATTTTATATTGGAGTATAGTTGACTTACAATATTGTGTTAGTTTCAGGTGTACAGCAAAGTGATTCATTTATACCTATACATGTATCTATTCTTTTTCAGGTTCTTTTCTCATATAGGTTATTACACAATATTGCATAGAGTTCCCTGTGCTATACAGTAGGTCCTTGTTGTTTATCTATTTTATATATAGTAGTGTGTATATGTTAATCCCAAACTTCTAATTTATCCCTCCCCACTCCGTTTTCACTTTGGTAACCATAAGTTTGTTTTCTAAGTCTGTGAGTCTGTTTCTGTTTTGTAAATAAGTTCATTTGTATCATTTTTTTAGACTCCATAAGTGATATCGTATGATATTTGTCTTTGTCTGACTTACTTCACTTAGTAATGAAAGTCTCTAAGTCCATCCTGTTGCTTCCAATGGCATTATTTCATTCTTTTTTTATGGCTGAGTAATATTCCACTGTATATATGTATCACATCTTCTTTATCCATTCCTCTGTTGATGGACACTTAGGTTGCTTCCATGTCTTAGCTATAGTGCTGCTATGAACATTGGGGTGCATGTGTCTTTTTGAATTATGGTTTTCTCTGGATATATGCCCAGCAGTGGGATTGAAGGATCATACAGTAGCTCTATTTTTAGTTTTTTAAGGAACCTCCATACTGTTCTCCATAGTGGCTGCATCAATTTACATTCCCACCTTTTTAAAATTCAGTTCAGAGCAATGTTAGATCCAGAGACTTCCCTGCCACAACTATTACCGACCCTTGCTCCCTCTTAGGTTAGACGTCTAACATCATGATTTGTTTTAGTGTTCTAACTTTTTCCCACTCGCTCTTCATCCCGGCTGATGTGCCTAAAGAAGAAAGAAAGCAAAGGGGGGGTGTGTATGCTCCCAGGTGTGGTCACTGGTGTAGGGGAGAAGGATTCAAAATACCAAGTTACAAATAACTTTATTAAAACAAAACAAAGCAAAAACCTTCCTGTGGGGCCTGAAATTCCCTTGGTACCAACTAGATCATTATTTTTCTATCCTGTGAGAATCGAAAATTTAAATAAATTGACCATTATTTCTAGGAGAAGATGTCATAGGTCACAGCATTCTTCCATGTCGCATAGCAACATGTTCTATCTGAGAGGGACTTAATTGCATATGGGAACCCTAGTGCCTGCGGATCTCCCTAATAAACTCAGGGAAGGCTTTCCTCTATGCCTTCTTCTCTGCAAGTTCCAAAGGGACCAAGCCATGAGGGAGGCTGAGTCGATTTTATCATCAGACTTCAAATTCAGCCTTCTCGGCAATGGGAAAAGTTACAAAGAGGAAACAGGACACTTCTTTCGGTTGCTGGAGCAGAGAGGGCCAGAGGATTGTAGGCTGTGGGTTGCTTCTTTTGTTTGTCAGCCCTTAACATAAGCAGTTCCAGCTGAAACTGAGGAATGTTTGGACGCTTCCTGTAAAGGAATAAAAGGGTGTAATGAATTCATCAGTTTTGGAGGGCACTGTATTTAATAGGAAATAAAACCACTGGTCTTTTATTTGGTGGCTGAGTGCCTACCTGTACCAGGCACTGTTTTGGCCATTGGAGATACAGTGGTGAGCAAAACAGTATTCATGGAGGTTACATTCTAATGAAGGAGGAAAGAGATCAGAAACAAACAAGCACATGTTCTTAGGCGGTAAGTGCTAGTGCAGAAAGAAGGCAGATTAAGCAAAATGGGGAGTGCAGAGTGGGAATGGGGTTGTAATTTTATATGGGGTAACCTGGGAAGGCCTCTCTGATAAACTGACACTGAGCAGACACCTAAAAGAAGTGAGGCAAAGGGTTGGGGGGGTGGAGCATGCTTCAAAAATTTGAGCTCCTAGAAGGAGGCCAGTGCAGTTGAAAGTCAGCAAGCAAAAGAGTGATAGAAGAGAGATCACAGGCAGGGGGGCAGATTTTTAAGACCTCGTAGGCCACAGTGAGAATTCTACCTTTTTCCTGAGTAAGACAGAAAGCCACTGGCGAGTTTTGAGTAGTGGAGAGACATGATCTCAGTTAAAAGCCTTCCTCTGCCTACTGTGTCGAAAAGAGATACGAGTGGGGAATAAGTTCAGAGGTGATCGCAGTAATGGTGACAAGAGGCGATGGCATGACCAGGTGGTGGTGGTGAAGAGGATGCAAGATGGTCCAGTCAGATGTATTTTGAAGGTAGAATGGGTGGGATTTGTTGCTGGTGTGAAAGTGAGGTGAGAAAAAAGAGGAATCAGTATGACTTCAAGATTTTTCTTTTGCCTGAGCATCTAATGAATGGAGTTGCCATATCCTGAGATAGATCACAGGAGAAACGTACAGGGGAGAGAGATGATTAGGAGTTGGGCATATTAAGCAATTGGAGATACAAGTCTGGAGCTCAGAGGAGAAGTTTAAGCTGGTGATACAAATTTGAGAGTCATTAATATTAATGACTACATATGGTTTTTAAAGCCATGAAACCAAATGAGATGACCAGGGAGGGGAGTTCAGATAAAGAAAACAATTCTGAGGAATAGTCTGGGAGCATTACTCCAGCATTACACAGGCTAGGCCAGCCAAGGAGCCTGAGAAGGAGCTGCTAGTGAATAGGAGCAAAAAGCAAGAGAAAGTCTACCCTATGAGCCAAATGATGAAAGTATTTTAAAAAGGGAGGAATGATAAACTATATCATCTTTGTCTCTTGGGATCCTGTCATTTGCATTTTATTGCATTTTGCAGCAACCAATGAGTAGTAAGGAACCAGAGATAGGAGCCATTCCTAATTTTTGACAGATTGGAAAAACAATGAGTTCCAGAGGTGTAATCATACTAAAACCAAAACAGACAATAGCAACAGCAAACCCCTAGAAATGTTATCCTTAGAGACACAACATAATGCCAGCCTCTAGAGCTGGACATCAGGCTAGTTAATCTCCTCCCTCAGTCATCACCTTTAGCTTCATAATTTTTTAAATGGGATTAAGAATATTTATAGGTCTCATAGGGCCATTGTGGAAGTGAACAGGGTATCTTACTTAGAGCCTTTTATATATCCCAACTATTTCCATGTTGGCATTCTAGACTCTGCAAGTAAGAAAATACAGAAGTCTCTTTATGATGCAATTTTTATACATAAATATTTTGTTAATATTATTAGTTGTGTTCAAAATATATGATTCTTTCGTTAAATTCACAAATATTTGTGCTTTTCTACTCAGTGCCAGGCACTGAGGATTCACAGGGAAATGAGCGGCTCCTGCTTCTAAGGAGCTTTGAATCTAAGGAAGCAAATAGTTAAAATGATTGATCCTTAGAATGTACAGTAGACCGCCAGTGCCATTAATCCTTGTGAAATAATCTGTGGATGGTCTCGTCATCCCAATAGCCCACTTATTTTTCATTTAAGAGATGCTTTGGGGTAAAGCCTTAGAATGAGCTCTGTTACCCATGTCTGTATATATTTAGCTCTAACTGTACCAGTTTCCAAAATAGTGCCAGATGAGTGGCTAGGCCACATATTCCTTTTTTTTTTTTTTTTTTTTTTTAATTATTAGCACCTTTAGTAATTATTTATTTATTTATTTATTGGGGCTGTGTTGGGTCTTCGTTTCTGTGCGAGGGCTTCCTCTAGTTGCGGCAAGCGGGGGCCACTCTTCATCGCGGTGCGCGGGCCTCTCACTATCGTGGCCTCTCTTGTTGCGGAGCACAGGCTCCAGACGCACAGGCTCAGTAGTTGTGGCTCACGGGCCTAGTTGCTCCACGGCATGTGGGATCTTCCCAGACCAGGGCTCGAACCCATGTCCCCTGCATTGGCAGGCAGATTCTCAACCACTGCGCCACCAGGGAAGCCCCACATATTCCTTTTTAAAGCAATCAATGGTTATGGATTGTCCGCTGCAGTCATATCTGCACTTAAACGTGGACCATGAAATCTGCTGGACTGCACTCTGTCCCACGTGCTCCCATGCTTCTCTGTCCCAGTGATGTGCACAGCTAACTATAGGGCTGTCATCAGCTGCCTAATGATCTACCTTAAGTAGGGCTGTCAGCCATTTTGTTTTGTCCCAGAGTCCTTTGCGAATGACCCGGAGAGAAGAGGGAGAGCCAAGGTGCCTCTGGCCATCAACTCCGAGATGGCGAAAACGAACACTCCAGTCCTTGGGCTGGGAGCCAGGGGCTAAGAAAGGAGGAGTAGGGATAGAATAGGCAAACCCCATTCATTTTCAAGTTCAGAGTTCTTTAGCTAGCAGAGTACAGAAAGAACTTTACTTTGTCAGAGGCGACCTGTGATAATATGAAATCTCAGCAAAGAGAGATGAAGGCTGTATATTCTTGTTCAGGGACAATCACTCGCCACCACCACAGGCTCAAGCTATGACAGGAATAGCTGGTGCTCGTGAACCACAGAGCTTGGAGGGATGCTGATATATGATATACCTTGGATTTTTAATCTTTTTCTCCCCTCTGCTACAAGTTTGGGGGTGATGTTCACTCCTTACATTGTTATAGTCATGGGACACAGGGAAATTTGGTTTTATTAGTTCTTAAGTTCTCCGGCTGTTCTCTCTGGCATCGTGCTCTGTGATTTGGTTACTTTTTAAAGTTGTATGGCCACGTGAGAGGGCTGGGATATATCTATTTTTATCGACACCGTCACCATGGGCCTTAGAGTCTGGAAGACAAGTTTCAGACCTATTGCTAAGGTCAGTCTCTTGGAGTCGAGAGCCAACTTGGCACCATGGTAAAGAGGACAGGCTCCTGATTCATGAAATCCTAGGTTCAAGGTCAGAATCTGTCACTTCCATGCTATGCAGTGTTATTAATTAACCTCTCTATGCCTCAACTGCTTTATCCACAAATAGAGAGAATATTAGTACTTATCCAAGGGTGGTTGTAAGGATTAAACTGAGATTTTGGAACATAGTGGCACATAATGGCTGTTCATTAAATGGTCATTCATGAAAATTGGCTAATTCCTTAGAGCTTTGGTTTCCTCATTCTTCGAATGGTTGTGTTGATGTGAGAGTTAAATAATCTGGGGGGAAATTTCAGCAGAGTGTCTGGTATAGAGTGAATGGTCATTATTATCAGTAATAATAATAACTAAGCAACAGACACTAAAAAATTTTGAAATGGACTCCAAAGCCTCATCATTGCTTATTCCCTATTACTTCGTTATGTCAACGTCTGTTCTCTTTTGATGAGATTACTCAGTTCTGACTCACCAGTGAAGCAGTGACCCTTTCTACAATAACTATTGTTACATGAGAGTAGAGAAATCTGTTCTTTTAATCGGATTCCATATCCCAATCAGTCAACATGATTTTACCAAACACATTATGTTCCCAGCTTGGATGGGGAAGCCGTTTTCTGCTCTAGCAGAGTTTGTAATTAACTGGGGTTACAAGGTGAAAACACGCCCATTCAATAAATTATTACTGGGTGTATAATGTGTATAAGGTGCCATGCTTGTGAGTATCCTGATAGGTGTAAACTTGAACCAGATGGGGATCCTGGCTTCAAGGGGTACCAAGTCAACCGAGAAGAGCTGAGAGAGACCATGGATATAGAGCCTGGACTGGATACCAGGCTCTACCCCTTGCCACCATGAGACCTTAGGCAAGTTACTTAACTGCTCTGTACAGGGGGCTCCTCATTTGTCAAATAGAGATTACAATAGTACCTACATCATAATGTTGATGTGAAGCTTAAATGGGTTATTGTGCGTAAAGCACAGTGCTTGTTACACAATCAGAGATTAGCAAACGTGAGCCATTTCCAAATGTAAAATGTAGCTGGGAATAAGACATGCATATGAATAATCATAATGCAAGGGTATGGTGATAATTGCTATGGAAGTTCGGCAGGAGAGGTGAGATGACCTGGGCTTCGTAAAGAATGTGGTATTTGAGCCAAGCTTGGGAGGCTAGGGAATCTATGAACTTGGAAAAATAGGGCAAATCATGGCCGCTTTAGAATTACAGACAGCATGAGTAAGGGCGTGGAGGTAAAGAAAGCCAAGGACGTCTGTAGGGAAGAACTTGGGAAGATAAATTGCAAGGTAAAGGTCCTCATATGCTAGTTCAAGAAATTTATATTTGTTTTATGGATCGTGTAGACAGTCATAGTGGATTTTCAGCAGGAAAATGATAAGGTCAGAGCTGTGCCTCCAGGAACAGACCAGAGGAAGAATGTTCTGGGTGTTGTTAGAGCCTTGTCCTGGGCTCTGGAGCTCCAGTCTCTCCTTCCTCTGGCCCATTTGCTGTAGGACAGGAGGGAGAGGAGGCTCATAGATAGACAGGGGGTGACGATGCTGAGCCTGGGCAGCAGAGGGGTTGGATGTGTCATGAACAAACATAGGAAACAAAATAAGAGTAGACGGAAAAGGAAGCCTTTTGATGCATTGGGACATATTGCTTTGAGGTGTTGATAAAGTCCATGGATCAAGCTAGGAATAGGTGGAGGTTTGGGGCCTTGGGATGCCTTCAGGTTGGAGGTACAGATGGCATAATGACTTCTCAGAATAAAACTGGAAGCCTGAAGAATGGATGGGATTGCTAAGGGAAAGTGACAAAGACCTATCCTTGGGCGATCCCTGTATTTAGGGGTGGCTGGAGAAAGGGAACATGGGAAGGATCCATTGGAAAGGTAGGAGAACTAGGAGAATACACAGTCGAATGAAGGAATGGAGGGATTTCAAGAAGGAGCATTTCATGGATGCTGAGCAAGACTTATTTGGGAGACAGTAGGCAATAGGAATGGAGGAGAGATAAGGTTAGAGGTGGAGGGGAGAACTCAACAGTGGTGGGGAGGGACGCTTTAAAAGCCAGACAGAGGGCTTCCCTGGTGGCACAGTGGTGAAGAATCCACCTGCCAATGCAGGGGACACGGGTTTGAGCCCTGGTCTGGGAAGACCCCACATGTTGCAGAGCAGCTAAGCCCATGTGCCACAACTACTGAGCCTGCGCTCCAGAGCCCATGAGCCACAACTCCTGAAGCCCGGCGCCTGGAGCCCGTGCTCTGCAACAAGAGAAGCCACCGCAATGAGAAGCCTGTGAACCACAATGAAGAGTAGCCCCCGCTCACGGCAACTAGAGAAAGCCCCCGCACAGCAACAAAGACCCAACGCAGCCAAAAATAAATAAATAAAGTAAATAATTAAAAAAAAAAAAAAAAAAGCCAGGCAGAGACCTTTTGACTTCTTTGGTAGAAAGCCAGAAACCTTTATGTGATCTTACAGAGATTATTTCCTGGAGACCTAGGGGATTCATACCCCTCACCCTTAACGACAGAGGCTGGGTCTGAAAGGTCTTACCATTACTGATTATTGTGCCCTCTTACAGATGGAAGGTATTATTATTTGATATTGACTGTGTTGGATCTGCTGTTAAGTCCTACAAAAAAGGACAAATTTTATGGTCTTGTTCCAGTGAATAAAGATTCAAACAAGCTGAGAATGCATTACCAAAAAAAAAACCCCATAAATTTATAGTAGAACAAAACTTCAAAGTTGTGTTGTTTTCTCTATCAAAAAATCAATCATTTTCCTTGCTGGGGTGGTGGAAATAATGGAGATGGCAGTGCCCTCTTGGAACTGGACGTCTTGATGAAGGGGAAAACAAGAATAGTGAAAGAGAATGAGAAGGCAAGCAAGCGAGAAGATTGCATCTATAGAGTAAGATAGTCTAGTTTAGGATTTTAGAATTGGAATCATTCTAGGTTATGACAGGGAATGTTCACTAGAGTGTGTTACTAAAACAGAGCAGCAGTCATTAGGTCTAGGTGTTCTTGAATAGATTGTCCACATGAACCTTGAAGTTAACTTGAGATGATGGCTGAAGCAGAGTGGAGAAAGGCTGTGGGCTGGGCTTTCAGTTGTCAGCTCCATCATGAAAGTATTAACAGATCTCCTCTTACAAAACCTGGTGTACTCCACGATACCCTGGAAGAATTCTTTGCCCTTGGAAGATAGTCAGTACATGTGTGTTGAAATCACACAAAAATGTTTATCAAATTTCCTGATTGTCATTAAGAGTCAGATAAATGGTGGGAGAAGTAATTAGTCTGTTGATAGATTGCCAGAGAAGATGTGGAGATTGGCTATCATGTGTCTCAAACTAGAAGAGTGTTTGCACCTGAGTAGAAGAGGAATGATCTGAGTGGGCATTGGGGGATGTGAGGACAGCGTGAGATTCTGGGGAGAGGAGATAACAAACGTGGAAGAATTTCCAACCTTCAATTAAAGGGGCTTCCTTGGAAATGGAATCATCTGGAAATTCCCAGGTTTGCTTTAAAGCAAAGGGAGAAAGGAAGTGAGATAACAAGAGGGGAGAAAGTATACATCAGTATAGGGATCAGTAAACTAGATAGAGCTGGTAACTGGGGGGGGCTTGCGTTCTGTGTTTCACTAGGGAGTGAGAGAATTCATGAGATGGGTTCAATTAACTCATCTTATGATTCCAAATGGTGCAAAGATTTCCGGGCCAAGCACTCCAAGGCTCCAGATGTCTGTCTGTTGAAGGTTTGTGGAGATAATAGCTGCCGTCTGGAGCGAAGGCAGGTACGGGCTGCCACGCCAGGCGGTGTCTGTAGCCAGGTCAGCACGGAGCATACGGTTCCGTGTGGAAAAAAGCGAAAGTGTTTGGAGAAGAGTGAGTTTGACCCAGAGTCCCACACCCACCTGTGTCCCCCAGAGTGCTAACTTGGACAGCGCCTGTACACGGGTGCCCTTTAGGAAGTGGTTGCTGAGCCAGGACAATTCTTTTTTTTTTTTTTTTTTAAATAAATTTATTTATTTATTTATTGGCTCTGTTGGGTCTTTGTTGCTGTGTGCGGGCTTTCTCTAGTTGCGGCAAGCGGGGGCTACTCTTTGTTACGATGGCTTCTCTTTGTGGCGGAGCACAGGCTCTAGGCACGTGGGCTGCAGTAATTGTGGCTCGCGGGCTCAGTAGTTACGGCTTGCGGGCTTAGTTGCTCCGCGGCATGTGAGATCTTCCCAGGCCAGGGCTCGAACCCGTGTCCCCTGCATTGGCAGGTGGATTCTTAACCACTGTACCACCAGGGAGGTCCCCAGGGCAGTTCTTTTATTTCATCAGTTGATTGGCAGCCTAGGTTGTGAGGATGTGAATTATAGCACAGGTCAATTTCAGAAGACAAAGATCCCAAGGCAGCTGGTGCAAGGTGGTTTGGGCACTTTGGGGTGGAAAGAGCATGGGAAAGGAGATCATGGAAAGAGATTCTCTAAGACACATATTGAAAAGAAAACCCTGTCGAGTTTCACTAGTTCGTGAAAAGTCTGGTCCATAGAACCACTCCTGTGATTTCCAGATTTTCCTGTTTTCACTGGGGAGTGGTGCGTAGGTGGGAGATATTTAGATATTTCTCAATAGGGGTCCTCTTGACATTTTGGACAGGTAAATTATGTGTTATGAGGATTGCCTCTTGCAGTACAGACCATTTAACGCCCACGGCCGCTGTTTTGTAGCCCTCTTCCATCAACTCAGAATACTCCCCCACGGCCTGTGCCCCTTAGGGAGGATGGTATCACTGCTGGTTGCTGTGGGATCTGGGGGAGACCCCCCCCCCCGGGGGAAAAACTTCATCCTTGTCAGAGATTTCCCTGAGCCCACATTTTGAGAACAGTGGTATTCTGGAGTTTTCTTCTGTCTCAATTCAAACGAAGACTGAATTATGGCTTCACTAGACGTAGAGGCTTGAATTTATTACTGACTCAATTTAGTGATGAACAGTGACATTTCAGTGCTAGTGAAAGTGTGGAGCTTTTTTTTATTCCCTCAGTCTTCACCTCATATGTCTGTGGTTTGTGGCTTCTCGAATTTCCCTGCTGCCCCTGGCCAATCCCTGGGCACCTACAGCCATCTTTCTGGGGCTTGGTTCTGTTGACTCTCTTCATGTTCCCACCAAGTAGAGGATTTCATTTTTCCACATGACCACGTGTGCTGTAGACACAGGTGAAGAAAAACCATGCCTATTCAGTATGCCTTTCCAATACTCCACGACAGACACTGACAGCGGGGACATGGGAGTGAGACGGGCAACAGGAGAGCAATTGCTAAGGAGAAAGCTCCACCTGGTGCTCCTCTGGTTACTCCTTTAACTTCATCACGCCTGGAAATCTTTTTGATGTTTGCAACCCAAAGTCAGGCGGTAGTGGAGAGAGAACCTGTGGACTGACGGGTGGGCGGAGTAAGGAGGGAGGGGTTGGTAAGGAGAAGGTTTTCCTCTCCGCCTCAGGCAGGGTTGAGCACGGGGTGAGCCTATTAGTGTACATGGAGGTCAGCCTCATTTCTGGACCATCAACCAGAGGAATGCCATTCAAACAAGGTGTCTGCAATTGGAGGAGGGCTGCTTTTGAGACTGATGCCTAGGAGAAAGGTCCCCTCCTTGGGAATCCAGAGTGGCTCCCCGACTCGGCCTTCAGCATCTCCTTCCGGTCTGGCTCCTCCAGGTTTCTTTCTGTCTTCCTTTCCCATGTGTCTGATACCCATCTGCTGCCTCCCTCCACAGCCTCCTCTGTCACCTCCGGCAGATGCGTTGTCACTGCGTGCACCCCCTCCCCCCGACAAAACATGTCTCTCCTCTCCCTGACATAAAATGGACTTTGCCTCCACAAATCCCACCTCCCTCAGATCTCTGCTGTTGTCTCTGTCTCCCTCAATCTCACCTCATTGTTTTATTGTTTACTTGGAGAGATTGCTTAGGTTTACTTTCTCGTTCACTCAAGTGTTGACACCAACTGCTCGCTTGGATGGTGGGCAGTTTGTACCTTTCACAAGTGAGGCTCACGCTGTGTATTTAAGTAGTACCTCTGTTCCATGTACTTGCTCTCTGTGACCCCACCCCGGATTTGAGGAGAGTCCTAACTCAGGGGAGGAGCTCGGTTGCGCCATGGGAAGAACGAACTCTCCTTTATCTAATATTCAAAGGCATGTGCCCCTCAGCGTACCTGATAAAGGCCCAGCGAGGTGCCTTGGGGGCTTGGCTCTGCGTGGGGACGCAGCCCCCTCACTGCTCACATGGGTCTCTGTTCCCCTGGCAGGAAGATGAAGTGGTCCTCCAGTGCGTCGCCAACGTTCACAAGGAGCAGAGGAAGTTCTGCCTGGCAGCTGAGGGACTTGGGAATCGCCTGTGCTTCTTGGAACCCACTTCAGAAGCCAAGGTGAGTTTGACTGTCTGCCCTGCACCTTCCCGTCTGGCACCCCAGAAGTCGTCTAGGGGATGGGACTGCTGGGATATGGTGGTGAGGGTGATAAGGATGGTAAGGAAGAAATCTGAAAGGGCACATTTATTTTTAAAATGGGAAGCAGATCAGAACAGTGTCTTTCAGTGTTCAGCAGGACACGGGGGACGCCTTGAGGTCATTGTCAGTCTTCATGCAGGAGGTTCTTTTACTACCTCCAGAGCACCTTCCTTGTTGTTAATTCCTAGAAATCTGAGTGCATGTTCTGTACTCCCAGCTATCGTTTTATTGCTACAGGGACTCATAGGTCCTTGGACCTGTGTTTCACAGTAAGCTCATCCCTTTCAGCTGTGACTGTGCTGAGATTGTTGTAATTGCCTGCTGTGACCCGGGGGCAGAGAGGAATGTTTGCTCTGGTCCCCACCTGCAGGGTGGCATGTAACATCATCTCTCCTCAGCCAGACTTTGCTTCCTGCGTTTTCAGTTGCTTTCTGCTTTTCATGAACTGTATGTCAGGTGGATCTGTGTGCCCAGTATTCTCACAGTACTTTGTAGTCCTGGAAAGACCTTTATATCAGTCAGCGTTTTCCAGAGAAACAGAACCAATAGGATCTCTCCCTTTTTCTAGATAGGTGGGTGGATGGATGGATGGGTGGATGGATGGATGGATGGATGGATATGGATTTATTTTAAGGAACTGGATCATGCAATTAGGAGGCTGGCAAGTCTGAAATCAGTAGGTTCAGATCAACTGGAAACTCAGGGAGTTAATGCTGTCTTAAGGCAGATTTTTTTTCTCCTCCAAGAAACCTCAGTTTTTATTCTTAAGGCTTTCAACTGATTGGGGGAGGCCCACCCATATTATCAAGGGTAATCCCCTTTAAAGTCGACTAATTGCAGATGTTAATTACATCTACAAAATGCCTTTGCATCAAAACCTAGATTGGTGTTTGATTAAACAACCGAGTGCTGTAGTCTAGCCAAGTTAACCATCTAGCGCACAATTAACCATCACCCCTCCACGCTCAGTTTTTCTTACAGAATCTTTTTTAATTTTAAATCAGAAGATGGTTACATTTTCCAGTGAGCCCACCTGATTGATATATCATTTCTCCATGTGAACATATACAACACAGGCACACATGCAGAGTCTGGGCAAATCCTAGCGCAGCAGATGTGCACCGTGATAGCTGCGTCTCCCAGAAGCCCTCTCTTCTCCCTCACCCTCCTCCCTCCCGTGTAGGTCACTGATCCACGAGCACAGACGTATGTCAGTGGCATGTAGGACAGGGTCACATTCAAATAAATGCCAGAGCAAAGAGACAAGGAAGATTTTTATCTTTTTAAAGGTCTTAGGCTTGATTTCCCTGAGGCCTTTTCTCATTTACTTTTGTTCTTAGCTAGGTTTTTTCTTTTCATTCCCAGCAGTCTGGGATTATAGGAAAATCATTAGATTATAAGTCAAGTAGTTAATTCTCAGCCATTAGCTCATCATGTGACCATGAGCAAGTCACTCAGTCTTCTTTTCAGCTTTCTCACCTGCCAGATAAGATGCAGCCTGGTGCAATAGAAAGAGCATTGGCCCGAATTAGAAACCCATGGTACCATTTTCTAGTCATCCATTGAGTGGATCTTAGGACGTTGGTTTAGGGCACAGCTCTGGAGCCAGACTGGCAAGAGTTTGAATCCTGTCTCCACCACTCACCAGCTAAGCCAGGGCCTTGAGCAAGGTACCTCACCTTTCTGAACTTAGTTTTCTCCTCTGCCTAGTGGGAATTTAATAGGAACTACCTAATAAGGGCGTTATTAGGATTAAATGAATTAATACATGTGAACCACCTAGCACATTGTAAACTCTATTTAACCACTGGCTATTGTGATTTACTCTTCCCTAGACCAGATTACCTAAAACAAATTAAAGAGAACTGTATATAATAATCTAAAAATTCTTTGTATCTCACAGGTGTAAAAATAATAACCTACACCACTCATAAATACATTAGGGTTAAGATGAATCCTTCCTAACCCCCACTTGACTAAGTGATTGTTCTTATTTTAATTTTTCATTTTAAATGTAAAACAAGATAACACGACTGAAGAATTTTTAAACAAAATAAAATGTATCATCTATAACTGTATTCCCTTGTCACAACTGTTTTCATTTTTGTTTTGCACTCTGGCCTTTGTCCACATGTACCCATATATTTTCAAAGTCGTACTCATAGTGGATATTCAGACATTCCGCTTTTTTTCTTTCATGTTTCAGCCAGTGCCATATTGCTATGTAGCCTTCGTGGTTATTTAAAAAAAAAAAAAATCATGTATGTGGTTTTGTTGGTTTACTTTTGCTTCCTGGAGTAATGTCCAGGAGAAGAATTAATGATATTAGAAGGATAAACAATATTAAACTACTTTCCTAAAAGGATATACCAGTTGTTACAAGTTAACACACCCACTATCATTATGTGAGTGTCTCTCTTTTATATACAGTATGAAGAAAATGTACCATGAGGGCTTCTTACAGAAAAACAGGGTAAAGTTCCTGGGAAGGATAGAGTAGGTCTTCACAATTTCCTGTCAACGCTCCTGAGAGCAGCCTGCTAGATGAGCCCATTTTTTGTGGCTTCAGGCTTTCCTACAACCACCTCCAACTATGCACACACCTCTTCTGGCCTGTCCCCTCCCTTTTCAGTAGATACTTCTCCTAATTTTCTACCATCAGATTTCACAACCAGCTGTGCCGTTCTTAGGCTTTTGGAAACTAATATAAGCCATGCGATGAAGTGAGAAGGCGTGTGTATTCCCAAGCCTGGCACTGGGCATGAGGCACAGATCTCAAATGTCACTCTTACCAGCTGGCTACAGAGCCAAATGGTGACCTTGGGCATTCCCAGTCAAGGGTATTTCAAGCTAGTTGAGACTCAGAGAGATAAAACTGAGATGAACTCTAGGGAGAAGAAAGACAGAGAAAGAACAGATGAGATAAGGTACTTAAAAGAGATTCTCAGTATATGAGCGCTGAGAAAAAGAGGTCATATTGAAGCAAGGAGAGGGTAGAAGAATAAGAAGCAAAAGTGTAAGAATGTGAACATTTGCTATCGACCTGGAGACTTGGGAAAGTTCTTGTGACTTTGATTCCTGTTTGTCATGGCCCACCCTTCTCTGAAGGCCCCTGAAACTGCAGATATTAATTAATGAAAGCACCCTTATTCAGCTTTCCATTCTAATGAGCACAGCTCGAGGAGTTAAAAGGTATTTTGTTTTGTAGGGAAGACTCAGGGTAAAAGCCAGAGACCCGGAAACATCGAGGGGAAATGTTGCGTCTCTGTTTTATCAATAGCAGCAAATGTTTATTGACTGTCATTTTTAAGTGGAAAATGTGTTCCCAGGAATCAGGAATTTACTACTTTTCCTCTGGTTCTTATTATATCTCATCTGTGATGTATCTGCAGTGTCCACAAGGGGGTCGTCTTTGGTTCAACTTCACATCCAGACTCATAAGATGCTGATAGACCCCAGTCTGCTCAGTAGGACAGGAGCCACAGCTTGCCTGCTGGGAAGTGTCAGGCACTTCTGCGGGAATCCTTGCAGCCCTCCAGGGGCTGCCTTCTGAATCCCCACCCAAAATGACAGCTCAAGTTCAAAGACACAAGGTCCACATCAGGCAGGTGTGGAGTCACCATGGCTTAAAAGCCTCATGTACCACAGGAACCAGTGTATCTTGTAACAACTCCATAGACATAGCTTTTGAGATGCCCACGAAGGACCACCACCACTACAAGGGTCATCACACTTGGGGAAATGACAAATATAGGACTTTCTATGAGGTACTGGTGGTCTTTCCAGGCCAGAGACAGGCTACCAATCAGGGATCATTTTCACCCTAAGTAATGTTCCCTAGTAACATAATTAATGTATCAGTTTTATCAGGTTGTCCCAAGAACAAAACTGGACAATTAACTGAAGGTCAAATTCTCGTGCAGAAAGAGAAAATTTCATAAGCCTTATCCCATAGGAATCTTCACTGATGACCATTACTTCACTACTGCAGCCCAACACCTTTCCAAATCCTGACTTCCACCTTCCTTAATTGTATTGTAGATCATCAAAAAGGAGGAAAAATATGGGAACTTTTTGTTTAAAATCAGTTGCAACAGACTGAGGTTTGTTTGTTTCACTGATTTTAATGATAATGAAACTGCAATTGATGAAGTGAAACAACTTACCCGAGTACCCGTCAAAAGCCAGTGTCACATCTAAAGCCTTTGGGCCCTAGTATCTCAGAAAAAAGTTCTACCTCTGTCAGGGAACATTGTGTCTTACTGATCATGGTTTATTCAAAATGAAAAATCCAGTTTCATATCTAATTTTCAAACTGAACATTTTCAGGGAAAATTTTATTCCTATTGTTTTCACCTCCTCTTTTGAAAACTGAAAAATAGTCTGCTATGGTTTTTGAAAACTTGTATAGGTTCTCAAGACCCAGAATTAAACATTTGTGATTGTGCAAACATCATTATGTCAATGACATAAATTAGGATAGAATTCTTAGCTAAAAAACGCTTATTTTCTGTTGCTTTTATTATCTTCAGCTCAGAAAGATTTACTGTTTACTCCTAAAAAACTAAGCCTTTGCAAATTTGCAGCCAGAGGCTCAGCCTGAAATGGTATACCCTTTTTTTAACTTCTGATTGTTACTTTAGTGTGTAGTATTCTCTATGGACTTGAGATCTTATGAAAGGCCAAACTATTATAAAACTTACTTCAAAAAATTCCCTTGTCTTATAATATAAAGAGACTTACACGTTAATATAAAGAGACTTAACACATCTTTTTGGTTTTTTAACAGTTATCAAGCATCATATGCTCTACGCCATGTAATGCCGCGGTGCTTACATACTTTCTTTCATTTAATCTTTGCAACCCTATGGAGCAAATATTATTCTCATTTACAGAAAAAGAAAGATATAACAATTGAGACAAAGTTAAATGACTTCCTGAAGATGATTCATTACAAACTCGAATCACTGACTAATTTCTATAATGCTCATCAATAAAGAGTATTATGACTCTAACTTATTTAATTATAAAGAAGCCATATTTCTTCAAGTGGTTAGATTTTAAGAATACCTGGGCAGATCTCCACACCCCTCCCACAATCTTCCTTCATGTGTCCTCTGAATGCCTGACATTCCAAAGTTAGAAATATGTATTTTGCCTAAATGAAACAGAATCTATTAAAATGCAAATGCTCTCAACACATGAAGCAATAGTAAAATTTTTATAGCTAATTTTTTACAGTATAAAGATTATCATATTTTTTCCTAGAAAGTAGGTTTATAAAGGGGTGATAAGACAGATTACTAAGTGCCTCAGTATTGAGATATAAGGCACAGAAACACTGTAAATGGGGTAGCGGGGGGGTGATCAAAACATCCATTGCATTGCAGTAGGATGGTTTACTTGTCTTTTCTCCTGCCCTCTGCCATTCTGTGATCACTAAAGTCAAAGACTATACAGGCATACCTTAGAGAGATTGCAGGTTTGGGTCCAGACCACTTCAGTAAAGCAAATATCGCAATAAAGTGAGTCACAAATTTTTTTGGTTTCCCAGTGCGTTTAAAAGTTATGTTTACACTATAATGTAGTGTATTAAGGGTGTAATAGCATTATGTCCAAAACTAACAATGTACATACCTTAATTTAAAAATACTTTATTGCAAAAAAAAAATGCTAACCATTATCTAAGCCTTCAGCCAGTCATAGTAGTAACTCAAAGATCACTGATCACAGCTCACCATTACAAGTATAATAATGAAAAAGTTTGAAATATTGTGAGAATTACCAAAATGTGACACAGAGATGCAAAGTGAGCAACTGTTGTTGGAAAAATGGTGCCGATAGATTTGCTCAACATAAGGTGGCCACTGACCTTCAATTTGCAAATAAAGCAATATCTGCAAAGCACAATAAAGTGGAACATAAAAAAAAAAAGTATACCTATATAGTACAGCAGTTAAGAAACACAGCCATGGAGCTAGAATTTCTGGGCTGGTAATTTAGGCTTCACTGCCTAATAGCTTTATGACCATGGTTCAAATGACTTCTCTCTCTTTGCCTCAGTTTCTTCATCTTTAAAACTGTTCCCATCTCATAGGATTTTCATGAAGATTTAATAACAAGGGTTTATAATTGTAAAGTACTTACATAGGGCCTGACACATCCAAAGTGCTATTTAAGCAATAGCATTTATTATCCCCAGCAGAGGGTCAGACACATATTAGGTCCTCAGGAACTGTTGTTTTATTCAGTTAAGTTACCCATGTACTGAATTAATTAAAAGGCCTGGATTTGAGGATCAGCAGGACATTTGTGACCTTAAAAGTGACATATAAAGGAGAGTCAGAGAGAGTAAGTTAGATAAAAAGGATTAAGCAATAAGCGAATGGTTTTAAAAAGTAAGATGAATTAGTGGGATGTAGATTTTTATGTTACTGACTTCTAATTTAATTTTAATATGGTCAGAGAACATACTCTGTATGATTTCAATCCTTTGCAATTTACTGGGACTTATTTTTCAGCCCAGCATATGGTATATCTTGAAGAATGTTCCATACATACTTAAACAAACTGCATTCTGTAGTTGTTGAATGTAGTGTTTTATGAATGTCAAGATGAATATTCTTACTAAATTGTATCTGCTTATTCTGTCAACTACTGAGAGATGTTAAAAACTGAAGATTTGTCTGTGTCTTTCTTTAGTTCTGTCAGTTTTGTTATATGTATTTTAAAACTCTGTTATTAGATGAGCACATGTTTAGAATTTTTGTTTGTTTTCTGATGAATCGGTCCTTTTCTCATTATCAAATGTAACCATTTATCCTTGGTCTTATAATATACATTGACTGATACTAATCTAGCTGTAAGCTTTCTAATGCTTACTGTTTGTGTGGTATATCTTTTTCCATCTTTTTGTTTTCAACTTGTTTATATCTTTATTTTTAAAATATGTCCCTTATAAACAGCATAGAGTTAAGTGTTGATTCCCCCCCATTCTATAATCTCTGCTGTTTAATTGGAGTGTTCAGTCCATTTACATTTATTATAATAGTTGATACTATTGGGTTTTAGTCTACTATCTTGCTATTTGTTCTGTGTGTGTATGTATACCCCTAGTTTTTGTCCCAGTTTCTCCTTTTCTGCCTTCTTTAGAATAAATCAAATATTTTTTTTAAATGTCCCATTTTATCTCCTCTATTGGCTTTATAGCTCTACTTCTTGGTATTGTTTTTCACTAGCTCCTTTGGGGATTACAATATGAATCCTTAACTTATTACAGTCTTCCATGAGTTACTGTTACATCACTATCCTTATCCTTTGTGCATTATTGGCATGTGTTTATTACTACAAGTTATATAATGTGCAATACTTTATTATTTTTGTTGCAAAGAGTCGATTGTCTTTTAAAGAAATTAAGAAAAGAAAAAAAAATGGTTTTTATAAAAATAATATCCAGGTATGTAACATTTTTAGTGCTCTTCAGGTTTTCCTTTAGATCCAGATTTCCATCTGGTAGATTTTCCTCCAGGCTGAAGAATATCCTTTAGCATTTTTCGTAGTGAAGATCTGACAGAGACAAACTCACCCAGCTTTTTTTTTTTCCCTGAGAATGTCTTTATTTTGTCTCTGTTTTTGAAGGATATTTTCTCTGGTTATAAAATCCTGGTTTGACTTTTTTCTTTCAGCACTTTAAAGATGGTGTTGTGTTGTCTTTGACCTGCTTTTATTTATTTTTTAATGAAAAATGAGCTATCATTTTATCATTTCTCTGTATGAAATAAGTCTTTTTCTTTGGAAGGTTTTAAGAATTTTTTCTTTATTTTTGATTTTCAGCAGTTTGAATGATGTATTTGAGGGTAGTTTTCTTTCTATTTATCCTGCCTAAATGTTGCTGAGCTTCATGGATCTCTTGGTTGAGTTTGTCTTTTTTTAACAATTTTGGAAATTTGACAGCTGTTACCTTTTTTTTTTTTTTCTTTTGGCTGCGTTGGGTCTTCGTTGCTTCACATGGGCTTCCTCTAGTTGCAGTGAGCAGGGGCTACTCTTCCTTGCTTCTCATTGTGGTGGCTTCTCTTGTTGCGGAGCATGGGCTCTAGGCACACGGGCCAGTAGTTGTGGCTTGTGGGCTCTAGAGTGCAGGCTCAGTAGTTGTGGGCTTAGTTGCTCCGTGGCATGTGGGATCTTCCTGGACCAGGGCTCGAACCCATGTCCCCTGCGTTGGCAGGCAGAGTCGTAACCACTGCACCACCAGGGAAGTCCCCGTTACTTCTTTTTTTTTTCTTTTTATTTAACATCTTTATTGGAGTATAATTGCTTTGCAATGTTGCGTTAGTTTCTGCTGTATAACAAAGTGAATCAGCTATATGTATACATATATCCCCATATCCCCTCCCTCTTGCATCTCCCTCCCACCATCCCTATCCCACCCCTCTGGGGGGTCACAAAGCACCAAGCTGATCTCCCTGTGCTATGCGGCTGCTTCCCACTAGCTATCTGTTTTACATTTGGTAGTGTATATATGTCAGTGCTACTCTCTCACTTCGTCCCAGCTTACGCTTCCCCTGCCTCATGTCCTCAAGTTCATTCTCTATGTCTGCATCTTCTTTATTCCTGTCCTGCCCCTAGGTTGATCAAAACATTTTTTTTCTTTTTTTTAGATTCCATATATATGTGTTAGCATACGGTATTTGTTTTTCTCTTTCTGACTTACTTCACTCTGTATGACAGACTCTAGGTCCATCCATCTCACTACAGATAACTCAATTTCATTTCTTTTTATAGCTGAGTAATATTCCATTGTATATATGTGCCACATCTTCTTCTTTTTTTTTTTTTATAAATTTCTTAGGCAGTTAACTTAACTTTTATAAAACACTTTCTAATTGTATTGACATTATTGTTTGTGTTACTTTTTGGAATTTACTCACTAGGATTTTTAAATTCTTTTTTTTTTTTAAATAAAACATAGTATATTTATTTATTTATTTTTTCTTTTTTTTTTAACATCTCTATTGGAGTATAATTGCTTTATAATGGTGTGTTAGTTTCTGCTTTGTAACAAAGTGAATCAGTTATACATATACATATGTTCCCATATCTCTTCCCTCTTGCATCTCCCTCCCTCCCACCTTCCCTATCCCACCCCTCTAGGTGGTCACAAAGCACAGAGCTGATCTCCCTGTGCTATGCAGCTGCTTCCCACTAGCTATCTATTTTACGTTTGGTAGTGTATATATGTCCATGCCACTCTCTCACTTTGTCACATCTTACCCTTCCCCCTCCCCATATCCTCAAGTCCATTCTCTAGTAGGTCTGTGTCTTTATTCCCGTCTTGCCGCTAGGTTCTTCATGACCTTTTTTTTTTTTTCCTCAGATTCCATGTATATATGTTAGCATACTGTATTTGTTTTTCTCTTTCTGACTTACTTCACTCTGTATGACAGACTCTTAACTCCATCCACCTCACTACAAATAACTCAATTTCGTTTCTTTTTATGGCTGAGTAATATTCCATTGTATATATGTGCCACATCTTCTTTATCCATTTATCTGTCAGTGGACACTTAGGTTGCTTCCATGACCTGGCTATTGTAAATAGAGCTGCAGTGAACATTGTGGTACATGACTCTTTTTGAATTATGGTTCTCTCAGTGTATGTGCCCAGTAGTGGGATTGCTGGGGCATATGGTAGTTCTATTTTTAGTTTTTTAAGGAACCTCCATACTGTTCTCCATAGTGGCTGTATCAGTTTACATTCCCACCAACAGTGCAAGAGGGTTAACTTTCTTCCACACCCTCACCAACCTTTATTGTTTGTAGATTTTTTGATGATGCCATTATGACTGGTGTGAGGTGATACCTCATTGTAGTTTTGATTTGCATTTCTCTAATGATTAGTGATGTTGAGCATCCTTTCATATGTTTATTGGCCATATGTATATCTTCTCTGGAGAAATGTCTATTGAGGTCTTCTGCCCATTTTTGCATTGGGTTTTTCGTTTTTTTGATATTGAGCTGCATGAGCTGTTTGTATATTTTGGAGATTAATCCTTTGTCAGTTGCTTCATTTGCAAATATTTTCTCCCATTCTAAGGGTTGTCTTTTTGTCTTGCTTATGGTTTCCTTTGCTGTGCAAAAGCTTTTAAGTTTCATTAGGTCCCATTTGTTTATTTGTTTTTATTTCCATTTCTCTAGGAGCTGGGTCAAAAAGGGTCTTGCTGTGATTTATGTCATAGAGTGTTCTGCCTATGTTTTCCTCTAAGAGTTTTATAGTGTTTGGCCTTACATTTAGGTCTTTAATCCATTTTGAGTTTATTTTTGTGTATAGTGTTAGGGAGTGTTCTAATTTCATTCTTCTGCATGTAGCTGTCCAGTTTTCCCAGCACCACTTGTTGAAGAGGCTGTCTTTTTTCCATTATATATTCTTGCCTTCCTTATCAAAGATAAGGTGATCATATGTGCGTGGGTTTATCTCTCAGCTTTCTATCCTGTTCCATTGATCTATATTTCTGTTTTTGTGCCAGTACCATACTGTCTTTACTACTGTAGTTTTGTAGTAGAATCTGAAGTCAGGGAGCCTGATTCCTCCAGCTCCGTTTTTCTTTCTCAATACTGCTTTGGCTATTCTGGGTCTTTTGTGTTTCCATACAAATTGTGAAATTTTTTGTTCTAGTTCTGTGAGAAATGCCATTGGTAGCTTGATAAGGATTGCATTGAATCTGTAGATTGCTTTGGGTAGTAGAGTCATTTTCACAATGTTGATTCTTCCAATCCAAGAACATGGTATATCTCTCCATCTATTTGTATCATCCTTAATTTGTTTCATCAGTGTCTTATAGCTTTCTGCATACAGGTCTTTTGTCTCCCTAGGTAGGTTTATTCCTAGGTATTTTATTCTTTTTGTTGCAATGGTGAATGGTAGTGTTTCCTTAATTTCTCTTTCAGACTTTTCATCATTTGTGTATAGGAATGCAAGAGATTTCTGTGCATTAATTTTGTATCCTGCTACTTTACAAAATTCATTGATTAGCTCTAGTAGTTTTCTGGTAGCATCTTTAGGATTCTCTATGTACAGTATCATGTCATCTGCAAACAGTGACAGTTTTACTTCTTCTTTTCTGATTTGGATTCCTTTTATTTCTTTTTATTCTCTGATTTCTGTGTCTAAAACTTCCAAAACTATGTGAATAATAGTGGTGAGGGGGCTTCCCTGGTGGTGCAGTGATTAAGAATCTGCCTGCCAATGCAGAGGACATGGGTTTGAGCCCCGGTCTGGGACGATCCCACATGCCACGGAGCAATTAACCCTGTGCACCACAACTACTAAGCTGGCGCTCTAGAGACTGCAAGCCACAACTACTGAGCCTGTGTGCCACAACTGCTGAAGCCTGTGTGCCTAGAGGCCATGCTCCACAACAAGAGAAGCCACCACAATGAGATGCCCATGTACCACAATGAGAGTAGCTCTTGCTCACTGCAACTAAAAGAAACCCCATGAGCAGCAACGAGGACCCAGGGCAGCCAAAAATAAAATAAATAAATAAATAAATTTATTTAAAAAAATAGTGGTTAGAATGGGCAATCTTTTCTTGTTCCTGATCTTAGAGGAAATCGTTTCAGTTTTTCACCTTTGAGGATAATGTTGGCTGTGGTTTTGTCATAAATGGCCTTTATTATGTTGAGGTAAGTTCCCTCTCTGCCTACTTTCTGGACAGGTTTTATTATAAATGGGTGTTGAATTTTGTTGAAAGCTTTTACTGCATCTATTGAATTATCCTATGGTTTTTACCTTCAATTTGTTAATATGGTGTATCACTTTGATTGATTTGCATATATTGAAGAATCCTTGCATTCCTGGCTAAACCCCACTTGATCATGGTGTATGATCCTTGTAATGTGCTGTTGGATTCCGTTTGCTAGTATTTTGTTGAGGAGTTTTGCATCTATGTTCATCAGTGATATTGGCCTGTAGTTTTCTTTCTTTGTGACATCTTTGTCTGGTTTTGGTATCAGGGTGATGGTGGTCTCATAGAATGAGTTTGGGAGTGTTCCTCCCTCTGCTATATTTTGGAAGAGTTTGAGAAGGGAAGGTGTTAGCTCTTCTCTAAATGTTTGATAGAATTCGCCTTTGAAGCCATCTGGTCCTGGGCTTTTCTTTGTTGGAAGATTTTTAATCACAGTGTCAGTGTCAGTGCTTGTGATTGGTCTCTTTATATTTTCTATTTCTTCCTGGTTCAGTCTTGGAAGGTTGTGCTTTTCTAAGAATTTGTCCGTTTCTTCCAGGTTGTCTATTTTATTGGCACATAGTTGCTTGTAGTAATCTCTCATGATCGTTTGTATTTCTGCAGTGTCAGTTGTTACTTCTCCTTTTTCATTTCTAATTCTATTGATTTGATTCTTCTTCCTTTTTTTCTTGATGAGTCTGGTTAATGTTTAATCAATTTTCTTTATCCTCTCAAAGAACCAGCTTTTAGTTTTATTATTGCTTTAGGTGTAAGGTTAGGTTGTTTATTTGAGATGTTTCTTGTTTCTTGAGGTAGGATTGTATTGCTATAAAATTCCCTCTTAGAACTGCGTTTGCTGCATCCCATAGGTTTTGGATCATCGTGTTTTCATTGTCATTGTTTCTGGGTATTTTTTTATTTCCCTGTTTGATTTATTCAGTGATCTCTTGGTTATTTAGTAGTGTATTATTTAACCTCCATGTGTGTTTTTTTTTTTTTTTTTACAGTTTTTTTTTTCCTGTAATTGACATCTGGTCTCATAGCATTGTGGTCAGATAAGATACTTCATACGATTTCAATTTCTTAAATTTACCGAGGCTTGATTTGTGACCCAAGATATGATATATCCTGGAGAATGTTCCATGAGCACTTGAGAAGAAAGTGTATTCTGTTGCTTTTGGATGGAATGTCCTATAAATATAAATTAAGTCCATCTGTTCTAATATGTCATTTAAAGCTTGTGTTTCCTTATTTATTTTCATTTTGGATGATCTGTCTATTGGTGAAACTGAGGTGTTAAAGTCCCCTACTATGATTGTGTTACTGTCGATTTCCCCTTCTGTGGCTGTTAGAGTTTGCCTTATGTATTGAGGTGCTCCTATGTTCAGTGCATATATATTTACAGTCGTTATATCTTCTTCTTGGATCGATCCCTTGATCATTGTGTAGTGGCCTTCTTTGTCTCTTGTAATAGTCTTTATTTTAAAGTCTATTTTGTCTGATAGGAGAATTACTACTCCAGCTTTCTTTTGTTTTCCACTTGCATGGAATATCATTTTCCATCCCTTCACTTTCAGGCTGTATGTGTCCCTAGTTCTGAAGTGGGTCTCTTGTAGACAGCATATATATGGGTCTTGTTTTTGTATCCATTCAGCCAGTCTATGTCTTTTGGTTGGAGCATTTAATCCATTTACATTTAAGGTACTTATCGATATGTATGTTCCTGTTACCATTTTTTTAATTGTTTTGTATTTGTTATTGTAAGTCTTTTCCTTCTCTTGTGTTTCCTGTCTAGAGACATTCCTTTAGCATTTGTTGTGAAGCTGGTTTGGTGGTGCTGAATTCTCTTAGCTTTCGCTTGTCTGTAAAGGTTTGTTTGTTTGTTTGTTTGTTTTTGATTTATTTATTTATTTTTGGCTGTGTTGGGTCTTCATTTCTGTGCAAGGGCTTTCTCTAGTTGCGGCGAGCGGGGGCCACTTCTTCATCGCGGTGCACGGGCCTCTCACTCTTGCGGCCTCTCTTGTTGTGGAGCACAGGCTCAAGACGCGCAGGCTCAGTAGTTGTGGCTCACGGGCCCAGTTGCTCCGTGGCATGTGGGGTCTTCCCAGACCAGGGCTCAAACCCGTGTCCCCTGCATTGGCAGGTGGTTTCGCAACCACTGCACCACCAGGGAAGCCCCAATCTGTAAAGGTTTTAATTTCTCCGTCGAATCTGAGTGAGATCCTTGCTGGGTAGAGTAATCTTGGTTGTAGGTTTTTCCCTTTCATTACTTTAAATATGTCCTGCTACACCCTTGTGGCTTGCAGAGTTTCTGCTGAAAGATCAGCTGTTAACTTTATGGGCATTCCCTTGTATGTTATTTGTTGCTTTTCCCTTGCTGCTTTTAATATTTTTCTTTGTATTTAATTTTTTGATAGTTTGATTAATATGTGTCTTGGCACGTTTCTCCTTGGATTTATTCTGTATACGACCCTCTGCACTTCCTGGACTTGATTGAGTATTTCCTTTCCCTTGTTAGGGAAGTTTTGGACTATAATCTCTTCAAATATTTTCTCAGACCCTTTGTTTTTCTCTTCTTCTTCTGGGACCCCTATAGTTTGTTTTTTTTATTTATTTATTTATTTATTTTTGGCTGTGTTGGGTCTTCGTTTCTGTGCGAGGGCTTGCTCCAGTTGCAGCGAGCGGGGTCCACTCTTCATCGCGGTGCGCGGGCCTCTCACTATCGCGGCCTCTCTTGTTGCGGAGCACAGGCTCCAGACGCGCAGGCTCAGTAGTTGTGGCTCACGGGCCTAGTTGCTCCGCGGCATGTGGGATCTTCCCAGACCAGGGCTCGAACCCGTGTCCCCTGCATTAGCAGGCAGATTCTCAACCACTGCGCCACCAGGGAAGCCCCGGGACCCCTATAGTTTGAATGTTGTTGTGTTTAATGTTGTCCTACACATCTCTGAGACTGTCCTCAATTCTTTTCATTCTTTTTTCTTTATTCTGCTCTGCAGTAGTTATTTCCACTATTTTATCTTCCAGGTCACTTATCTGTTCTTCTGCCTCAGTTATTCTGCTTTTGATTCCTTCTAGAGAATTTTTAATTTCATTTATTGTGTTGCTCATCATTGTTTGCTCTTTAGTTCTTCTAGGTCCTTGGTAAATGTTTCTTGTTTTTTCTCCATTCTATCTCCAAGATTTTGGATCATCTTTACTATCATTACTCTGAATTCTTTTTCAGGTAGACTGCCTGTTTCCTCTTCATATGTTTGGTCTGGTGCATTTTTACCTTGCTCCTTTATCTGCTGCATATTTCTCTGTCCTCTCATTTTGCTTAACTTACTGTGTTTGGGGGTCTCCTTTTCGCAGGCTGCAGGTTCATAGTTCCCGTTGTTTTTGGTGTCTGCCCTCAGTGGGTAAGGTTGGTTCAGTGTCTTGTGTAGGCTTCCTGGTGGAGGGGACTGGTGGCTGTGTGTGGTGGGTGGGGCTGGATCTTGTCTTTCTGGTCAGCAGGGCCACGTCTGATGGTGTGTTTTGGGGTGCCTCTGAGCTTATTATGATTTTAGGCAGCCTCTCTGCTAATGGGTGGGTTTGTGTTCCTGTCTTGCTGGTTGTTTGGCATGGGACATCTAGCACTGGAGCTTGCTGGCCATTGTGTGGAGCTGGGTCTTAGTGTTGAGACGGAGATGTCTGGGAGAGCTCTCGCTGACTGATACTACGAGGGGCCAGGAGGTCTCTGGTGGTCCAATGTCCTGTGCTCAGCTCTGCCACCTCAGAGGCTCAGGGCTGACACCTGGCTGGGGCACCAAGACCTTGTTAGCCAGACGGCTAGAAGAAAAGAGAGAAAAAAAGAAAGAAAAAATAAATAAAATAAATAAATAATAAAATTATTAAAATAAAAAAGTAATAATAATTTTAAAAAGAGAGAAGAAAGCAGTGAAACCAATAAACAAATCCCCTGATGATAACAAGCACTAAAAAGTATACTAAGATAAACATAAAAATCAGAAACAAGTTAGTCTCAGACAGCAAACCCTAAGTCTAAAGTTGATCCCAATGTCCACCCCCTCAATTTTGGGATGATTTCGTTGTCTATTCAGGTATTCCACAGATGCAGGGTAAATCAAGTTGATTGTGGGGATTTAATCCACTGCTCCTGAGGCTGCACGGAGAAATTTCCCTTTCTCTTCTTTTTTCGCACAGCTCCTGGGGTTCAGCTTTGGTTTTGGTCCCACCTCTGCATGTAGGTTGCCCTCAGGCATCTGTTCCCTGCCCAGACAGGAGGGGGTTAAAGCAGCAGCTGATTAGGGGGCTCTGGCTCTTTCAGGCTGGGGGGAGGGAGGGGTACGGTAATCATAGTTGGAATGCGAGGCGAGCCTGCACTGGCAGTAGAAACCAGCATGAGGTTGCAGCAGCCTGAGGCGCACTGTGTGATCTCCTGGGGAAGTTGTCCCTGGATCCCGGGACCCTGGCGGTGGCGGGCTGCACAGGCTCCCGGGAGGGGAGGTGTGGATAGTGACCTGTGCTCGCACACAGTCTTCTTGGTGGCGGCAGCAGCAGCCTTAGCATTTCTTGCCCGTCTCTGGTGTCCTCGCTGATAGCCACAGCTCTCACCTGTCTCTGGAGCTCGTTTAGTCAGTGCTCTGCCTTCTGTGTGCAGACAGGGAAGGAATCCCCTCTCCTCGCGCACCCTGAAACAATGGTCTCTTGCCTCTTAGGCAGGTCCAGACTTCTTCCCGGACTCCCTCCCGGCTAGCTGTGGCGCACTAGCCCCTTCAGGCTGTGTTCACGCAGCCAACCCCAGTCCTCTCCCTGGGATCTGACCTCCGAAGCCCGAGCCTCAGCTCCCAGCCCCCACCCGCCCTTGCCAGTGAGCAGACAAGCCTCTCAGGCTGGTGAGTGCTGGTCGGCACCAGTCCTCTTTGCGGGAATCTCTGCACTTTGCCCTCTGCACCCCTATTGCTGCACTCTCCTCCATGGCTCTGAACTTACCCCCCGCCCAACCCCTGTCTCCACCAGTGAAGGGGCTTCCTAGTGTTTGGAAACTTTTCCTGCTTCACAGCTCCCTCCCAGAGGTGCAGGTCCTGTCCCTATTCTTTTGTCTCTGTTTTTTCCTTTTTCTTTTGCCCTACCCATGTACGTGGGGATTTTCTTGCCTTTTGGGAAGTCTGAGGTCTTCTGCCAGTGTTCACTAGGTGTTCTGTAGGAGTTGTTCCACATGTAGATGTATTTTTGATGTATTTGTGGGTATAAGGTGATCTCCATGTCTTACTCCTCCACCATCTTGAAGGTCCCGCATTACTTCTTAAAATATTTATTTTGCCACACTTATTCTCTCCTTCTGGGACTCCAATTACATATACATTAAACCATTTTATGTTGTTCCATAGGCCACTAAAACTCAGTTCATTTTTTTCAACTGTATTTCTCTCTGTGCTTCAGTTTGAATAATTCCTATTGACTTATTTTTGTTTCTTGATTCTTTAATTTAAAAGTGCTTTTAACTCTCTCCAGTGAATTTACTTCAGATATTGTATTTTTTTAATTACAAAATTTTCAGTAGTTTATTTCTAAGGTTTACATATTCTCATTCTCATCTCCCATTGTTCTTATTTTTTTCTGATAAATTCATTAACATTTATAATAGTTATTTAAAATCCTGCCTACTAATGCCAGTATATGGGTTGCCTGTGGATCTGCTCCTTATGACTGGTTTTTCCTTTGATTGTGAGTCACGTTTTCCTATTTCTTTGCATGTCTAATTTTTATTGTATACTGAAGATTGTAGGTGATATTTTGGAGTTATTTTGTTTTCACTTTTCTTTCCCTAAAGAGTATTGTATTTTGTTGTAGCAGGCAATTAAATTACTGGTGGAGCTCCTTGATCTTCTGGAGCCTTGGTCTATTTTGCATTTAGTTTTAGGATATAGTCGTTAGTCTTGGGATGTAGCCCATCTGGGTTTTAAGGAAAATCCTGAGGTGTTTCCTAACCCCGTCTAGATAGTTAGGCTTGATCACCAAATTCTGACACTCCAAAACCAGGTAGCTACTGAAACCTTCCTTCCTTTTAAGCATTCCAGCTGTTCCTTTCCATTGGATACTTGGAGTGCTGCGCTGTACAGTTGATGAGTGGGCCAGAATTTGAGGGGCATTTTTATGCCGATTTGGGGTTCTCATATACGGTGGTTCCCTCCTTTTTCCACATTCTCCTCTTCAATTTCCTGACATTCCAACAACCCCAAACTCAGGCCTCTGGCTCCACAGCAGCTTTTTTTCTTGCCATTGATCCCCCATAAGATCCATAAACAAGGGAGTGTCTTCAGGGGAGATTTTAACTAAATGTGCATATCACCTACTTGGCTTCCCTTCTTTCAAGAGTCATATTTTTCCCTCCGGCTTTAGATTGCTCTTCATTACCTTCAAACAGTTATCTTTTTAATGTTTTTCCAAAATTTATAATTGTTATTGTCAGGAAGATGATCCTGCTGTAAGCTTCTCCACTGTTCCCTGAACCAGAACCTCTTCACTGAGTGTTCACTGCTCTGCGAAGCAGCTGAGAGTTAAAAGGAAGAAGCGAAAATGGTGTTGAAGCAAAATCTGGGTTATAAAGAAGGAGTTTCCATGATGAGAGAGACAGGCGGGGAGGGGGGACTAACATATGGCACTGTTAGTGAGGGGATTAACTGAGAGCAGCTTCTGCATATGCAAAAGAGAAGAGGCGAGGGCACAGGTTTTAACGTAGCAAAGATGGGAGTTGAACACAAACGGGCTGATTGTCAGGGGAAAACATGAACTTGTGGAAACTGTATAGGTCCTTCATATGTAAAAAGGACATGAATAGACAGGGATTAAATTGACTTCAGTTGTGGTTAATGGGACATATAGGGTGGTGAAGGGATCAAAGTGGGAGGAGTCAAGTGTAACTCTAGAGTTACAGGCTTTAGCTGCCTATGGATGACATGTTGTTTAGTGAAATAGGGTATATGGGAGAAGGAAAGTGTTAGGACAGATAGTGCTTATGAACTGGATTTGGGGCATATTGAATTCAAAAGACCTGGAAAACATCCAAGAGGAAATTTTGATAGGCATCTGGATGTATGGATCAGAGAGATTGGAATGGAGATAATATTTAGGAGATATTGGCTTAAGGATAGCCAATCAAACTTTGAGAGTGGAAAAAATATGGATTAAGAAGGGAAGAGAAGAGGGCTTGGAAAATGTAGATATTTAAAGATGAGTAGAGGAAGAGAAACACAGCACAGAGGAGGAGGAGGAGAAACCTAAGAGATCAGAGGGAAAATAGGCATTGACAATGTCATAGAAGCCACAGAAATCACAGGAAGAGTGTCAAGAAGGAGTATGGTCGGTAGGGTAGGATGTCACTTGGAGGCAAAGTAATGTGAGTTTGGAATGTGTCCATTAGATGTAGTGACACGGAGGCCAATGGCAGTCTTGGTGAGAGCTTGCTCAGTGGGGTGACAGGGGCAGAGCCAGTTTAGCCGAGGTGGAATGCAAGCAGAAAATAAGAAAATAAAGACAAAATAAAGACGGCCAGTGCAGAAATCTCTGAAAGAGAGAGTGATGGCTGGAGAGGGTCAGAGGATGGAAGGATTTTTGTAATAGAAGAGACTTAAGTGTGTTTAAGACTTAAGCATGTTCCCATGCTGATGGAAAGGTACAAGTAGGGAAAGAGAAGAAAGAGATGCAGGAGAGGGGAGGGATGGTTTAGTGTGCAAATTGCTGATACAGTGCAAAGGGCTGGTATTAAGAACAGAGATGAGGAATTGGCCTTCAAGCAAGGAAGACCTCCTATTCCACTGAAGGGGAAGAAGGCAAGGCTGGGAGGAGACCTGTAGGTTTTGTGCAGAAAGTTTTGACGAGTGAGCCGCCTAGAGGAGACTAGTGCGATTGCTGAGCGGTGTGAGGGCACAGCAGGGAGGGCCAGCTGAGGTTGGTAACCATGACTTTTCAGCGCTACCAGTTTCCTGAGTTGTGTCATCTTGTGCAGCAGCCCTCCGCAGGCCCAGCGCAGGCATGGAGAAGGTGGATAGTTACATTCTGCCAGGGTCAAAGTGTTGCCAGGTGAGTGGGATAAATGTCAAAAGGGCAAGAGAGTTTAGGAGACTGGACCATGGAATCTTGGAATTTAAGCTGAATGAGGAAAGAACTAAAGATAGGAGGAGACTGTGTGAGTGAAAAGGATTAAGGGGTAAAAATAGTGATGAGAGTAATTGAGTAAGCAAGCCCGCTGAAAGGTGACTGCATGGTGAAATAGTGGGGTGCGTCCATCAGAGGTTTCCGAGTACAGCAGTTTGGCTGAAACTAGGCCCCAGGTGTATGACCATGAAAGAGGGTGACTGAACTACAGTATAGAAGATCACTGATGAAGAAGAAGCAAAATAACTGAGAAGCTGTAATACGTGGTAGATTATTCATATAGCCCATTAGTTTCCTAGGACTACTGTAACAAATTAGCATAAACTAGGTGGCTTCAGACAACAGAAGTTTATTCTCTTACAGTTCTGGAGGCTAGAAGTCTGAAATCAAGGTGTGAACAGAGATATGCTCCCTCCGAAGCCTCTGTGGGAGGATCCTCCTTGCCCATTCCAGTTTCTGGCAGCCCCAGGTGTTCCTTGGTTTGTGACAGCACACCCCCAGTCTCTGCCTCCATCTTTATATGGCCCTTTTCTGTGTGTCTGTCTTCACATGGCGTTTTCCCCTTCTTGTAAGGACATCAGTCATATTGGATTAAGCCCCACCCTAATGACTTCATCTTAAGTTGATTACATCTGTGAAGACCCTATTTCCAAATCAGGTCATATTAACAGTTGCTGGGGGTCAGGACTTCAGCATATATTTGGGGGGAGCGCACAATTCAAGAAATAACAGTGTGAGTGTTCTAATCACCAGGAGTGGGAACGAAAAAGGGCCAGAGATTTCAGTGAGGATGGGCAGGTCACAGAAATAAACAAATAGCAAAAAGGGAGGCAGCAAAGGGTGATGTGTCCAGGCACAGGAAGCTTAAAAGAGAAGGAGTTAACTTGTGGAAGAGCAGTGATCTAGAAACAGTCCGGGGAAGGAGAAGGACACAGACCCTACCTCCTAAGCCCAAGTTGTCTGAAGAATGAGAGAACGAGCATGTGGAATCTAGAGAGCCCCAAGGGAAGATTGTTCACACTGGGTCAGGGACTGTTGTTGTTTTGTGTAGGCGGGATAAAGGGCTCATTTCCTACTGGTCCATATGTGAATTCATCAAGTGGAAGGGTTGGAATCTAATCCTAGGGATGCTCAGATTCTGAAAATCATGGCTCCACGGTCCAGTTCTTCCCATCCGGCAGCTGAATGGTTTTCTTTCCAGAAGCTTTCCTTCCATTTCTGCATCCACATTGAGCCTCACGCTCTGCTGTTTCTAACAGTTAAGAGATGAGAAGGGAAACATATCCAAAGGAAAAGCATAGAAGTCGAGAGCAACGCATGTCAAGTTTATTAATGCATTTGTCAGTTGCCGGATCCGAGGACCTAGTTAAAGAGAAGGAAAAAAGTGTTAACCCTGAGATCTCCTCTCGTCTATATTGTCCTTCTTACTATTTGAGTTATTAATACTGTCTTGATAACTTATCTGCTTGAGGGAATACCGTCCCCTCTTCTTATTTAAAGACGGTCTGTACCTTTAGTGGTGGGAATCTTCACAAAGAATTTATTCAGTGTGTAAAGTGGCACCATTGCTCTGCTGCTCATTTGTCATTTACTTGTTCACAGCAGGCAAGTGGCCCCAGGTGAATTATGAGTAGGTGTTATTCATACCCCGGCTCCTCTGCAGCGCTTAGTACTTTGCTCCTCAGACCTAATAGCTGCTATTTTGGTCTCGATTAGCAGTATTTTTTCTTCCTCCACCAACTCTTGAACTTACTAATTAGACCACAAAGACTTGCCTTTTCTTCCTGTGATTAGGGGAATATCTCTTTTCTAGTTGTTACTTTTACATGGAATTAAAATGATGCATTGCGTTTGTGTTAGAATTTGAGTCAAAAACCCAAGGCATGTTACATCCATCCTTTTTATTCCTTGTGGGTATTTTAAAACCTGGGGATAAAACCTAAGCCATGCTGATGACCTCTTATGTGATCTTTTGAAACGATGTGCATATTCATAATTCACAGATGAAATTATTGTTTACAAAGAATGGAATAGTGATTCAAGAGATCTGGATTTGCTCTCCCTCCAACGTGCTTTAAAATGTTACACAAAGTAACCTCTAGGATCTGATTTGCCAGCCACTACATGAGGAGAGTTTTGTAAAGGAAATGTTTAAAATTGTTTTAGAAGTTAAGATTTGCAGACAGTTAAGTTGACAACTTTATTTCTCTCCTTTTCAGTAGTTCATTGAGTAGTTTTTAAATAGTGACCTGAACAAACTACATGAACTGAAACATTTTATGAGTCATTTGGAAACAATATCTTGTTTGCTCTTAAATTCCTGTTGTGTAGCAAATAGTTGATTTTAAATAATTCAGAATGCTATGGAGAATTAATTTGTGTTTCTTCATCCAAGTTATTTCAGGGAGTGAATACAAATTGTTTTTAAAACAGTCATTCCAGGATTTAGCTGCTTTCTCTGTCAGTATGTTTTCCAATCATTTTTCTTCCATTCCACTTAAACTCAGCTGAGCTTTATGCAAAGCCTTTAGATGAGAACAACTGGTACAGGAAATCTGTTTGTAAGCCTCTGTCAGACAGTTCTTTTTGAGCTATTGAGTGGTTGACAGGATTTAAAAACCCTTGACCGTAATGATGCATTTCTCATTAGAGCACTTTCATCAAAGACTTTTGCCTTAAGCGCTACTTTAGCACTTTGCTATACATCACAACATACTTCTACTTCAAAATAGAATAGATTATCATCTCTTTGGGGCAGTTCAGGTACAGTACTGCCTCAGAGCACTGAGGGTGGAATAATTGATTTCCACCCCACCTCCTCCATCCCCAGGGCAGTCCCTTGAGACTTGAAATCTGAATCCTTACCCTGATAAGCTGTAGCATCTAGGTTCAAACAATTCTACTTCTTTTACCTAAAGGTGAGGAGAGTTTTTAGAATTTAATGCAAGCTCTGAGACTGAGTGAACGCAAGAAGGCTTACTATTATCATTCAGTAAAACCTCTTAGTAAACAGCTAAAGGGAATTACTTTTTTTGTGAAACATACAGCCAAGAAAGATGAGAACTTTTTGATGTTCATGAGGAAGTTTCCAGAACCTCCTATGATCACCTTTCAGTTTGAAAAATGAGCACTGTGGTTTTGCTCACTCCCTGATTTCCCAGGTAAATTGTGTCATGAATGCTTTATCCTTGAAGATGATGATCCTAGCCCGCATCTGTGAGCTTTGGCACTGAGCTCACCCAGAAAGGCTGAGCTTCTCAAACTGGAATGAGCATATCCTTCAATCCCCAGCCTTGTCTTGCATGGGGCCAGAAATCTGCTTTTATTTTTTTTTTCAAACAAACTCCTGTCTGGTTCTTATGCAGGTGGTCCACAGACCTCACTTTCAGAAATTGTGGAAGGTCTGAATTTGCAGTCATCGGCCTTATACATCTGTTTCCTTGTTTGACTAAGTAATGACAAAGTAGCTAGATGTCATCACACAATGAGGCAAAGCTACCACCGACCTTGGCTTCATTATCTCGTTCACCCTTTCCTACAGCCTGCCATGAAAAGTTTCGAATTGCCGTAGTAATGAATGAACTTGCTTCTTTCCCCAAATGTACACGTTTACTAGAAAGCCAGACATGGCGCTCATCTTCATCTTGTTCACTAGAACATAAGGACAAATGCTGCTGGAGGACAACTGACTAATTTGAGACACTTTAAAAAATTTATTTATTTATTTATTTTTGGCTGCGTTGGGTCTCTGTTGCTGTGCGCAGGCTTTCTCTAGTTGCGGCGAGCCGGGGCTACTCTTCGTTGCGGTGCCTTCTCTTGTTGTGGAGCACAGGCTCTAGGCACGCAGGCCTCAGTAGTTCTGGTGCGTGGGCTCAGTAGTCGTGGCTTGTGGGCTCTAGAGCATGGGCTCAGTAGTTGTGGTGCACGGGCTTAGTTGCTCCGCAGCATGTGGGATCTTCCCAGACCAGGGACCGAACCTGTGTCCCCTGCACTGGCAGACAGATTCTTAACCACTGCCCCACCAGGGAAGTCCTAATTTGAGACATTTATCTTCATAAGGTCTGACAAACTTATCTTCGGTCACCGTGAGCAAGGACTTTCCTTTCTGAGGGATGGCATTGCTCTTTCAGCTTCTATCAGTGTGTTCATTCTCTCTCATGGCACCGAGTTGACACAACCATTGTGTGTTGGAGGTAACTCCTGATGAGGTTTTTCCTTTCCCCTTCCCTCCTGAGTAATCTGCCCTGCAACACCTATTCTCTGTCCTCATTGTTGATGGGAAACCTCACTAACCTGGGTTAGTTGTCTAGCGCAGATAAGGAAGGGAACTGAAGTGAAGGCTCTGTCACGTGAACTTGGCAGTATTTGACATGGTATTTATTTCCTGGTCACCTTCACCAGATGCTGAGTGATGGGTTGGGTTGAAATAGGAAGAGACTGAGTCTCCTACTGGTTTCCTTGTGTTTATCAAAGCTGGCTCACGACCTGAGTGAAAGGTATCAGGGACTTCAATGGGAGACGGTTTGGAGAGAATGGAACCCAACACGTCTCCACAGTTGAATGAGCATTTTGATGTTTGTTCATCCTTCATACCTGGAATGCTTCCTGGTAAGGATGGCACTACTGAAGTAGATATAGCCCACTCCAGTGAAGCAGTGCTTATTATTAGGTGAACATTTTTAACTCATGCAGCTACTTCTGACTGGCAGTGCTGAATCCCTCTCCAGTATACATGCTTTAAAATGTCTGTGTTGAATACTACATGCCCCCTTGCAAACGGGGGCATGTGATACTAATCCTTGCACATGTAAATATCTAGTGGTAGTAGTTTAGCTCAGACACTATGAGGCAGTTGAAGAGGGTAGGATATAGGAGGACTTTTTCCACATTGGGGAAAAGTATTTATAACTGTTATTTATTTCCACAAAGCCTTTTTAAAACTGAAACTTTTATGAACATCTATCCATATACTCCTGCCAAAAGAAAAAATTTGAATCCAGAACTTAGTTTATAGTGACATGTTTATTTTTTCCAAAACAAAAATTCCATGTAGGGGACAAAAAGTAAAAACTGCATTTGCGCATTGGAATTTGGATTCAATCTGAGAGTGGGAAGGAGGCATTGGAGAAAAAATTCAAACCATTTGGAAGCCAAGCTGTTGTCCTTGCCCTTTGGCGCCCCGAGCTTTATCCACTTCAGATCCAGAGCCTTGTGGAGCTGATACTGTAATCAAGCAGGACTCAGTACACAGGAGGTTCTCCCCGATAATAATCGTGGTGATCATTGCACCTAAGGGGACAGAACTGCCATTGCGTACACAGTGTCTCTGTTCCATCAGCCTTTAGTTGAGCTTGGCATTTTCTCTTCTCTTGTGGGCGCCTCAGAAAGCTTTCCTCAATCTTCGCCTTCCTGTATGCGATGAGAGGCCAAGAGACACACATTGTCCCCTCCTGCAGCTGCTGGATACCACTGCTGGAGAAAACGGAGAAGTGCCTTGCCGTGGAGAAAAGCTTTGCCATGGTTTCTAAATTCTCTGACAACCATGTCATTTCTCAAAAGCGGGGAGAGGGCAAGTGAAATTGCCAAGGAATATGCGGGCGGTACACTGCTGGTCAGTGTTCCTCCCACCAAAGCTAAAGGAAACCAAGCTCGAGACTAAAACACAAACATGAGGTTGAGACTAGGCTTTCCTGCCAGTCTGCCCCCCTCAGCTTTGATCTCATCTCTTGATATTTCTGCCTATCACACCTCATTCTGACTCCAGCATCCTGTACCCTGTGCTGTTCCTCTTGCTGAGGCTGGTACCCCTAATTTATTCATGGCACGTGGAACACACATGCTGGTTTCATCTCCTTACTGACATGCTGCCTTTCCTCTTTCCTGAGCTCTGCTTTTTTTCCCCAATATGTAAGCTCTTTGGAATAACAACTTCAGTTTCTCACAGTAGATCCCATTGAAAAGTAGCAAATTAGGGTCGCGTTCCTTACCACAGAGCTTGTTGTATTACCTGTGCTACTCATTAAGCTAGAGTTTAATTTATGACCGTATTTTTTTTAGGGCCGTACAAAGAGTCATTGTTTCCGCTACCTCCGTCTATAAACAGTAGGTATTGTTTGCTGCTCCTCCGCACAGCTTGTTTTTTCCAGGTGCGAGTGTTCCACATTTCTACCTTTTGGCACCTTTGTTATTTTACATGCCGACCATGCCAGGCAGGGAGGCAAAACTTGGCTCAATCAAGACCCAAATCAACCATCCAGCCTGTGAGTTATGCATTTTCCCAGCAGGCAGCTTTACAAGCCAGCTGCCCAGCGTTTTGACTCTGATTCTTTGGCTGCCCCTTCTTCCTTATTTTAAAGAACACAAGCTTCACAGCACTTATTTTTGCCAGGCTCTTGGTGACATTCTTCCTATGTACCAGAAACAACTGATGCTTGCAGAATAGAGGTGTCCAGCGTACCTCAGCATTACTTTTGGTTGGGGCCATAGCAGGCAAGATCATAAAAACAACAATTATGTGGATTTCAAATTATTGGGTTATTCATTTGAAAGAAATTCTTATATATATTTTTTTTTTTTTATAAATTTATTTATTTATTTATTTATGGCTGTGTTGGGTCTTCGTTTCTGTGCGAGGGCTTTCTCCAGTTGCGGCAAGCGGGGGCCACTCTTCATCGCGGTGCGCGGGCCTCTCACTATCGCGGCCTCTCTTGTTGCGGAGCACAGGCTCCAGACGCGCAGGCTCAGTAACTGTGGCTCACGGGCCCAGTCGCTCCGCGGCATGTGGGATCTTCCCAGACCAGGGCTCGAACCCGTGTCCCCTGCATTGGCAGGCGGATTCTCAACCACTGCGCCACCAGGGAAGCCCGAAATTCTTATATTTTGATGAATTGAACTCTATTAATGAAAGATCTAGAGTAAGAATTAGTTACTGTCCAGAGACCTGACTTGACTTGTTTGGTCCAGTTACTCTACAGTATCTTTCAAATTGGGGTCAGAGACATCCTGCTTCAGAATCAGCTGGGAGATTCTTTTAAAGTACCACCTGGAGAAGGGTGCCTGGAATCTGAAATGTTAGCAGCCTTGCCCAGGAGATTCTTGGGCCAACTGTGCTTCTGCATTCACACTTCCAAAACAAGCTTATTTGTGTTACCTCTTGTGAGAAATCTCCAGGCATCATCAAAAGGATAGTTGATGTTGCAAGTGTGGCTCTTACTTGAATTAATACACATTCTCCCTATGAGAGGCTAGACTGTAATGGATCCGTGGATCAGTGTGAATTAAACAACCAATATCTGGGCATTTGAGGGATGAGGCAAAGAAACAGTGATTGTGGGTGTTTTTAGTTCTTTATCACTTTGGGCTGGTATTTCTTGGCGGGACTTTTGTCAAAAGATATTTGTCCTGCAATTTGGATTTCCTGCTTCTAGGTGGCAGTGGCTCCTCGCTCACATAGGAAGCGTTTCAGCAAGTGTTCTGCTCAAGTAAATATTTAACTCCCTAGTAGAAGCTTTTTATTTTATTTTTTTAAAATATCAACACCTTTCTATAACTTGGTAATCTTCCTTTCCCTTATGCATGATCAACTTATTCCATCCCTTTCCTTCTGAATACTCCCTCCTTCTTGGAGTAAACCTCAGGCCAGCATGGCATCAGATGCTGCAGTTGTTCTGCTCATGACTGTGAGTGATTTTGCTTAGTAAGTCTCCTTGTGCTGTGGTAGTGATTTTCCACAGCTGTCAGTCCTCCCAGGGATGCTCACTGTTCCCTAGAATGAAGAACCGCCAAGAGACTGGGGGATACTGAGAGCATTGCCTTCCTGTGGTTGATTGCTCGGGCATCAGAAGGTACCTTCTTCATTTCATTCCTTTAAAAGATAATAGCATCTTTCTCCTCTCCTCCCAAAAGGAATGTTTTCCAGCTATAAGTTTAAATTCTGTGTGCCTTACTGTTTACGTATAATGCTTTTTGTTAGCAAAGTTCAGGCAAAAATTGGAACTCAAATGTTTTGAATAGCTTCTGTATATATTTTCAGAAAGACCTGTCTGAAAGATCCTTTTCCATAGCAAAATATATTTTTAAAAAACTTAAACGAGGTTTTATACATTTTAAACTTGTTTCATGATAACTTTTAACACAGATAGGCAAAGTCTCTTCCCTCGACATGTTTAAAATCTGGATGCACACATGTTTAAAATCTCCACATGTATGTCCTTTGTGGAAACTTGTCCCATCATGCCCAGAGTTGAATTGCTTTTTGGAAGAGAGAGCTTACGTGGTAAGTTGGTTTCAGATTTCAGAACTGCATAAAGGGCTTCCCTGGTGGCGCAGTGGTTGAGAATCTGCCTGCCAATGCAGGGCACACGGGTTCGAGCCCTGGTCTGGGAAGATCCCACATGCCGCAGAGCAACTAGGCCCGTGAGCCACAATTACTGAGCCTGCGCATCTGGAGCTTGTGCTCCACAACAAGAGAGGCCGCGATAGTGAGAGGCCCGCGCACCGCGATGAAGAGTGGCCCCCGCTTGCCGCAACGGGAGGAAGCCCTCGCACAGAAACGAAGACCCAACACAGCCATAAATAAATAAATAAATAAATTTAAAATAAATGTGATTTGAATAAAAAAAATATTAAAAAAAAAATCTGGTTTAAAAAAAAAAACTTTATAAAAAAAAAAAAAGAACTGCATAAAGATGGAAATGAGCTCGCTTGCCAGGAATCTCAATTTTAGAAAGCTCTTGAGCCTCGATAGTCCCACTAAGTGCAGCCCATAATCTTTGCAGTAGCCATTCCAGAGTAGAGAACTCTTCCTGAGATAGTCAAGAACCTAATATGAAGTCCTTAAATTATTAAAGTATAAGAATTGGGAGGAGACTTCCCTGGCGGTCCAGTGGTTAAGACTCCGTGCTTCCACTGAAGGGGGCATGGGTTCGATCCCTGGTTGGGAAACTAAGATCCCCACATGCTCCTTGGTGTGGCAAAAAAAAAAAAAAAAAAAAGAATTGGGAGGAGGTAGCCTAGTAGAATTAGAGTTCCACAACACAATGTTGGTATAAGGATGAGAGCCTTCTCTTCAGGAATATTGACACAGTATCAGAAAGAGTTGAGTTTGGAATTCCCGATTTAAATGCTATTCTCAGCATGTGATTGTGGGGAAGTGTTTCAGCCTTTCTGAGTCTCAGTTTTCTCATTTATAAACTGTCTATAATCTTTTTGCTAAAAGAGTTGATGTAAGAGTTAAATGAGGTAATATTTATAAAGGATTTAGTACAGTACCTGCTACAATTTATAGATAGGTAAATAGTTACATTTTAAATGTATATGTGAATTCTATTCTTATTTCTCCACTTGCCCATATAAGTTTTACCTAATTCCTTTGTATCTCAGTTGACCCACCTCTAAAATAGTTGTAAAGCCGCCACTATTTTTGTAGAAATACAGAGACTGGGCAACAGCTTCAGGTTTAAATATTCAGTATATAACTTTCTTCATTATAATCTATCAAAAACTTAGCAGAGCTGACAAAGGTAGATTTAAAAGGCGCTTAACTGCATAAATACTTAAAACCTGCTTGGGACGAGATGTAGGTGTCAGTTTGCTTAACGATCGGCTCTGCCTTTGAAGTATAAACACAATACAAATAATTATGTATTATCAGTAACAGAGGCAGTCCACAGATGAGCTCATGTCTGCTGTAGGTGGATGAGATCATGTCTGTGAAGTGCTTAAAGCTCCTGAAATACAAGCTACATGCCCCATCTCTAGCCATCCTGGTGCTCACCCATAGAAAGTTGGTCTTATCCAATGCCATGCCATACCTAGTGGGGCCAGATTGACCTGGTGACCTAACCCTAACCCTAACCCTTAAGTGAGTTATTGATGTGTGGATTTCACTGCCCTGTGTGGACAACATTTGACATTTATTGAGTACTTACTACGTGCCAGACCGTATCGTAAGTTCTTTAAATATAAAAAATGAGTTTATTCTGAGCAGTGGGTACTATTAGATCTCTACTTTACAGGTAAGGAAACTGAGGCAAAGAGACTAAGTTATCTGCCTAACGTCATTCAGCTAATAAGTGGTCGAACAGAGATAGGACCTCAGGCAATCCTGTGCTAGAGGGTTCGCTCTTAACCAATATAACCTATATTGCTTTTCATTCAAAGCCGTTGCCGCACTTACAGGGTATATTATTGAGGTGTGGCCGTGTGAGAGCCAGATGGGCTAACAGAGAAGTGGGAGGAGACCCATGACAATGAGAGAAGAAGGGTCCCTTGAATCTTTTTTTTTTTTTTTTTTTAAACAGGAGGGAAAAAAAAAACAATTTAATTCAAACACATGGAGGTGACACAGAAATGGGACCCCCAAGGTGATCAAGCAGGGTGTTTTGTATAAAATTTTTAGACAAAGAAACAATTATTTGTGAAGATTTAGCAAAAGGACTTGTACTTGAAGCAGCAGACTAATAAAGAAACAACAAAGTTTGTTTATCCAGCTTTCTTAGCCTTCAATTCCCTAACTCTGGTAATAAGGATGCTTTCTATCTTCCTGGTACAGGGAGGTGGTCCCTTGAATCTTAAGCAGGAGGCTTGGGGAAGGGGCTCAACAGGCAAGTGCATGCTTAGTGCTGCAACCACGGCTACCATCAGTCACACACTCTTGGATAGTCTAGGACACAGAGAGGCAGCTCAAGAAGGCTTGAGTTGACCACTTGCTGTTCTGTGTACAAAAGTAGCACAAGTAGAGTCAGACACAGATTTTGCAAGATACCCACAATCTAGGGAAACAGCCTGCATTGCGTGAAGAACTATATAAGCCACAGCGACTGTGGTTAACAGCATAATAGAGGGAGAACAGCCCTGTTTCTGTTAACTGTTTCTTCTCTTCATTTCCCTTGAAGGCTTGCCTCGTACAAACTAGTACCCTGGTGAGTGTACATTGTGGGGTGCTAGGTAGAAAAATGCTAAATGAATCCAATAACAGGAGTGTTAAATTCCCACCTTCTTGGACATAGTAAGCCCCAGAAAAATACTTTGAGTGCAGCGAGGTATACGTTACATAGATTTATGGAACATGGAGGGTCCATAGACCTTCCCTTTCACTGTTTTCTACATAGTGGGGTTATATGAATACCTCGTTCCTGGCTTATGCAGAGCCCTGGCATCTCAAGGTTTTCTGTAGGACATTTGGCAACATGGTGCTTCTCTAGGCTGCGGACAGGGCTGGGGAGAGTGATGAGGAGCTATTTCAGAACAGATGTCAACAGAGCCCTTCTCTCCGTGCTGAGAATCATCAAACACATGCCCCACGCCTGCCAGGCAGTGACCGAGGCACAGGCTCCAGAGCACAGAGACAATGAGCCGGCCTCCTGGGGGAACTCTCATGCTGCAAACAAATTAGCTTTGATGGACCAGTGGCCTTGGCTCATTCTTGGGAAATGTGGAGGTGGGAGCTCAGGCCGGTGTGGAGTTTAATTAAGGATGGCAGCTGGTGGAGCAGGTCAGACGGCTCTGTGCTCTGCACTCCATGTCACAAGTTGCTAGCTGCATTTTGTTTTCCTCCAGATATTCCTGTTGCCCTGTTCCCTCCCCTGCCGCTGCCCACATGTTGTTCTGCCTGCTCTTGGAGTGGTGTGACCTTATCCCTGAGCGTGGAGAGTCCAGGCAGGACCACACTCTAGAGGAAGAAAAACTAAACTGTAAGGAAACTATGTGAACCAGTGGCAGATACAGTGTTCCCATATGAGGTGCTTCCTCCCCGCGCTCACTCTCCCTCTGTAAATGTACCCATTTGTACCAGTAATTAAATCACGACCACCTTGGTACTTTTAATATCTGGAGGGAAAAGAAAAATGTAATTGGAGCATGCCTCATGTCTGGTATCTGTGGTCCTCTATCAGGATGGGGGATGGCATCGCCGGGAGAGAGTCCAAGCAAACCAGAACAGGAAAGAGAGCTGACAGAACCACACAATCTCGTGTAAGGACAGGATCTCTAGCACTTGGAGCTGTGAAGGTTTCTGTCTTAAAGAGACTGGACTAAATAGGGTTCTTGTAAAGGTGAGCGTGAATGTTGGGGTCATTCAGTTGATTAGCCAAAACGCACCCTTTGAAGTACCAGCCATACCCGTAGACATTCCTGAATAGAGAAATCTCCAAATCGCATGCTCTAGTGAAGTGAAGGAGGAAGAGGAGACACTCAAACCCTAGCTCTTTTTGCTTCCTATTCTGGTGACATGAGATCCAGATAGACCAAGATGTGGTACGAAAAAAACCTCTGTAAAATCTTCTGAGGCGGCATCCTCTTTTGGGAGACTGAGTCGGACTATATATACTTATGGCATATGGTCTTTAGGGAAATGCTTTATCATATTATTGTCTGGTACTTGTAATGATGCGATATGTACTCTAAAAACACTTCCTGATGTGAAGCCTTGCCCTGCATCACCAGCCATCTGCTTGCTCAAGTCTCATACAAATGAGTTAATTACCTGCAGCAGGAACAAATGTTGAAAACGAAGCAAGAAATGTAAAATAAAGACTGTTGTCTCCTTGTGTTACATACAGTTTCTCCTTGGTTACATCATGTTCATAAAGAGAACCGGGCAATTTCCTGTAACACCAGAATTCCAGGGAGTCTGGGTTTTTAGGATTTCTGACTGTAGAGATCCTAAGTAGAAAAGTATTTAAGTGGCAAAATGTAAGTCACCCATGGGCTAGTAGCCTTCAGGATAGGATGAGCCACTCTTGGCTTAAGGGGGTCTTAAAATTTTACTAAAGGGAAAGAGTGGGCAGGTCCAACAAGTGGGACATCATTTTTATTTTTGAGGGCATTGAGGTTGGGGAGGAGGAGGAAGAAGATACAAACACTTGGAAATTAAAGGGAAATTAAAGATCGCCAATTCCATAATCTTTATTTAAAAAATGAAAATGTTGAAAATCAGAAGGGTTATCTGTGCTTTAGTAGCAGGCTTGCTTTTAGCTTTTAAGTTGGAGCTCCATAGAAACAGTGTTACCTGTCTCCGAGTGTTAGACATAGCTGTTGGTGACCTCTGGCCCTCATTCCTTATTCCTGTTACTCTGATGGTGTCAATGTTCAGCCAATATCAGAGAGGAAACAAAGGCTTGGTGTGCAAGGTGAATATAAGCTGTATTCCCAAGGAAAATGATGTATCGTGGAACCAGATTGTAAACTCCTGAAGAGCATTGATTTTGTTATGCATGTCTTTATATCTTTCTTAATACCGAGCACTGTGTTTTGCGTAAATATAGAACTTAAATATTTGCTGATTGAAAATAGTCTAGGGCTTCCCTTGTTGCACAGTGGTTGAGAATCCGCCTGCCAATGCAGGGGTCATGGGTTCGAGCCCTGGTCCAGGAAGATCCCACATGCTGCGGAGCAACTAAGCCTGTGTGCCACAGCTACTGAGGCTGCGCTCTAGAGCCCGTGAACCACAACTACTGAGCTCACGTGCCACAACTACTGAAGCCTGCGCACCTGGAGCCCGTGCTCTGCAACAAGAGAAGCCACCGCAATGAGAAGCCCACACACAGCAACAAAGAGTAGCCCCCGCTCGCCGCGACTAGAGAAAACCTGCACACAGTAACAAAGACCCAACGCAGCCAAAATGAATGAATGAATAAAGAAAGAAAGAAAGAAAGAAATTTGTTAAAAAAAATAGTTTAGTTGTGAAAAAAATCTGTAATGTTTCCATCAGCAGCAGGAACAGAGTTAAGTGTATGGATTTGGAGACAGAGTGCCTAGATTTGAATCCAACTCACCCAAGTGTAAGCCATGACCTTGGGCAGGTGACCTAACTTCTCTGTGCCTTAGTTTCCTCAGCTGTAAACTGAGAGATAAACAGTGTGTATACATGGAGTGATTGTGAGGATTAAATGAGCCAATATAAGCAAAGCACTTAAAACAATACCTGGCACAGAAAAGTACTCAATGAGCATTAGCTATTACTAGTCAATCTGCAGAGAAGACTGTCCATTTTTGAGAAATGTTTGAAAATATCATGGTATTACCTGAGCATATAATAAATCAGAATGATTGTTGTAGGGGTCATCAATTTCTTTGTTCAGAATTAAATTTATATAGCTCTTAATCCTCTCTTTTTACACTGTGGTATCCAGATTTTCTTAACAAGTAAATGGGCTCCCTATTTTGGTCACTATTGCCGAGTGTTTGGTCACTATTCTGGTCTTGTCCTCTTACAAATTATTGTGGATGAGATCCCAGTGACTTTCTTCCTTTGGTCCCACCCAGACATCAGTGTCGATCAGCCTTCGCTCCTTCAGCAAGACTGGATGTGTATTCTTCTCCCATGTGTGCCCCCAGCCATTACTCAAGCTGATCCTGACATTTTGGTCGCTGTTCCCTTGAGACTTGGGGCTTTTCTTCTCCTCATCCTTTAGAATCCAGCTTGAAACCCATTTTAACGTGAATTAAAAAAAAAAAGCTACCTTTTGTATTCATTCATCCATCCATGGATCCAAGTGTTACTTTGATTCATAGGCTCTTTGCCCTTGAGATGTTACTGCGTGACTGATCCCCAACTGATATGAGTAGGTATCCTCATTCTGGTTTTATTTCCACAGTATGTTCCTCCAGATCTCTGCGTCTGCAATTTTGTACTGGAACAGTCCCTCTCTGTCAGAGCCCTACAGGAAATGCTTGCCAACACAGGTGAAAATGGCGGCGAAGGGGTGAGTACCTGAATTATGTCCTTGGTGGGGATTGGGATACTCCATAGCCCAAAAGTATACAATTCAATTCATTCAGTTTTGAACTAGAAAACCTTAGTTTTCCAGTTTCCTTGAGTCAGTCCTCTTATTCCTCTTACTTAGCAGCCCTAACTCTGCTTCCTTTGGGTTAACGAACTTCCACCAGAAAATAGAATAGATCACCATTAATGCTGCCTGAGCAGGGCATAGGACATTGAACCCATAATCCACTAGGAAATATGGAGAGGCTGAAAGGGCCTTGGGATGGGGGGGTGGATACCTGTTAGGCTGGTTCTTTTTTCTTGGGAAAGTCTCATCAGAGATTTATGACTGCCTCAGTGCAGCACAACCAGGTTACAGTATTTTGGAGAGGATTTCCTGTAGAATGCAGAATCTTTGACATGTACCCAGATTTCCACAGTTTCACTCATGATGAGCAAGTACAAAGCTGTCTTGAGTTTCTGTTGTCGGTAAAATTGTCTCTGAGTCTTTAAGTGAGGGATGATGGTCTCCCAAAGGTCTCCCAGGCAAGACTTTGGCCAGAGACCTCAGAGTAATGTTTGACCCTTTCACTGATGACCCACATCTATTTATATTCATTTATCATCAAGTATTTTAATTCTATGGCCTGAATATCTGAAGTCCAAACACCCCTCTCCACCCCTCTTAGATACTTTATTAGATAACTATCCTTTATCTTCTGCGTTACTACCTCAGACTAACTGCTTTGATTCCTTCTGTGCCTACCTCCCCTATCATTTTTTTTTCACTCAACTGTCATAATGTTCTTTCCAAAATGCAAATCTAATCACTACACTTTACTGTTCTAAAATTCTCTGTCTGCCCATTACCTTAAGAGAAATCCCAAATTCCTTAACTAGGCATAAAGGCCTTCAGGATTTGGTGAGCCCTGCTTACCTTTCCTGCCCTGTCTCTCACCGCCCCCCACCCCAAGCACTCAGTGATCCAACCACGTTGAATTCCCTTCACTTCCTCAAACACGACAACTCTCTTTACCCCTGATCATATGTGTCAGCTGTTTCCTCCATGTAAAACAGCTTTCTCCTCCTCTCTCTCTTACTTTATGTAATCTTTACTTCTCCTTCAAGGAACGAGTCTAGATATTAGGTCGACTGAGAAGCCTTTGTTGACCCCGTAAGTCTAGGTTGGGTGCCCTTGCTTGAGCAACAGTCAGTAAATAGTTCTTACCATTGTGTACTATAATTACAAGTCTAATTTTTTGCATCCTATACTGCACATAGGTAGGAATATTTGCAGGGCCTAGCACAGTTTATTACTTGACTTGAAAGAACTCATACATCATAAAGAATGTCTCATTGGTGGTAGAAGAGACAATGACCATAGACTCAAGAGAACCAATGTTTACATTTGGGTCATCTTCCAGCTCTTAATGTGATCTTACATAAGTCTTACAATCTCTTGGCGCCATAGTGTTCTCATCTATAAAATTAGGATGTTTAATTAATTTTCTAGGGTCCTTAACACCAATACTTGCGATTCTTTACTCTTTCGGCTTAGCATAGTATGCTTTCATCAGCCACCTGAAAATAGCTTTTCCTTAGAGCATTAACACAGGTGAGTTTTTGTTCTTTTGATGTTCACTGAAATCTGAAATCTGTGTTCACCTCCTCCTGACACTGACCTCAGGACCCCATGCTTTCCTCCTTAGGTACATACCCTCAAACGTTTCCAGTTCAGTGGAACAAATTACTTTTTAATTGCTCACTTTTCTTTCCAGTATGATTAACTCATGATTTACAGACACCTTTGGTGAGAGAAACCTGGTTGATGTGGAATATCACCACTTTCAGTGTCAACCAAGATCAGCTAGACCCTGCCAATATAGGACCCAGGATAGAAATTGGGAAGATAGAGAGAAGCCATGTTAACTGGAGAATTTATCCTGTGTGCATTCTCTTATTTTGTTTGCTCACAAAGTGCATTTCAAAGGACTTCTTTTTCTTTACCATTTAGTTTGAGTAGTTCAGGGAATCCTATAGATGACAAAGTAAATTGAAAAGTTCTGATTATAACCCTTGCTCTTCTTTGTTGCCAAGAACTTAAACAATAGTCTTAACTTGATTTGTCTTTTAAAAAAGAATAAATAACAATTCATTTTCCAAATAGAATACTAATGCCAACTTAATAAGATTGAATTCTTAGTTTCGGAACATATGAATAAGACATACCTTAATTACCAGCCATGTTATAGCAGAAGTTTATTCCATATAGTTATATATTTCAGGGGCCATCTTTAATTTATAATATTTAAAAACCAATATGTTAAATCTTATTGGAGGAGCCATTCTCTTTGAAAAATCAAGTCCAAAATAAACTATCCATGACATTTTTATTATTAAAAAGTCATTGGATAACAATCAGCATGTTGAGTCAGACTCTGAAATTTCCCAATGTGTCATATTGCTGTTTTGTGCCATTTTACCAAAGAAAAGAGCGATCCAACAGTTCTTTCCCATCTTGATACATTATTGCTATTATTATTAATAACTAGAGATCTTAGAGCTAGAGGAAGGGATTTGAAAAGAGAGCTGGAGTACAGATAAGAGAGGGTACTCTTTTTCATTTATTTATTTATTTTTTATTTATTTTTATGGCTGTGTTGGGTCTTCGTTTCTGCGCGAGGGCTTTCTCTAGTTGCGGCAAGCGGGGGCCACTCTTCATCGCGGTGCGCGGGCCTCTCACTATCGCGGCCTCTCTTGTTGCGGAGCACAGGCTCCAGACGCGCAGGCTCAGTAATTGTGGCTCACGGGCCCAGTTGCTCCGCGGCATGTGGGATCTTCCCAGACCAGGGCTCGAACCCGTGTCCCCTGCATTGGCAGGCAGATTCTCAACCACTGCGCCACCAGGGAAGCCCCAAGGGTACTCTTTTTAAATGATTTAGATTTTATTATTTGTTGGTGGCTCCACTAGTTACCTGAACAGCAGCTTCAGCTGCTATAACTGAAGTTACGGCAACAGAAGAGTTGCTATGACTGAGAGTTCTTGGAACTCTCTCACAATTCCATCTGGGCTTTCAATCTTTATTATGAGAAATAATATTTTTATATAACCTCTTGAGTCTGAATGTTTTGCTTTTCTGAAGTGATTGCTGTGCGCACTTACTATTAGTAGTTAATTTGATTTGAGATGATAATATTCAGCAGGGAAGAAAAAGAAAAAGTGGAAAAATCAAGAAGGAAGTGAGTTAACACGACAGAGCATAATGATTCTCCGGGGAGCCTGGGGATGTTTGACTGGGTTCACACCTCCTCTGCATGTCAGTCCATTCTGTTTGGAAATGGGCATTTACTGCTTTTTAACAGATATCACTTTCCCTAATGATCATGACTGTCACCAAACGGGTTGCTTCGAAGACTGTCATTTTTCCTTCTAGGCATAAACTGGTCCTTTTGTGTCTCTTCACTGCTGCACAGCAACTGAACTTTTTAAAAAAATGACATGGGTTATTTGTTTATTTGTTTGAGGAGCGTATAGAAGCCTTTTTGCAAGGATTGACAGTTCTGCAGCAATTCCTTTTGCCAACAAAGAAAACAGAGGTGTCCAGCTTGGTTTAACGACTGAGTTTATTATGGAAATGTCCTTAGCTACAGCCAGTAGCATGTGGGACCCAACTTTATGTTGAAAAGGAGAACGAATGATGGGGAGGCCCTGGGAGCAGAGAACGTCAGTGCCCCTCAAGAGTCTACCCTCGCTAAACTCATCCTTGGGTCACTTTACCTCCGATTAAATGCTGTCTGATGTTATTCTGGGAATATTACCAGGAGATGGATGCTTGGCACTGTGGCCAATTAAATAGCTGGAGTTTGATGTAAAATCCCTGCATACAAATATTAAGGTATTTTTCACATTTTGGATTGATAGAACCTACGGTATGTGAGGTCCCCAACCACCTTCAGCAGGACATGGGGCTAAAAAGGATGTCACCATCTCCCTCTGAGTCGTCAATCCTCATCATCCTATGGCAATGACTTTGAATACAGAGCTAGCAGCATTTGTAGTGAGAGGAACTCCGTTTTTGGAGTCAGGCAGATGTGTTTTCAGTCCAGGTTAAACTGGAGCGAGTGACCTCTGGGACAAATTGTTTCCCCTTTCTGTACCTGACTTTCCGCACCTTCAAAATGCAACCTCCCTCATAGGGTCGGGTGAGAATTAAATAAGTGCTGACAAGTGTCTGTGGGTGTGGAAATGAATATTGGTTCCTCTTTTCATCTCTGGTTCACTTCCTCCTGTCACAGATCTTCAGGCATATTCAAATGCCTCAAAAGAAGGAGAGACCCACACTGTATGACCAGGTGCATGTTAAATCGAGGGCCGAATAACTACAAATGGATTTTGACGTGAATGAACATAATGCTTTTAAAAATGAAAGGCCTTGATTTACACAGTTACCAGCTGCACTCCTGATAAGGCCTCTGGTTTTCTCTAAAAGTTGACTTAATCACTGTCAGACTTTTACTACTTAAAAAACAAGAAAGAGATGAAATATACATGTAAGAAGAATTAATGTTACGATTATATAAGATCACTCTTGACTTTAGATTCTAAAATATCTAGAATGCAAATACACACTCAGCCTTTTAAACTTGACTGGGAAATGTGACCTGGAAAGATACTGTTTTCTGCAAGAACCTGTCTCACGGGTAAGCTCACTGAGAGGTGGTCCTTTAATTCCCCATATTACTTATGAGATGGTCCCGTTAACACTAGGAGGAACTTCAGGCTCCTTTCACTTGCCCCTGTCTTTAGAATAGGGAATACTACACGCAGCACAGTTGCTAAAGAAATGCATACGTGTGGTGGCACATTTATCAGGCTCAGGGATGACGTGCCCATGCTTTCTGAGAAGCTAGGGGTTGCCTCCTGGCATTGTGTGACCTTGTAAATGGCCAAAGAGGCATAATCTTACATTTTGCTGTATTCACGTAAATGTTATTTAAAGTACATGTCATGAGATACTTACCTTGTAGCCAAGATCAAGACATTCATCCATCTTATAAGGTCACGGAAAAGTGACAACATCATTAAAAAAGAACCTGCTAAAGATGCATCTCCCCCGACATGGTTAGGTAATGAACAAATCAAAACAGATGCTGATGAGGGGAATTAGAAGCCCATGGTCTAAAGTTTGAATTCTGGCTGTGCCCAGATTTAGAGATCTTGTGCGAACTCATCCAGAATGAATAAGGCAAATAGGAGCCTTACCTTTTTATTCCTGGGACCCTGAGTTCCCACCATCATTTCTGTATTATAGAAGAGAAGGGACAAACCCCCATCATCCAGATGCAGCCTCTCAATTTTCTGAGGTTTTTGTCTTCCCTTCATCATTGTCAGAAAAGAGCCAGAATGAGAATTTATTTTGGTATGCATGTGGGGAGAGAACAAGACTGGTGGAGAAACTTTGTACACAATTCTAAATAAACCTGGTCCCCACTGATGTTTTTTAAAAGAAAGAAATTATTTAATGAGTCAAATCTAACAGTGGGCATTAATTACACCTTTAAAATAGGACATAAGATTTCCTTTGGAGAAAAAGTACAAAGTCACTTCTGCATGTGTCTGTATGTCAGTCCCAGGACCCGCCCATATATGCCCTAAAGCTAGGGTAGACAGGATGCACCAAAAATCACTTTATTAGGTGTTCAAGTCTGAACTTCCTTTGCACTAGTTGGTAAACAGCCACTGCGTCAAGCTCTCCAAGTACCTCCTCGGTGCTCCCACTCAGGACCTCCCCGCTCCAGTGCCACCGCCTGTCGGGTTGTTCATCCTGTGGTTGTTACCTGTGCCTACTGCCTAATGGACAAGAGCCAGATGCCACAGTATTAAATTCTTAACTTGTTTGACTTGATCCTACTTTTTCTTTTGAAAGGGAGAAAAATAGCATTCTGATTTGGGATGCTTCCACTTCTTTTTTTAACCTTCGGCTGGTCATCCACACCTGCTACAAAAAAATAATATTTTTGTATTAACAAAATAACCAAACCCATTTGGTGAAATTGCTTTTACATGCAAAAGCTTGAGGGGTTTATATACCAAAAACTACTCTTTAAAACCTGCCCCATGTTAGAGCTCATGGCAGCCTGTTTGGTGACAAAGCTGTCAGGTGGTTTAGTCCTAGTACTGCCACCTACTGGAAGTTTAACTGCGGGCAAATCTCTCACTGCCCTGGGCTTTGGTTTCACCATCTCTATAGGACAGACATCAAGATGAAAAAGAACTTCCTCCTGTCTGTGATGGTTGCAATGCACCAAGTTAAAATGGAAAAGTGTCACCATCTCACTTCCTCTGGTGTGTCCCGTTGACAATAACCCATCACCAGTTAGCTGTGGAAATTTTAGCCTGTTGGTATTAGCTGTTATTCTGGAGACCCTGGCTCCCATAATTTTAAGTAGATGGATAAATGCATTTATTCTCTTTCTGCCTTGGTGTGGACAAAGAGAATTTTTTCAAACTGCATCCAAAACATCAACCCTAAAGCACTAAGTGATGACAGTATAGTTTTATTTATTTATTTATTTATTGTTTTGAGACATGAATCTCCTATAAATTTTCTTTTGGAAGAATATGGGATGTATTCTGCAGTTTTGACAGAACTTCTTTCTTCAAAGAGCCAGATATTATTTTCAGAAATTAAACAATAATGAAAGGCCTCCAAACTAAGGTTTTTAATGTATTTTTCCACAGACCAAATTGTCATTAAACTTATGTCTCTTCTCACTTTCTTTCCCCTTCCTTACTGTTCTTGCTCATGTTAGGCTATGATTTTAGAATTTTATGCTGCTATAATGGATTTTAATGTTTCTCTGATAAGCTAATACTAATGAAAACGTGTGCAAGTAACTCATATTTTACTGTTGAACCGGTCTTTTGATAACATGATATCTCATTAAAATTTGCCATCTGGAAGACCTTACTTCATGGTAAGAAAACTCCTCTTTGGTAAAAGAAGAAAACTCCTCTTTGGTAAAGGAAAAACTCTAATTGATTGTTTGCAGTATTTCTAAGAAAAAGAAATTCCAAATTTTCTGATGTGGGTACTGACCATTTTCCTTGGGTGGATTTTCTTGCCTAATGTAATTACAAAAAAAGTGCTGCAGACAAATTTTGGCTACAGCATGTTGCTTGCCTGATAGTTTCTTGATGACATCAGCACAGTACTGGAAAAGTAAAAACAGACTTTAACATCTAATGCCACTGCTTACTTCTAGCCAAAATCACAAAATATTCACCAGGTAGGAACTTCATACCCTCTATTCCCATTGGGGTCTTTCTCTATTGTAAGTATCAGCAGGTTCCTCAAATGACTTGAAAGCTTTCAGCAAGACTGACACACACTAAAATATCCATTTACTGTTTCGCTTTGGATTTTGCTAGCTCAGTGACCTCTCGGAATGGGTATGTTATTCACTCCTTTACTGTACATGTACTTTGCATGGACAACTGACTCCCGCTGTATTTGTCATGAACTGGGCTTTTCACTTGTGAGTGTTCAGGGCAGTTTCCGTCCTTTGTGCCTCTGCAATTTAAAAGAGCACCACCGCACCACACACGTCAATCTGGTGGAGTTAGAGGTGGCCGCACACTTAGGAATTTGTTGCCAAGAAGCTTGTTAAACTGCTGCTCTGAAATTACAAGGATGGCTTGCCTGTGGACTCATGTTTTTTCCTTCGAGATATTGAAAATTGATTTTAAATTCTTTTTCCCTCTGACTGTGGTCTAGATGGCCTGTGGCCGTAGGGTCCAAGCTGGTGAGATGACAGAAGCGTGCCGCCTTGCCTTACTCCAGGCTTCTCAGTGCTTCAGACTCGCCTAGTCTATTATGCAATTCCAGCTCTGCTCCTCCGGAAGGCTGGAATTCATAATAAAAATGGAAGAAGCTAGTTGGATATTTTCCCTTTCTCATGCCACATCCCCAGAGTCAACCAGCAGAAAAATCAAATGCTAATTTCAACAGTTAAGAATAACCATTAAAGTTAACTGGCTTTTTACATTTATTCATACCCTGAGTAGAAGCATTTTCAAGTAAAGAACCCACAGAATTAATTTTTAAAGCTCCAGACTCTATCAACCACCCCCCCACCCCTTTCTGAATATAGTGTTTCAGGTTGGGTGGAATTGCCTTTTCTTTGGTGGAATTTTTTTTCATTCTGAAGTCAGTACCTCCTGCTTAAAATCGGTATGCCTGTGTGATCTTGGGGTTATTTTGCAAATGTGATAATGTATAGCTTGGCTGATGTTACACAAACCCTGGAATTCTTCTCATTGTTGCTATGGACATTCAAATGCTCTGTGAATATAGTCCTGTCACAATGACCTCAGTTGTCTTAGAAAGCTTGAGCGTCTTCCCCAAGGCTGGACTAAATGTAGTTTTCAGTGGTTGTATATGTTTGTGTGTTTGCGTGTGCTCTTTACATTTTAATTGTAAAAAAATTTAAACATCTTCATTAAAGTTTCTTAGAGGAGTGAGGCGGGATTGGGGTACTTAAACTTTCTCCAGTACGTACTAAGTAGGTAAATAGTTGTATTCTTATGTGGGATGATTTGAAGAGAAATTTTGCTGAATTTTTTTTAATAACTAGTTGGTAGGGGGCGGGGGCAGAGATGAATTTCAGCTGCATTTTTAGAAATTTTTAAAATCCCGAGTTGTGGGATATTTGAATTAGGGGAAATCTTTCATTTTAAGAGCCTTGCTTACCTTTTTAAAAATGAAGCACATTTGGAATTCAGGAAATCCTGGGAGAAGAGAAACCTTTCAAGTTATTTATTAGCCTTTTCCTTTGATCGTGTAATTTACTTTTAATAGCTACCAGAGTTTAAATTATATATTTGTAGGGAAAACTCAGTGAACTAGAAAAAAACTCCAGCTTATTTTCATTTCATGAAAGTTTAATGAAATTCTATTCTATTTGGAAATTCTGGGAAAGAAAAATTAACTTGGTTCCAGAGAAACCCTTACCTTAGCTGGTGCTTTAATCCTCACTGGAGTGACAACCCTGTAGCCAGTGTCCCAATCCTATGATTACTAATATCTGGTTTTACAATGGAAGGATCTGGAATGACCAAATGGCATCAAGTGGAAAGAAAACAAGAATAAGAACAAGATGTAGGGAGTTCATGAGGTAAAAGGGCCTCCAGCTCTGTAGAGGAAGAGGAGGAGAGCTAAAGGCAGAATGCTTGTTTTTACCTGGCGTGTCCTGTAACTGAGACTTAGGTTGGTACCGAGTGGGGAGGGGGCATCTGATGGGAGGGAGAGAAGTGCAGGACTAACAGGGGCTGGGCATCCTGGCTCGGGCCTTGCTGCTCTCTGGGCCTTGTTCTACCCCTCTGCAACGTGGGGCCTCTGAACTACATTAGTGGCTCCTGAACATCTTATGATGCCCTTCCAGGACCGGTTGTCTGTCCGTGAGGAAGAATCTGCAGGTCATCAGGAAAAGTAGGAAAATAAAGACAATGTATGAGTTGTTTCATTAAGCAAACTTTAGAAATGGAAAGTTCTGCGTTTCTTATTTTCTGTGATTATGTCCTTTTTAAAAAATATTTATTTTTTTATACCATTTTTAAAGGTTATACTCCATTTACAGTTATTACAAAATATTGGCTATGTTCCCCATGTTGTACAATACATCCTTGTAGTCTATCCTACACCCATAGTTTGTACCTCCCACTTTCCTCACCTTGTATTGCCCCTCCTCCCTCCAGCTGGTAACCACTAGTTTGTTCTCAATATCTGTGAGTCTGCTGCTTTTTTCTTAGTTAGTTGTGTTTTTTAGATTCCACGTGTAAGTGATATCATACAGTAGTATTTGTCTTTCTCTATCTGGCTTATTTCATTTAGCATAATGATTATGTCCTTTTTAGTATTTTATAACTGTAATAAAGTTGGTGTGTTTTCTTTTTGAAAATTATAGTGATAGTGTAAGTGACAGCTTTCTTTCTTTCTTTCTTTTATAAATGCCTTTATTGGGCACAAAGTAAGATTGGCAACCATGGATGATCCGTTTTGGTCCTGTTGTTGAAATTGCACCAGTTCTTGAGCTTGTGAACCCCTAAGGCGTATTCTCATGTACAGCTTGTGGACTCCATGTTCTAAGTAGTTTCAGCCAAACACCAGACATGTGCTTTGGCTTATTTACAAAAAATGTTTGATGAAACCCAGATAGTTGGTGCCCTTGTTGGTGGTAGTTATTCACATCTTCCTTGGTGGGTAACTCCAGGTCTTAGCTCCATGATGGAAGGAAGAGACCTCTGAGTTCATAGGCACCAGTAGTGCCTCTTTTGTTTTTGTTATGGAGAGAAGTGGAGTCAGCACATTATTAAGAATCACCCGCTTCCATCTCATTAGTGATGTGCGGCTAGAGGCTGGGTTCCCTGCCCCATTTCTCTGCTGCTCGTCTGCTTTTATAAGGTGGAGGGCAGTGGGCAGGAGAACCAGGATGTTGTTCTTAAGCATGAATTCGGAGCTGTGCCTGTGTCAGTGTGGCATGCAGGCTTCTGCTGAAGAACAGCCTTTGGGGATTTGCTTGAGGAAGTGTTTCCTCTTCCTGACCCCCCTGAGTCCTCCTCTCTGATTGGTGCTGGGGCCAGTGATGGAAACTCATGGCATGACCACTCCTGAAAACACCTGTTTGCATGTCTTTTGTGAGGTATTAATTAGAAAGGTAAGTTGAATTCATCCCTTCTTTTTTTTTTTAAACTATGTGTATATCTTTAAATAGTTGTCCCTTTTCTGAAGTTTATGACTTGGTATTAGAAATTTTCAGAATTACTGCTGGAGTACAGAAATCTCTAGATTTTATCTTATTAGTGGATACCAGTAACTGAATTGTAATTCTTGAGCCGCCTTTAGTCCGGCAATCAGAGAGAGCTATCCATGGTGCTGATTCTCTAAGTTCACGCAGTCCGTTGTGTGTTCAGTTCAGGACACAGCTCCAGGGGCCAGAGGACCTGGCATTTTGCCCCAATAGTTTGTAGGACTGTTTCCCCTTGTTACAACCGCGGCAACTTTACCTTATCTCCTGCCCTCCTGGGGATTTTCCCACGTCAGCTTGCTAAAGGGACTGTTGGCAAACCCTGATCCAATTTTAGGATTTACACAAATTTTGGAAAAAAATGACCTGATGTAATACAATATCCCAAATTCACATTCTTTCTCTCAGCCTTTAACAGGGTCCAATAACATGTTTCTGTACCAATTTCATCCAGAGATTTCCAATAATGGGGAAAATGGAGGGTGTATATTTAGCAAGATGCTAGCATTTCAGAACCTCTTGCTGCGCTCAGGGTTGTAAACTTTGTGGTGGATTCAACTCCCTGTTCTACTCCCATATTGCACCGAGGCAGGCCTCAGCCCCGGGTGATGCTCAGGGCCTGGGAGAGGTCTGAGAAGCAGGAGTCACAGTTCTCTGACCCCAGGCGATTGACCTGGGTCGCCAAGAGATTGAGCAACTGCTGTTTCCCAGTTCATTGTTCCCTCTGGGCAGCCACTTTGGAGTGTAGGGCAACAGGGATATACAAATCCATGATTTATTAGCTACGCTGATTTCAGTCAATGTCAGTGGGAGAAACAGTAGGACTGCGATAGTCCCGGGCTCTCTCAAGAACGCAGTCTCGGCTACTGTAAACAGCTATAGATGCATATTAATTACTAGACAGTGATAAGTTACCAGGAATTTTTTAGCTGCTCTGGTTCAAGACAGTCTGTCTGTTCCTCTGACTTTCCCTCTCCCTGCAGACTCTTTAGATAACATACTTACTTCTTCAGGTTTCTGAGGATCATTCACAGTCAGCAGTGATCTCTCTGAGTATAAAGAGCAGAAATCAATTGCAATATTTTTGTTATTGTTGTTTAATTGTGATATAATTGGTATACAACACTGGTCTACAGCATGACAACTTGGCATACACATATTGTAAAATGATTACCGTGATAAGTTTAGGTGATATCCATCACCTCATATACATAATTACAAAAACATTGTTTTTCCTTGTGAATTTACTCTCTGAGCAACTTTAAAACATACCAGGGCTTCCCTGGTGGCACAGTGGTTGAGAGTCTGCCTGCTGATGCGGGGGACGCGGGTTCCAGCCCTGGTCTGGGAGGATCCCACATGCCGCGGAGCGACTAGGCCCGTGAGCCACAACTACTGAGCCTGCGCGTCTGGAGCCTGTGCTCCGCAACAAGAGAGGCCGCGATAGTGAGAGGCCCGCGCACCGCGATGAAGAGTGGCCCCCGCTCACCGCAACTGGAGAAAGCCCTCGCACAGAAACGAAGACCCAACACAGCCAAAAAATAAATAAATAAATAAATAAATAATAATTAAAAAAAAAAAAAAAAAAACACATACCATACGGTAGTGTTACCTAAGGTCATCGTGTTGTACATTATATATCCCCAGGGCTTATTTATCTTATAAGTGGAAGTTTGTACCTTTTAACCACCTTCACCCGATTCTGCTACTGCCCATTCTTTGCCTTGGTAATCACAAATCTGATATCATTTTCTATGAGTTTGGGTTTTTTTAGAGTCCACATATAAGTAGATTATACAGTATTCGTCTGACTTATTTCACTTAGCATAATACCCTCAAGGTCCATCGATGTTGTTACAACTGGCAGGATTTCCTTCTTTTTATGACTGAATAGTCTTCCATTGTACCACATTTTCTTTACCCATTCATCTGTTGATGGACACTTAGGTTGCTTCCATATCTTCGCTATTGTAAATGATGCCACACTGAACATGGAGGGTGTAGATATCTCTTTGACATAGTCATTTCATTTCCTTCAGATAAATACCCAGAAGTGGAATTGTTGGATCATACGGTAGTTCTACTTTAAATTTTTTGAGGAACCTCCATGCTGTTTTCCACACTAATTTACATTCCCACCAGTTGTGCACGAGGGTTCTCTTTTCTCTGCATCCTTGCCAACACTTGCTATCTTGTCTTTTTGATAATAACCATTCTAACAGGCACAAGGTGATATATCATTTCCCTAATGAGTACTGATGTTGAGCACCTTATCATATACTTGGCCTTTGTGTGTCCTCTTTGGAAAAATGTCACTTCAAATCCTTTGCCCAGTTTTTAATTGAATTATTTGGAGTTTTTTGCTATTGAGTTGTCTGAGTTCTTCATGTATTTTGGATATTAACCTCTTATCAGATATATGACTTACAAATATTTTCTTCCATTTCCATTTTGTTGATTGTTTGCTTTGCTGTGCAGAAGTTTTTATGTTTGATATAGTCCCACTTGTTTACTTTTAATTTCGTTGCATTTGCTTTGCGTGTCATATCCAAAAAATCATTGCCAAGACCTATGTCAAGGAGTTTTTTCCTCTACATTTCCTACCAGGAGTTTTATGGTTTCAGGTCATGCATTCAAGTTTTTAATCCATTTTGAGTTAATTTTTGAGTGGTGTAAGATCATTCTTTTACATGTGAATATCCAGTTTTCCCAGAACCAGTTATTGAGAAGACTGTCCTTTCTCCACTGAGTATTCTTGGCTCCCTTGTCAAGTATTAGTTGATGATATATGCATGAGTTTACTTCTGGGCTCTTAATTCTGTTCCATTGGTCTATGTGTCTGTTTTTTATGACAGTACTATAAAGGTATGATTATTGTATCTTTGTAATACAGCTTGGTTCCATACAAATTTCAATATTGTTTTGTCCATGTCTATGAAAAATGCCATTGGAATCTTGATTGGGATTGTATTGAATCTATGGATGGCTTCAGGTAGTATGGACATTTTAACAATATTAATTCTTCTAATCCATGAACACAGGACATCTTTCCGTTTATTTGTGTCTTTTTCACTTTCATCAATGTCTTGTATTTTTCAGTGTAAAAATCGTTTACCTCCTTGGCTAAATTTATTCCTAAGGATTTTTTTTTTTATTGTAAATGGGATCATTTTCTTTATTTCTTTTTCAGCTAATTCATTGTTTGCAGTGTTCTTTTCTGTACCAAATCATCACATTGTATTATATTAACCATCACATCACAACCCCACTGGGAAATGATTGATTGATTTTTCTCCAGCCATTGAAGGAGGCAAACATCAGCACAACTGAGATTTCGTTTTGCTTATTTTGGCATAATTTTTTTCAAATTGTAACCCATACTTGGTGTTTCTGAGCCAGCCACTCTCCTCCTCCTCTCATAGATAGCAGGGGCCATTTTAATGTGCCTTTCTTCCCTTGCCCGCAAAGATTTGCTGTGGTTTCTTGCAGCTCTAGTTGGTTTTACTGTCAGTCCCAGTTGGTTATCCTCTCAATGTCAGTGTGATGAATTTACTCCCTGCACAATGGCGAGAAAATAGATCAGATAGTGCTTCCTCTATCCAGGTCCTGGCTTCCATTCACAGATCAGCAGAGGAGACTTTTTTTTTCAAAAAAAACCCCAAAGTTTTTCTCTTTGACAGAAGAGCTAGTTGGTAGCAAGAACACTTAGATTTAAGCTAGGCTTTTGAAAGCAGCCATGTGAATAGCACTGCCCAAGTGTTAGATGATTCAAAACAACTCTTAAGAGACCTTACAGACGCAGGGAAAAAAATAGAATGTTATAAGTGAGAATGCAGAAGGGCACTCTTAAGGGCTGGGGACACAGCAACCAGAGTGAGAACAGAAGACTGGAAATGACTGATTGGGGAGGGGGTGACCAAGTAGTGAGAGAAGAAAAGTAAAAGTCCCTCCCCCCTAATCTGTTCTGCTTTTTGCCCTCAACTTCATCTCTTCCCAGGCCTTATGAAGTCCAGACTGGTGGGAGAGGGAAGGCCAGATTGCGGGTGACACAGCACAGGAAGGGTCTAGCTGGTCTTGGACGCCAAGAAGATGGGTGTAGAGATCTAGAGGTCATTGTGGTGGGCCTGGAACTCTTTTTCTACCAAGTTTGAATTGTCTAGAGCCCTCACCACACAGGTTTTACAGTAGAAATTTGTGTCTTTCCACCTGTCACATACATGGCAGTAGAGCTAAGAGACAGAGAGTTATAGTTGAACACTAGTCCTAGAGCTATCAAGGGCAAGGGGGAACAACCATGTTTATTCTTTGCTTTGGTAGGATTCTGGAGAAATGCTAAAAGGAAAATCAGCCACTGGTCTAGAATGATGCTTCTGAGAAAGGGGAAGTATTGGGCTGGCCAAAAAGTTCGTTCGGGTTCTTTGTACCATCTTACGGAAAAGCCTGAACGAACTTTTTGGCCAACCCAATACTTGCTGACAGTAAGCATCATACCAGTAACTTAGATGAAGGGTCCAGTGTGGCTGGGGAAGTCCCAGAAGGGTGGTGGCTCTCAAGCTAGGCTGTTCGTTAGAATTACCTAGGATCCCAGGACCCACCAGAGACCTACCAAATAAGAGTCTTAGGCAAATGGCCCTGCCTTTGGGGCTGTAGTTTTTTTTTCCTCGATTTGTTTTCATTTTGAAAGGTCTACCAATGATTCTGAGGGATAGCTGTGATTGAGGAGCACTTCTGTATAATCAACCCATGAGAGGTTGAGGAGAACCATTTCCACTGCCCTCCGAGCAGTGTATGGTTCACGGACACATAGGAAGTATTAAGAGCACCTGTTCTATCCATCCACAGGCCCACACATACACAGAACTCTTTGAGAATCAGCTTCTCCACCTAAAGCCACTTCATATACTTCAAGGAAAGGTCAGGCTTTTGTTTGTTTGTTTTGCTTGGAAATGTAAACTTCACCCTAGCCTTATTTTGTGGATGTAGAGAAAACAGGATGAATTTATCTCTATCCAGCAAGATCATAATTGGGAACAGTGCAAGGGGGTTAGAGGGATGAAGGAAACCGAAGTTGTGTTGATAAAGGACGTCCAGTAGAGAAAAAAAATTGCTTAAAGAGTGCAGGAGAGAGAGAGGAGGATCAAACAACAAAATATATTTGAGTTCATTTTCTTCCTCATAGCCCACATGAGTAGAGGTGTTTGCACACAGTAGGAATCAATAGTGGTTTTATGATAAAAACTTACACCTGTTTTGTTAATTCCCAGGATGAATGGTGATTTTTTTTCCCCTAGAGACGTAGTAGATTAAAGACAGTATTTGATTTTTCATGTCCAGGTAATCTGACCTTTTAGATGTTAAACTCTTTGTAGGAAATATTTGTTATACGATGCCTTGGGTGAAAGGAAATGGTTGAGCAGAGTTCTTAGTCTTGACCCTATGTGGCCGCTGGTCCACCATTCCATCAGAGGCCTGATGAATGATGAGGATGTATGGTTCAAATAAAAACTAGAGCAGTGCCTGGAAAACAAATCTGGCTGACAGGGTCCTTTTATTTAGAGAATGAACTTGGCAATGTCAGATTCTTAGAAATCTGTTAGTCAGCTATAGGAGAAAGGGGGAAAATTAATTCAGAGGAGAAAATAATTGCTTCACCTCTTTCAAAGTATACTCGTCATCAGTCTAAATGTCTTTAGTACCCTGACAAATATCTCCTGTCAATTTGCTCCTTTGAAAGATACCATAATAGGAAATATGTTCGAGCTGCCATCCTGGCTGTCTGGTTTCCCTGTGGTGTCTACCTGCAAAGAGAAGCACAGGTGCATCTAGAATGACCCCGTGCTCAATGTGGAGGCGTCCCAGTGGCCACCATTTTTCCCCTCAATGGAGAATGCTTATTCTCCTGTTTCAGAATCAGCATTTGTAAAATCCCAGCCCTAGTGGGAACCTCCAAAAGTCATTGAATTTGTTCCCCAAACATCGTGGGTTGGGATGGGAACATGGTTGCATGTGTCCACCATTCTCCAAGAGCTGAGACCTTTATTTTTAAAGACTTGAAAGGCAGGACATTCCGCAGTTGCCTTTAGTCGTGCATTCAGGGCTCAAATCTGCACCATCCGCAGGCTCTTCCTTCTCATGACTTGAAGTGCTCACAGGAAATAATGAACTCGGGGTCATAACAACAGTTCCTCTGCGATCCCTAAGTCATCTGAGCCATCTCTCTGATTTTCCTCACTGCTTCGGCCACATCTGTGCAAAAGAGAAGCCGTGTAGGCACTTTCCTGGAAGAAAATTCCTCCTTGCTGTGCAGGTTCTTGTTACAGATAAGGCTCATGACCCAGAGCTTACATTTTCTCACATGAGGCTCTGGCCTTTCATCCTTTTGTCCTGAACTACTTCCATGTAGCTATGAAATTAATCACTTGAACAAAAATGAGATTGCCAAAATCTTCTCACCCAGGAAGAAGAATTCTAGGTGCTTCCAGGAGGTTGGGTTGGCTGAATTCAATGAATGATAAATTATGGAAATGGTAAATTTGGCATTCAGTGCTAGATGGTCGGCCGATGGATTGTTTGGGTTTTGCCTGTGTTTTCTCTATTTAAGAAGTGAAAGAAAGAAAAGAGACTAGCCTGCCTTTGTGCACAGCTTTTTGAGCATTCTGTTCGTGGGCCCTGGGATATGCAGTGATGGTGAGCAAGCAGTACTGAGGTCATGGGAGGTCGGGCTCCTTGGAGTCACGGTCACCCTGCTGACCTTGCTGGGAGGTCAAGTTCTGCCATAGGCCCTCTGCGGACCAGCTTTAGCCTTTTCTCTTTGGGGTTGTACTGTGCCTGCAGCTTGTGAATCGTGGGTCTGTCTTGTTAGTAGGGCAACTGGGGAGACTGTCGTGATCACTGAACATGGGGAAGTGGGCTATCAGACGCTGCACTTCCTTCTCTTTTCCGAACTTCATTAAAATTCTATTGCATGATTTCAGTTTTTAACAGTATCCCAAGAGGCCCATGAAGGATGCCAAGCATGTGGCCTCCTTTCGCGTGTGTTTACCTTAAGGGCCTGCGCTGTTGTGGTCGAGTTGGCCCAGACTCACTTGAAGTGTTTCCTATAGGGGAAACCTCATTAGGGGACTCCATCCTGATTCTGTTGCTTTCTGTATAGCCAATGGCTCAGAAATCTTTGACTAAGAGCTTTAGATCCATATTAATCATCCTTTTATAAGTGAAAAATCAAGGTGTCAAATTGTAAGAATACCTTAGACTTCTTATAGTGTCTTTATATCCCAAAGTGGGGAACCAAAAGCTGGACTTGGCAATTACCTAGCTGAAGAGTAGGGTATCTGATCCAGAAAAGGTGGTGAAGAAAAGAGTTTAGTGTCCTGTATTGGGTTTTTCAGGATTTCACACATAGTGAGGGAGTTAGGATGGCTAGAAAGTGCTTATGGAATTGCTATTGTCATATTCCCTGATCTGACTCTAAATCGCTAGTCATACTAATCTGTACATGTGCCTTCCCACCCCTGGACTTTGTAAATTCCAGTATACTACTTTAACTGTCATTAAAGAGGGAAAATTGTCTCTGTTCCCAGGAATTTCCAATCCAAGACCTGTTTGGAAAGTGCCCCAACAGTTCCTTCAGTGCCATTTGAGCTGGGGAGTCCCATCTGTCCCACTGATTATGCGGTTCTATCTGTCAACCCCTCCTAGAACAGTGGGGTGCTTGAGTGGGGTCTTGGGAATTTGGCCAGAAGGGTGTGATGGCTTGTAGCAGTTGGGGAAGGTAGACCTGGAATCTGATGGCTGGTGGGGGCAGCCTTGGAAAGCATGAAGTAGTGTAGAAACCATGTCTCTAGGGACAAGGGTGGGATCCAAGGTGAAGGATCCACTAAGGGCTGTCAGAAGAGCCAAGATGTTTGAGATCCAAGTGAGAGTGACTCCCTGGGCAAGAGATTTTCCCTATGGAGTCTGGGGTAGGCCTGAGGGAACTCAGGGGAGGACAGAGGTGTCTTGGATAAAGACTGCCTCTCTGGGCTTTCTATCCAACACCAGGGTGGGGCTAGACTCTGGAGCCAGTGCCTAATTGCAAGCATGCTAGGTATGCCTTGCCAGCCACCTTTCAGACAGGTGAAGCCATTTACAGAGGATTCTGGCAAATAAATCACACCTCGAGCAACTGAAGTTTTAACGAAGAGACAGAACACTTTTGTAGCCCTCCATTGTTTTAAACACATGCAGCACGGTGTTGCGTCCCATGCACATGGACGGTTTACTGAAATGATCACGTGGTAGTAGTGCTAAAGAAAAATTTGGAAAAGGAAAGTCCAGTCGTTCTGCAACCACCCAAATGGCTATTTCATTTTTATAGGTTTCCTTATCATTCTTGCACATATATATATATATATATATATATATATATATATATATATAATAGTAGAAGGCATTTTGCATTCTGCCTTTTTCACAGTGGTCTATCATAACCATTTTCTGTGTTTCCAGTAGCCTCTGTAAATTGTCTCCTTTAATGGTTGCAGGGTAGAACATCCTGAAGAAGCCCTATGTTTTACTAGACAGTATTTTTCTTTTGGATAGTCAAGTCCTTTCCGGGTTTTTTGTTTGCCCCATTATGATGCTCTTTTCTCAACAGTGTGCAAACCGTTTTGCTTTTTTTGAATTACTCCCAGAAGTAGGATTACTACAGCAAAGGTTATTGACTTCTTTATGGCTCTTTTTATATACTACCATCTTGCTTTTCAAAAGAGTTGTATTCAGTGCCACCTTATAGGGTAGCACCAGCTAAATTGCAACTCTGATGGCATTAAGGCTTTTTCCCCATTTTTGAAAATTTAGTTGTTGAAAAATGATACATCGAAGTTGCTTTGTCATTCCTTTCATTACTAGAAGAGATAAAATCTCTGCCATATGTTTTAATTTTATTCCTGATATGAATCATTTATTCATATCCTTTGCCCATTTCTTTATTTGATGATTTTTTCTTACATTTCAATGAGATGTTAATCCTTTTGTCAAAGTGATACAAAGAATTTCTGTAGTCTATTAAATGTCGATGTTTCCATTGTTCTGAAGTTTAGTAATCTTGGTAAAATCCTGTCTTTTTATTTCCTTTGAATTTATCTGTTGCTTCAGAGCATAGATAAGTATTAGCTCTGTAAAAGAATGTGGACTATTTATTACATGCTAGTCGTCTTAGAGTTTAATTTTAAAATAAATTATTTAACTCTGTTACACATCCATAATCTATCTTTTATATTTCCTGTGGATCTTAAGGAATACTTTTCTGTTTTGCTCTCCACGTATCAAAGAGACATTTGCTTAATGCCTTCCCTGCATTGTACTAAAAATCTGCTTTATCATGTGCTGCATTTCAGATCTGTTTATGGACTGTCTGTATTGTGCTACGTTCTTCTTTTGAACCATTACCAGAATGAATGAATGAATTTTGCTTCGTAACATTTTCTAAAACTTGGTTCCTTTTCAGAATAAATTTCTTAATGTTTTATGTTTGCAGATTAACTTTAAGAGTGATTTTGTTGAATTCCTAAATACCCTACTGGAATCTTCATTAAAAGTACATTAAATCTGTAAGTTAAATTTAGGAGAATAAGCATTAACAAATGCTAGTATTTTCATTCTGTAACAAAGTACACATTTCCATTTCACCAAATCAAATTTTGTTTTATAGAGCAAAAGTTTGCGGTTTCATTTTGAAGGTTTAGCTCAACATTTAGGTAAATTCCTAAAATTTTTAATATCTTGTAGCAATTATGAATAGAAACTTTCATTATGTTTTCTAACTGAAAATACTAGGTTACTTGCTTTTGCTTCTGCTGTTAGGTGTTACTGTTTTTTTACTTGTATGGCATCATTGTTATTTAGTTGTCGGTTGTGTCAAAGGAAACCTCCTGGGCGATGTAAAGAGTCTCCAGCATGTTGGAGGAAACATTGCTCTGTGACCTTCTAGCAAGGCTCCTTTCTTTCTTTGATAGCCTGAAAGAGTGGAAGGGAGGGGAGTGGGGGAGGAAAAGAAAATGAAAATACACACATCCACACCCAGGAAGTGATGTCGTGCCCTGCAAGCCCTCCAGGAAGCTAGCCCCCCAAGCTTTCACAGCTTATGTTAGATCCACAAAGAGTCTTTCCAGATCCTGGGACCCCCAAAGTGGAATCTGGGGTTCCAGATTATAAGTGGCTTAGAGATCTGACAGTCTTGAAACATTTATGTATGGCTGGAGAGAAGCAGAGTTCCCCTCTCCTTTGTTGCCATATCGGGATTATCTTACTGGGTGACAGTGTCCTCTGGGAACCTCCTAAAGAAATGTCAGTGACAGAATAATTTTTGAAATTACAGATGAGATGATTGAATTAATGATCTAGTGGAACGTTTTTCCTCAGGACATGGCATCAGGGTGCTTTTGCTGGCTTCACCCCCTGCTGCACTCCCATCCCACGAGGTGGTACCATATATTCTCATTCTGCCAATGATGATAGCCAAGGTCACTCCCAGCAGAGGCAGAACTGCCATCCCAATAAAGTCTCACAGTCTTGAGGTCTGGATCCCGCTTGGGAACAGACCCGTGAAGTCTTCTATGTAGCATATCATCTCCTGGAATGTTATCTAGAATTAGCATCAAATAGTGAAAAGAGTTGGTAGAATTTGTCGTTAGACCCAAGTTGAAATCCAAGCTCGCTGCTTACAAGGTGACCATAGGAAATCTTCTCTTTTTCCATTTGTATAAGGCAGACAAAAGGACTGTCTCATCCAATCATTATTCATTTGTTCAGGAAATATGAAGATGAAATATGAAAATGAGTGCCTCCTGTTTGCCAGGCACTGATAAAAGTGATGTTGATATGGCAGAGAACACACCAGAGACTCATGGAGCTTATGTCCTAGGGGGAGGGAGGGAGGGGAGATACATGTCAAAAACAATATATCAGCTAATAAATGCCATGAGAAATAATAAAGCAGAAAAAATGTGATCAAGTAAGGGGGATTGTTCTTTTAGAAGAGATGATCAGAGAAGACTTCTCTAGTAAGATATCTGAACACAGAGATGAATAAGGATGGAAATGAGAATATTGAAGGAAGAGCATTCCAGGCAGAGGGAAGCATGTGCAAAGGCCCTGCAGTAGGAGCTTGCTTGTCTGAGGAATAGAGGCAAGGCCATGGGGCTGGCGCAGAGGGAGTGGTGGAGACCCTTCTGCTGGCAGGTGATGAGGTCAGATAGGTGGAGGGACCCAGATCGAGTAGGGCAGGGATCGCAACAGCAGGCCAAATCCAGCCTATGCTTGTTTATGTACAGCCCTCTAGGTAAAAATGGCTTTTAATTTTTGAAAAAGTTGTTTAAAAAAGAAGACTACATGACATATGTGTCCTGCAAAGCCCCAGTTATTTACTGTCTGGTCTTTTATAGGGAAAATTTGCCAATTCCTGATGTAGGGCCTTAGAAGCCATGGTGAGGACGTCGTATTTCTAAGTGTGAAAGGAAACCATTGGGAGGGTTTTGAGCAAGAAAATTAATGTGAGGTGATTGACAGTCTTAAACAGATGGCTCTGACTGCTGTGTTAACTCAGACTATAAACGGGGCGAGTGCAGCAGGGAACACAGTTAGGAGGTGTTATAGTCAGGGTGAGACAGGGCAGTAGGTTGGACCAGACTGGTAGCAGTGGGACACTGAGTAGTTGGATAGAGAATACATTTTGAAGGTGGCACTGAAGGTGCTTTGGATGGACTGTGGAGTGTGAGAGGGAGGATGGAGTAAAGGGTGACTCCGAGATTTTTGGTCTACATCCTCTCCTTAGGTTGTCCTGGAAACTCAATGAGAGAATGATCTTTTCTGTCCTTAGGGTTTGATGCCTTCAGTTCTTTTACCATTTTGCAGTCAGGGTTACCTTCCTAAGGGACAGTTTTGATTTTGACATTCTCCACATAGCACAGGGAGATCAGCTCGGTGCTTTGTGACCACCTAGAGGGGTGGGATTGGGTGGGTGGAAGGGAGACGCAAGAGGGAGGGGATATAGGGATATATGTATATGTATAGCTGATTCACTTTTTTATACAGCAGAAACTAACACACCATTGTAAAGCAATTATACTCCAATAAAGATGTAAAAAAAAAAGAAAGAAAAAGAAAACAAAACATTTACATGATTAAAAAAAAAAAATCTCTACCAGTGTCCCATTAGCTGTGGAACGGTCAGGTGTGGCCCTCCATAATCTGACAGGCCTGTACCTGCGTCCTAACTCATTTCCAGCTGTTCCCTTTCATCAAACCCAACGCTAACCAGTGAATTGTCCACCAGTCCCCACGTGTACTTTCATACTCCCACCTCCAGCGCTTTGCCTGTATGGGTTCCTCTTTTTTTTTTTAAATTATCCTTACACATCAACAGTCCTACTAGAATGTTACTGTCTATCTTTTTGATAAAGCAATTCCTTAACACCCTCCTTACCCTCCTGGTCTATTCCAATGCTGTTTGTCTTTACCTCTTTGAACAGGGTTGTCATTTCTATTTGTAACATGGTTTTTTATACACAAGCCTTGTCTCCTGCCAGAATACAGAGGGGGAGACCATAGAGGATATAGTTAAATCCCTCGTCTTTGTTAAATCCCAGCTTTGCCCTTGGAACCTGTATGACTTTGAGCAAGTTACTTTACTTCTTGCAGCCTCAGTTGGTGCTTCCGTAAAATGGAGGTAATTCCATGGTTACTTTGCAGCACTAATTAAGAGATAGAATGAGATGATTCCCGTACAGCACTTAGTGTCGTTCTGTGCCTGCCATGTGGTTAGAGCTCATTTAATTCCAACTGTATCAATTCACCTTCATTAAGGAGCTGAGGAAGTATCTTTCTATCCTGTTCTTCCTGGTGCTGTGTACCCTGGTTTTGTACACAGTAGGCAAATGAATATATTGTAAAAAGTACAGTGAAATGAGTCAGGTTTTGGAATTAACTCTGAGTTCAGTTCCCACCACCATCACCACCACATCCAGCTGTGTGACTTGTGGCAAGAGCCTTTCCTCTCTGAGTTTCAAATTCCTCACGTTCCAAGTGGATGAAATGACTCCTACCTTGAAAAGTTAGGAGGATGAACTATGATGGATGTAAAGCACCTGAGGCATGGTGTGTGCCAATGATAGCTCTCACCAGGATGACGATTATCAAAGCTTCTGCAGAAAAAGCTCCTTTACCTTTCTGACGCGGAAGCTTGATCATTCCTTAAAGCAGTGGTTCTCAAAATGTGGTTTCTGGACCAGCAGCATAATCAATGTCATTTTCCCTGGAACTTATTAGAAATGCAAGTTCTCAGGTTCCACGCTGAGCCTAGTATAGCAGACACTGTGGAATGGGGTCCAGCAGCCTGTGTATTAACAAGCTGATGTGCACAAGCATCTGAGATCTTAGTGGAGAGAGGAGTTGGCATGTGTCGTTCCCTTCAATCCCAGTGCGGTAGTTAAGTCACTCTGCTTTTCTGTTGGCATCATAATTGAGGACATGAGGGCCAGGAGATGTTTCCAGCATTGCCAGAGAAGGATAACACAGGCTCCTTAGTGCCACTTTGGGGGTCAGCAACTCCTGACTCTTTACCTACGATTACTCATAGAGTTGACAGGAACAAAGAAGAATTGGAGGAAGATGTGACCCATGGTTAACAATGGGAAGTATAGTTTAGTGAGTAGTTCAGTTTGAGGCACAGGACTAGTCTGGGAGCATAAACCCACAAAATAAGCCATCGTGAGCTATTAATTAACTCGTAATATTACAACTGTCAGTGAGCCTGACAAGATAATGAAAATTCTTTAGTGTGACTGATTTTAATGTACGCTGTTGACACATTCGTAAATACAGCAACTAAAGTTAGTTCAGATGGTTTCAAGAAATTCAGAAATATTGTGAAGAACATTTAATCCTTCCATAGTATTAAGGTCTAGAGAGCACTTAAATATCTCTATAGCTGTGGGAAAAAAAGCACAGCCACATTTATATATAGTTACCGGCTTTTTTTTTAACATGATACCACATTTATCTTTTTCCTTTTCTTTAGGCTCCTTGTATGACATGAAAAATCATCTCTTTGACAGGGTGATTCTGTTAATCCAAATAGAGTTGAAATAGAATTACTTCAGGCCTTACCATCTAGACCTCTGCCTTCTCTCCATCACCAGCTTCCCCTTCATCACCCGTGGCCCTGATGAGGGGTGGACACAGGAGGGGAGCAGCCCCTCAAACCAGCCCTTGGGCTTGCTGCTATGTAGCTCTAATACATGATGCATAAGAGGTGCCCTTGGCATATGGAAGGAAAATGTTAGAACTTGTTTATGATTCATTTTAATCTCAGGCTTTGAACTCTCTTTTTGTCCATATTTGGGGATGGTGGTCTATGCGCAAATATTTCTTCCTAAAAGGGGTGTGTGATCAAAAAAATGTGACTTGTCTCTGAGGGCAGGTTAACATGACAGGGAGAGATTTGGGTAAAAGGTTGAAAATGTTGATGCCAAAACATTCTAGAATTTTCTGTAGATTTCAGTTTTCCATGTTTCCTTTTCACCTATAACTGGATACATAATAGCCTTGTCTCCTATCGTGTGCTATTCAGTTCAGATCATGGGGTGCCCATCAGATAAGGGGAAAAGTAAGAAGCAGACGCCGGCGGCTTTATGTTGGGCTGTCTCTTCCTCTTGGGCCTCTCCCGCTGCTTGGGCTGCCACTGCGTGAACAGCCAGAGTGGAGCTGCCTGGTGGGGCACAGAAAAGGCACCTAGATGGACCCTTAACGAGAGGATCTATTCTCGCATCACTGGTTGCCCTTTTAAAGCCCTGGATTTCAGAGCCGTCTCTCGGTGGTGCAATGTGGGTAAATAGGACCCATTTAAGTGAGTGGGCAGGAGGCAAAAGTGCCTTGAAGAGAAAAGACCACAAGGCACAGACTGTGACCATATGCCTGCCCCCAAGCTGCCTTTTTGTCGCTAGGCTGTAGTTACATCACATTTATTTCTCTCTCTCACTCTGAACGCTTCTGAGAAGTTTCAAAGGAAGGTAAGCAGTACCTGTCTAATTTACGTGCTTCTCTGGTAGAACGGCTCTGGGTTTCCGCTGATCCTGGGCAGGGGCCGTTTTCAAGAAGAGGCCCCACCCACGCTCTCCCAGGGATGTTGCATGGCCGTGGTCACCAGTCTCCCCCCCGCCTGTAGGCTGGCCACTCGCTTCTAGAATGAATTCCTTGGGAGCTTCGCGATGGGTCTTTTCTTTGTAGTCTGTCTTCCAAGACTTCTTGTGCTGCTTTGCCGTCAGAGAAGGCCGTGCCTGGCCGGTGCTGACACTTCTCGCCCTCCTTCCCCACAGGCTGCACAAGGGGGTGGCCACAGGACCCTGCTGTATGGCCACGCGATTCTCCTGCGGCACTCCTTCAGCGGAATGGTAAGCATCTCTGGATCCGCTTTCACCATTCAAGGAGGAGGGGAAAGATGAGGAGGGGAGAAAGGGCAGGAAACCAGCAAGTGTCTAGATCAGGTTAAGTAATCATCGGGAATCATTTGAAATGGAAATAACTATAGCACATTACTGTCTTAGCGTTTCCTTCCTGGAACTTACCTCACTTAGCACTTACATATTTGTGTTTGTTTAATGCCTGACCACCTTCCTCCCCACTCCAGAGAAGGACCGTGTCTTTTTAAAAATTTATTTAACTAAACCTAACTCGACCGAGTGCAGTGCCTGGATATACTAGATGCTCAGTAAATATCTGTTGAATGGATGATCAAATAAACCGTGGAATAACTGATGACTTGCGCATACGACGTATATGAGCTTACCAGCGTAGGAGAAAAAACAATCAAATGGATTTTTTGTGAAATTTCTCCTCTCTTACTAGCTAAAGGAAATAGGATGGTATCTGGTGCCTTCAGTCCTGGAAGAATTTGAAGGTATTATGTTAATCCAGAGGTGGGAGGCAGACAAGGAGCAAAGCAGTCACGGGAAGCAGGTCAGGCTTTGATCTATTCAGGGATCTAGAACCAGAATTAACCGAAATGGCGATTACTCACTATAACTTGAAAATTTTTTCAAGTTTTAAATATAATTTGTAAAACACAGATACTGCAGTTCTTTTGCAGGGAGTGTTAAGAGGAATATCATGATCTCAATCAAGTATAATACGTGCCAACTCTAATAACCTTTGCCCCCAGTTCCTACATGTATCATTCTCCCTTGCTATCGGTATAAGGAAGATTTCTTTCTCTAGCACTAATGGAAAACTGTTACATTAATTCAAGACTTTATCTTCACACATTTTACACCTGCAGCAGCTGCAAAGTTTGTCTCAAAGCTTGAACTATCAAATTGGCAGTGAGAGCAGCAGCTGCCTCTTAAATAATTTATTTATTGCAGCATTTTTTTTTGTTTTTCCTGAGCACTGGTAAGAAGTTGACCTTTTCAGCCTGAACATTCGTCTGTGATAATCCCTCGTGGCAAAGGACGAAGAACAAAAAATGACCAAATCGAAGGTTATCTGAGCAGGAGATGGGGACAGAGAGTGGGGAAACTTTTGCACCCTGGCACTCTCTAGAATTGAGAGGTGATCATTTATCTTTAAGAATCTGGTGCTTATTATCCATAGGGTAAATAAAACCCTAATACCTCTCTTTTTCTACCTAAATAGAATAACCAGAAGCTCAAATAGCACACTTCTGGCTTTGAAAACTCAGGCTAGCGTTGTGCTAGAGAGAGGAAGGTTTACATTATTCATCCTTAGGTTGGTTGCCCCTCACTCCCAAGAAATCCCACTCACAGTTAACATGAATTCTATCCTGGCCAGTTCCTTTTAGGAGCAGCATTGAGCATGAAGCCTATGAAGGTGACTGTATAATACAATGATTCTCCGTTTTCCTGTTGCAGTGAACTACAAGTATAACTCAGCAAGTTTGTGCCAAGTGCATATCTGCCTCCCCGGCTAATTCTGAGACCACCCACTGTGCCTGTCAATAAAAGGAGGCAGGGAACAGTCTGTGTACTTTTTTCCTTTATTAAGTTATTTTTTAAAATAATTTTTAACTTTTACATGCACATGTATTTTTATCATCAGAAAAAAAAAACCATAGGTATTATTTGAGAAGTTTTAAAGCTCATAGAAAATTTGAAAAAACAGTAAATAAATAGAAATGGGGGCGTCATTACGGTCGTTCCCACTGTCCAAAGACAACTTGTTATCAATTTGGTGTAATTCCCTTTAGCCTGGCTGCTAGGCGTTTAAGTTTTGCATACGTGGCAACTATATAAGTACACTATTTTGTGTATATTCCATATTGTTACACACTCTTGAAAAATATGCTTCATGGTAACATAATATTCCATAAAATAAAGTACCGGAGTGTATGAACCTTTCCATTATTGTTGGCCATTTATGTTCTGTTTATATTGTTCCCAGTTTAAAAGTTTCTCAGAGTATCTTTGAATGAACAAAAGCATATTTCATATTTCAAACTTTTTCTATTTCAAACTTGTTTCTCATAGTCCTATGAGTTGAATCACTGGGTCATCAGATAAGAACATCTTTGAGGTTTTAAATATTTTGCAAAAATATATCCCAGAAGCACTGTAGCCATGAACAAGATAAACAGGCCCTTTTCATAGTAGCTCAATGTTGAAATTGACAACTGGAAGCCAACTAGGGTGAGATGCCAAGATTTGACAGAAGAGTATGACTTTACTAGTATCTGCTCTTGTTCCACAGTATCTAACGTGTTTGACTACATCAAGATCCCAGACAGATAAACTTGCCTTTGATGTAGGTCTACGGGAACATGCCACAGGTAAGGCAACATGCCTAGGTCTGCTGCTCAGTGGGGTCTTGGGCTAAGGGCTTTTGAGAAGGGTACTGAATGCTACTCATTTGGGATTCCAAACCAAACTGGTCAATATCAACCTGGTCTGATAAAACTTTGGAGAATTAAAAAAAAAAAAAAAAGAGTGTGTAATGAAAACATAGGAACTAAGAATGAGGGCAAATATAATGTTTTAACCACAGTCTGCCAGAATCTCAAAGAAAAACAATTTTTAGGGTTAGGAACCGAAAGTAAGTAGAGAAGTTATTCCTGATAAAAACCAGTGGTAATGAATAATCGCTAAAAAACAAAGATAGCATAATAAGGGTTTACATAATGAAGTATACGTTGAGATCAGAAGAGTAGTTCTGGGACTTCCCTGGCGGTCCAGTTGTTAAGACCTCGACTTCCAGTGCAGGGGGTACAGTTCGATCCCTGGTTGGGGAGCTAAGATCCCATATGCCTCGCGGCCAAAAAACCAAAACATAAAACAGAAGCAATATGGTAACAAATTCGATAAAGACTTTAGAAATGGTCCACATTAAAAAAAAATCTTTAAAAAGAGTAGTCCCATTTTATTCTGCAGTGAACCAGCTATTTTTAAAGCAGTGTTTCCCAAATGTTAGTCAATGACATCCACCATCGCGGTGTTTGCCATTCCTGTACATCACTTTTATTATTATTTAATTTATATTTTTCTTTACATTTACTTACTTTTGTACTTATAATTTTATAATAAGACAAAACTAAAATCATTGGTATAAGTAGAAAACTGGTATTGCTTGCCTTAAAAATAAATATAGTGAAAAGAAAACCATGTCACTAAATAATTGAAGAGGTGTTGGCAAATATTAGAAAAGTGTTTATGATATACAGGCTCCAAAGTGAAAACTTCCTGATAGAATCAGGAGGCTTAAAAGTAATAAAAGAAATTTCTCACTATATGATTCAATGTTGTTTAATTGCCCTCCACCACCAGTGCTATATATCATATACCGTCATATAGTTTGGGGAACACTGGCTGTTTTTTTTTAGTTCAGTCGAAAATAATGACAGTCAAGTGATGGATCCTAAGAAAGGTGGTGACCAGGAAGATGCAGGTTCTCCCTGGACACCAGAAATGAAGAACAGAGGATTAAGATAATTGTCAACAAATATTTCTAGTTATAGTATCAAAGAAGGGGCTGACTTGCTGTGGGTTATTCCAAAGACCAGTGGAGCAATGGATAGAAGTTGAAAAGAGGCCCATTTCTTCTCAATGAAGGAAACCATTTTGTAATATCTGCAAGTATCCAGCAGAGGAACAGCTGGCCTCGGGATGGAAGATGTTCCCTGTGGCTGGAAATATTCATGGGCAATCTATCTGCCAAGGGCATTACATTCATAATTTCTGCTCTATTTAGAGGTTGGGCTTATGGACCAATCAGGATTCTTGGTTGCAAACAGCAGAAACTAATTCCATTAACTCAAGCAGAATGAGAGTTTACTGGAAGGATATTGTGTAGACCTGCTCTGAAGCTGAGCCCCAGGCTTAGAAAATGGGCAGAAACAAAGGCAAGGGAAGAGCAAACAGCCTAGGTCACACTGCAGGAAGAGTCTCACTTAAAGTCTCAGTCTTTAATATCATGACATTTTCCCCCAAATAGGAGGGGAGTTCCGTTGTTGGGTAGTCAAACAAGGACAAAATCCATGTGGTTTTGCTAAAACTACGTCAGTTCATAAGGGGATGATCCAGATTGTCTGATTTTACAGATATCTAGAAAAAAAATCTAGAGTTTAACCCATGTGCATTTGCAGTTTCTGCATCATGCACAGTCACATCCAAGAACGCCTGACGAGAGCCCCTCCTTCTCCTCCTTTTTGTACAGAGCAGAAGAGTGAGCCTGCCTCTTTAGGGTTTTTTTTTTTCTTCCTGAAATCAGATTATATTTGAATTTGATCTGAGGTTGCTTTGTTTTCAGCTAAAGTGTTATTCTTAAAATATAATTTCCTCTAAGGTGTTGTCAGCCTTTGCTGAAAATGACAAAATGAGTGAAGTACCACACATTCTGAGTGTAAGTTGACCTCTAAATATAAACCAGCTGTCAGTCTTAGAGCACATAATCGGAAAAGTCATATATGGTCATTCTATTTACACCAGTAAAATGACTTCAGACTTTTTGAGAATTGGGAGGAAATTTGAGAAATAACCACTTTCTAGTCATGTGTTCAGGAAACCTATTTTTTTTTTGAATTATTAGAGCCTCCAATAAAAATAGAGGGAAATAGCAGCAGAGACTATTACTCTTTCTAGCACTTTTTTTCCCCTAAATTCCTAAAATCAGACTTGGTGTGAGTTCTGCTGACAGATTAGGGAAACACATGCACCCAACCCAAGCTCAAGGTGGCTGATGAGAAGATGACTTTGGCGGAAGGACAGAGGGGAAAGTGTTGATCAGGTATTCATGAAAACCTAGAGCCGAAAATAATTTGTTTACCTCCCTCACCCCCAACCCATTTCATATTCTCCTTGAAGAAGGCCAGCTTGCTATTTGTTGGGGAGGAGGAGGGCACTTATGCAGCTCAGATACGGTTCAGTATGGCCTGGAGTGGGTCTTCTCTCTTCAGGAGGAGAGTCACTCAGGATCCAACAGAAAAGCATTGTTTTTTACCCAGGTCATTCTGTGAATGCACTTTTGGCTCAGAAACCTCTTCTGAGTTGAAAACAAGTAGTTGAGTTGAATCTCTAGGAGAATGTGAGTAGAAGTTTGGAAGCAGTTTCTTGAACATTTCTGGAAACTTTTCCCCCTGCACAGTGGATAATAAATGATTTGACTGACCTAACAGAACTGGTGACCATTTTGCCCTTGATTTTGCTTATTGGGTTCTTTCTTTTCTCCTTTTAAAAGTTTTTTGTTGTTGTTTTGGTTTTAGACATAGCTTTAGAATTAGTTTAGAATTGGAAAAAAATGAAAAAAAACAATCCTCACTAAATGTACTATTAACTATTTTAGGACCTTCACCTGGCCTGTACACATCCTACTGATTTGGGGATTGGCCCTGTCCCTGGGCTCCAGACCACTACCCTGTTCCCAGGAGAGGGCGAGAGAACAAGGATGGTCTTCTGCCGTGTGCCTCTTTAGGACCCCTTCATCCTGGTCCCCCTCAGTGGTCCAGAGCACATAATGGATATATACATGTCATTTCCCCCTTCAGATGTAGAGGCCAGCCTCTTCTGTTACGAAGTTTTAAGTTTAATCAAGATGTAATCAAAATGATCATATTTATTTATCCAAAGTAAATCAAAGTAATACCCGTACATAGTTAGAAGATAGACATAGTACTCCCATGCTTATTGGAAACATCCATCTCCTGCCCCACCCCTCCCTGTTGTGGATTCCTACGTCTCTGGGGCATCCACTTTCAACTCCTCTAGTATGCTCCCCACTTGTGTCTGAGTCATACAGTTTACTGCTATTTAGTTATTCTTTCCAATTAGGTATGATCTATTGATGTCCTAAATGAACAATAAAAATTTAGCTCTTAGTCCCCACTCTTCCCTGTCTTCTTTCCACCCTCCCAATATATTTGCATCCATTTTTTATATAACTACCAAAGTCAATATTAACTACTTACATTGGCATAACTGTAAATTTTATTTGCAAGTGAGACTCATGATATACTATGGTCAGTTCACTTTACTGTATTGCTTTTGAGTTTTCCAGTACTTAATAATTGCCTTGTTTGTTGCTTTACTTTCCGTGACCCGGTCATTCATTTCTAAACTGTCCCATAGAACAGAAACTCTCCCCGTATTACATTCAGTCCCAAGAGCTGTTCTGTCAGTTTCATCTTTTTAGAAACATCCACTGTCATCCGGGAAATTCCCGTTTTCTCTCTCCAAGATTCTGTATTTCCTGGATCTCATGTTTTTCTCCCTTATTGGTTTATCGCATCGTTTTGGGGGACTCCACTTCCAGTAGCTTTTACGGAAAAGATCCATGGGAGAAAAATTGTTGTCTGAAAGTTTCTTAATTCCAGCTTTATAAGTAATTCATAAGAGTATTCTACATTGGAAATATTTTTTTCTCAGCATCCTGGAGGTTTTCTTCTAGCTTTTGGTCTGGCTGTGAGGCGTTTACATTCTGATTCCTGATCTTTTGTGTGTGACCTGTTTATATATTCTGAGAGCTACTTGGATCTTCTCTTTTGCCCTGATGTCTGCAGTTCCCCAGTGCTATGTCTTGTCCTGGATCCTGCTTGTTCTTAGTGTTACAGGAGTGGACCCTGGTGTGTGTGTCCATTCTCCACTGTGCTAGGGACTCTGCAGGCCTCTTCAATCTGAAAATGTTTGTCTTTCAGCCTTGGGAAAATTTTAATATTATCTCTTTGTTAATTTCCTCCCTTTGTTTTCTCTGTTCTTGCTTTCTGGAACTCCTCTAGACTGGTTTTCTAATTTTCTTTTCAGTCTTGTTTCTAATCTGTTTTTCTTCATTCTTCATTTTGGGAGAATTTTTCAACTTTATCCTGTAACCTTCCTGTTTCTTTCTCTCTTTTTCAGGATCAAAGAATTTTCTTTTTCTTTGAAGGGATCCTTCATGGATACTCTCATAGCTGCTTCATGAATGTTACTTTTTCTTATCTCTCTGAGATGATTAATTCTAAGATTTGAGTAAAGTTATCTTTAGCTGTCTGTAATCTTTGTTTTTTTCCCTTTACCCACTTTTTGGTTTGTTCCCGTCATTCATGTTAGAGACTTTCCTCACGTGTCAGGTCATCCTTGGTCCCCGCTGATGTTTAGATCAAGGCGGTAAAAAGCGACAGGAAGCCCTGACTGTGTGAGTGGCTTGCCATCTCTTAAGCCTCGCTTTGGGGTAATCTAGCAGGGACCTAGGCATTGCACTGGAGGTGCCCAAACAGGTATCTTTTATGTTGGGTAGTTTGGCTTCCCTAAAGAGTAATCTTCATTTGGGTGGGGGGAGGTTCAGCATTGCAGCTGGCATTCTGGAAGCTGAGGAATGGAGGTAAAGGAAGAGGAGCTGGGGTTTTACTAATCAGGGCAAAGAATTCTAATTATTCTCCATTTTCAGCAATACTCTTTACTTCCGTGTCTGACAGTACCTGATCCATGGAAGTCATTCTATGGATTTAACTTCTATTCTTCTGTACAGTGGAGGGGGAAGAGTCACCTGGCACGCAGGATAAAGAAAGGGATGCGAAAGATTAAATGTTCGCTTAAAACCTTCAACCAGTCCTCCTGTTTTCAACCCCATCTTCTATGGTTGCCTTCACAGGGAACTGTTACCTCCAATTCCAGAGAGTTTCTGGAGAATATGTAGCAGGAATGGCCTTATTTCTAGAAATCAACTTCTCATCCATTTCTTACCCAAAGACTGGAGTTGTAGCTTTCTCTTGGCTAAAAGCATCTATCTACATTCCTTTTTCCAAAATGTCAATTTTTCTTCTTTGCTATTAACTTCTCACCTGCTGTCTTAGTCCTCATAGATTTAGGCCTTCTGAAAAACCTCTGATTTTTTTTTTTTTTTTAGTGGAATTACTGATAATTTAGTAGAATTTCATGGGGAAGGGGTGGGGCAAAGATGAAAGTCTGTAAGTGGTCAGTAGAACAGTGAAGTCATTTCTTAAAGATGTGTAGGTGCTTGTGAAAAAAAAGCATTTTTCCATATGTATTAAAGATACTCAAAAGCTTCTATAGCTTCTGACCTCCAGTACTCTTTTGCAAATACTTTGTCTCTAGAGAAAATGAAAATGATAAACACACTCAAGAGCAGACATGGGGGTAACTGGAATGCTTATAGATAAATAGAAATTGGAGTGTGTGTGAGTGCGTGCATGCGTGTTTCAGGGATTCTCATCAGGAGGAAGGAGAATGAGGGACAGAATTAGGGACACTGGCTTCCAAGAAGCAGTCACTAACTCAAGGAGCCTTTGTGTAGGAGAAGCCTGTTGGTGGACCATACATCCCGCTTCCAAGCAGAGGTCTGAGGGAGAAAAGGTTCGAATTGGTGATGACCTCATCCTTGTCAGCCTATCCTCTGAAAGATACCTTGTAAGTACCTCCTAACACAAGCACCTTTCATTTCCGGAGTAGTTTCTTTTAGAAATAGATGGCCAGGGAGAAGAGAACCACATTAGATTGGGCAGGATAAGATACCTTTACACAGTATACTTGAGAGGTGATTAAATTCTCTCTCCTGCCAGATTATCATGGGGCCTGGAATGTAACAGTTATTTTTTTAGATTAAAGTACTGTTCCCAGCAAACTCTGCTTAAATGCCCCCAGGCTCTTCCTAAGAAAGCCAGCTATTAACACATTAGTTGCCATTACTCTCAGTTTATCACATTGTTTAGCTCTTGTCCAATGAGGAACAAGCCAGAAAGTGTTGGATATAAAAACATAAACTTATGTTGGAGGGAGAAAGAGAATTGCACATGTTTCAGTGTGTGGGATGTCACAGTGGTTAGAAGAGGCAAGTGAGATTTTGCACCTGGGGATGGTACTAGGCAAGCATTGTTGAAGTCAAGCCCTTAGGGGGTGGAGGTGGGGCGATACCTTGCAGATCAGAGAAATGTCAGAGATAAGTTTTTAAGCTTCTCAGCGCCAATCCTGCCAGCAGATTTTACTTTGCCTAGACCAAAGGCTGGAGTAATTTTTTCCCACTTGTGAGTTCCCTTCTCCTACCAAGAATAGACATTTTATAACTTCCTGTTGAATCAGGGATCCAGCTGAGGGGATGAAGTCAACTCTTGTCTGCCACCTCTGTAGCTGAATACTTCCTCTTCCCTGAATAAAGTGTCCCACTTTGAAGCTGCTTCTAGATTGGGTGGAACAATCTCCCACAGGCTACGTAGAAAAAGCCCAATGACAGTAAGGCTGTTTAATTCAATCCTTGAAATTCTAGGTGAGCTGCTTCTCTTAGGACTGGCCTGGTGATTTAAAGGGTGTCTTATTTCTGTTTCTGCTGCAGCATCTCTCAATATCAAATGGCAGCATACAAGTGGATGCCTCCTTTATGCAAACACTCTGGAATGTACATCCTACGTGCTCAGGAAGTAGCATCGAAGAAGGTGTGCTTCTTTGTGTGCATTCAGCCCTCAGCCTGCCTGTTTGTCTTGTGCTACGTATATTGGCATTTTCTGCGACTTCCCAGCTCCCGCCTGAATGTCTCGGTACACAGCGTGATTTTGGTTCACCTGAATTCCTTTCTCTGATGTTAGTGTGGATTATTTTCTGTCCTGATTTCTGATTACATGAGCACTCCTGACATGATTTTTCAATCCTTTCGAGTTCACTATTGTTTTGGCACTATGTGTATTCAGGACCTTGGAGACGTACCTTCCCTCTCCCGCTGACTTTTCATTTTTATTTATGGTTATAAGTATACAGACCTTAGCAGGTTCAGTTTTAGAAGACATTATTTGCCAAGAAGGTGACTTTTTAAAATATTTCTCCCCAGTGCATCTCTCCATACAGGTGGGAGAAGGACTTTATAATAAAAGTATATTTGGCCATTTGTTTTTACTTGTATTTATGGAAGGCCATTTAAAAACAACAAATGGTATTTTCTCCATATTTTCTTGTTCTCTTAGAAGTAAGATCATTAAAGTTTGTTCAACATATCCTATTTCTTGGAGCCAGGCAAAGTCAATACACCTTTCAAGTTGTATAATAAATACACTGGCCTTACCTTACTCATGGGTAATATCAAAGCTGAGCACAATAATCAAATGTCAATGACCTAAGGGTTATCACATCACATTCTAGCACTTTATAGCAAGATCAGGATTTTTAAAAATACTCATATCACAGGCTTTAACCCTGTTTTAAATCTTGAGCCTGGTAGTTTCAAACTTGGAATGCCTCTCTGTTTCATGATGTTGGAAAATAGAGGGAAAACTGAGAGTTGTCAAGGTGATACCCCAGTTTCAGGAGGCATGGTAGCTAAATTGAATAATCAGGAAACAACAAATTTGTAACTCTTTTGGCAACTGATGGAAGACCTTTCAAAAGCAGGATATGTTTTTAGCTCTCTTCCTTCACACCAGAATTCACCCACCGCTCTAAATCTATTATCGATCATTCCCTTTCTATCAGGAATCAAGGAACTGGGTTAAAAAATCTTCCCCAAGGAAGTTTTGACTGAATCTTCTCCATGTTAATTTATTCATTTCCGCTATAGGAATAAAATTATTGCCCAGTCCCAAAAGAGGGCTTGTGGAGATTAATTAATTGCAAATCACTTCACAACAATGCTTTTAGAAGTATTGAGTGCCCTTGTGATAGAGCCTGGGTAGCTGATCACTTGAGTCATCCGACTGCAAAATGCTCTCTCAGCATCCACTGATGAGATACCCACTTCAGCCCTTGAGGGAGTGAGCGATCTTCCTTATGACCCTTCTTTCCTGATTATTGCCCTGGTGTGTTTCAACTAAGAAACGCTGTGATGCCCCAGCATTTGGCAGTTTCCTCTGTGGAGTAGGATATTGATTGGAGGAGCCTGAGGACTGTAAATGGTGGGCTCCAAGGGGAGCATGGCCTCACCATCATGAGACGATGGAGAGTTTAATCGAGTAGCATTGACATACATACACTACCAAATGTAAAACAGATAGCTAGTGGGAAGCAGCTGCATAGCACAGGGAGATCAGCTGGGTGCTTTGTGTCCTCCTAGAGGGGTGGGATGGGGAGGGTGGGAGGGAGACGCAAGAGGGAGGGCATAGGGATATATGTATACATATAGCTGATTCACTTTTTTATACAGCAGAAACTAACACACCATTGTAAAGCAATTATACTCCAATAAAGATGTTAAAAAAAAAATGTGATCATGGAAGGGGTTAATTTTCTAAACAAATTGGCTGTTAACAATTCCCCTACAGTATATCGTGAATTATTGGAATGCAAAAAAGTATGCAGTTGCAAATATTAGTACAGTAAGAGAGAGGAAAATGATAAAATGACTTCTAAATATTTGAGGGAAATTCAAAAAGAACTTGCCTTGCCTGGATGGAGAAAAATGAACCAGGGAGTATCAGACTGTCCCTGTATTAGATGCATTGATAACACCCTTTTCTACTCTGGCATGACTTTTCCTTCTTGCCGTTTTGATCCAACACCCCAAATAGTTTGACAGCCCCTAAAGTGATCTAATTATGTGATTTTCTCAAAATCCTGATACAGACATTGAACGTATTAAGTCCATTTGTCTCCTGAGAACTGACTAGCTGGGAGAATTTTTTAATTCAAAGGGATAACGAATTTCATTTCTCCATGCAAGGTAGAGCTCAGACTGGGGCCCCTGTCCTGCTACTGTGTTCTTTAAATGGAGGCTCACAGTTTATTTGAAGACTTAACTTCAAGGTCATGGAGTCCTTGAAGTTCATTGTTTCCTGTCCATCTCTGAATTCCATGGCTATTGAGATTCCTTTCCTTATTCTGAAAGCTAAGGGCTCGTTGATAGCTGCCTCTGTGCTTGTCCACTCAGAGATAGTGGAATGTCATTCTGCCTTCTCCTTGGTGCTGTAGAAATAGTGTCCAGGTTTGATCTGTGTTTATTTAATGCGTTGGAAAAGTAGCTCCTCCTAAGAGAGCTCGGAATAACAGTTTGCTTCCCCCTTCCCAGCACCTTCTTTCTTTCTCATGGCTGCAATTTGATTTGGAATTTGCCACAAAGTATACACATCCAGATTGTAACAGTTTATCCAGGAACTTGGTGTTGGATGTATTTATATCCTAAACAACTGGAAAATCCTTATCCTCCTAAGAGTAGCAGCTTAAGTTTCCTTTTGGCCTTGTGTGTGTGTGTATTTTTAAATGTTGCATTATTTTTATTGAGGCATAATGGATATACAACATTATATTAGTTACAGGTGACCTTTTGGCTTTTAATGATACGAATTGACACATTGTTTTCACCCTCCCTTTTGATATTGGACTTGCTCATCTCTGAAACCCTATTTAACTTTCAATGTTAGAATTGTTTTGACTTTCTTGTGTTTTCTACCTGAGACCTGAAGTCGTGGAATCTGTCATTTCCCAAATGCTTTTCTCTCGGTGTTTTCCATAACTGACTCAGATATGCATGAATTTACCCTTTTTAAATACAGTGTTCTCATTATTCAACTTCCTGTAAGCTCATGGTAGGATATAATTCTCTTATAGGATACCTACTTGGTGGGCATGTAGTACGTCTTTTCCATGGTCACGATGAGTGTTTGACAATACCATCTACGGACCAGAATGATTCCCAGCACAGGTAAGCCAATAGCTTCATCCTTCTCTTGTCTCCTGTCTCCAGTGACTCAGGCTAAAGAGTTTGCTTTTGGATGTGGAGACAGATGAATTCTATAAGTGTTGGTTACTTGACAAACTTCCCTCCAGTCATGGGTTGCAGTTATAAAACAGGAAAGGCAGTATGCTTGAGTGTGCTCACAGGAATAGCTATATACACGTGCTGCTTCTTAGGCGAGCAATTCTATGGTGCTTTTCAATCCCTTTGTTTTCTGTGGTTGCTTCCAAATCTAAGGAGTTTCTGGTAGCATTAATTGTAGACTGAAGAACCCATTTTTGTGATGGAAATCAGGATAATCATTCTAGTGAGTCTGTGCACTTACATAAATTATTCACCAGGCTCTTCAAAGGCAGATTATCTCTATTACTCCCCCTTTTATGTACTATGAAGGTGAAGTTCAGTGATTTCGTTCTGCTTATCATCAAACAGGATTGGAGAAACCAAATGTCAATATCCAACCAGAGCTGGATTAGCAGGGGTTGGTGCCAGGGGCAGCACGTAGAGCGTTCTGCTGAGGATAATGCTTTCTCTGGTTCTCTAGTTATCTACTCAAAGGCTGCTTTTCCAAAATTCAAAATCAGGAGATGGAAGATATTAATCTAGGTCTTAAATTCACACTGAAGCATCCTTTAGTATTCTGTTTATATAGAGAGGAACAGAGTATAAAAAGCTTGGCCTCTGTAACTATGGAACTCTGATATATTTTTAAAAATCAAATCTCAGATGTAAATTAGACTGAACTTAGGACAGCAACAAGTCTGATCTCCCAGATCGCTCGTAATACATTCTTTGTTTTTTGCATGATGTCTACGGGAACCTCATTAACTGCATTTCTTTTACTTCATTAGAAACACATGATCACATTCACATAACTTAGAAATCATCTAAGTCAGGCTCCTGCCAAAGGTCACACACGGGATGATTTCAGATGGGAGCCTGAAACCCAGAGATGCTGAGTCTCCTGCCAGGGCTCCTTCCTTATCTCATGTTCTAAAGGACCCCCAGGAGCAATGTGCTTGAGCGTGTTACTGTGCATCTTAGAAACTATCCATTGGCAATGTATATCCTTTATTGTTCTGAACCTCTTTCTACTTGCTCTGTCCTCTGTGTATCCCTTCATGGGAACCAGATGTGACCCGGCATGGTGTCTAGCCTTCCTGGTACTGGTCCAGTGGCTGGCAGTTATCTCTGAGTAGAAGAGTTAGGCTGACCTGATTTCCCTTGGAATTAAGGATTCCCTACACTAAATAATGTCACGTGATCCTACTCAGTTGGGATTTTCTTTTCCTTTTTAAAAATTTTTATTTATTTATTTTTAAAAATATTTATTTATTTATTTATTTATTTATTTACTTTTGGCTGTGTTGGGTCTTTGTTGCTGTGCACAGGCTTTCTCTAGTTGCAGCGAGCGGGGGCTACTCTGTTGTGGTACGCAGGCTTCTCATTATGGTGGCTTCTCTTGTTGCGGTGTGCGGGCTCTAGGTGCACGGGCTTCAGTAGTTGTGGCATGCGGGCTCAGTAGGTGTGGCGCACGGGCTTCAGTAGTTGTGGCATGCGGGCTCAGTAGGTGTGGCGCACGGGCTTAGTTGCTCCGCGGCATGTGGGATCTTCCCGGACCAGGGATCGAACCCATGTCCCCTGCATTGGCAGGCGGATTCTTAACCATTGCGCCACCAGGGAAGCCCTCCTTTTCTTTTAAACAGTAATATTATGCAGTAGCCCACGTACTGTCTCTTTTAATATCTTATCCTGCTGCAGTAAGGCAAAAGCTTGCAGGTGGATACACAACTGAAGTTTTGTTAGTGAGTTTGGCAGAGTTCGCTACATCTAAGATGGAACACGTCCAAACTCACTAGTTCTCTCTTCCCATTCCTATTCTTTTTTTAAGGAAAGGAATTTGGAGACAATTAAAATGATAACATTTGCATGGCCCTTTACCCCTCCCACACACACACATGCACCTGTCATTAAATTTAGAACCAAATTAGAAGCATCTGGGCAGAAACAATGCTACTTGGAGAAGCTTGTCGTTTGGTGGGCACTCCTGTTGAGGTTCAACAAGATCCTGACCCAAAAGAAAGGCTGGACAAGTATTTGAAAGAAGGTGCTGGGGAGAGTGAAACAGATAGAGAGGAGTTCCCAGAATGGGCCCCCTGAGGCAGGCATGCATGCCATCACTGAGTTAAGAGCAAAGGTGGCCTTCCTTTGGCTGAGGATTTCACGTGATCTAATTTGTATTTGGGGGAAAAAAAGAAATCGACAGATAAAAATAAAAAGACTATTCCTTTCCTTTGTAAGGAAAAATAAAAAGACTATTCCTATGAAGGAGTTGAGACTGGGGTGAGTCAACAGTGGCTCCTTATACTGGAACTGGGATTTTTGTAGCAACTGGTCTCTCATTCAACACAGGATGCTTTGGCATTATTTGCTGTCTAGGTGAGGTGAGTGGTAAGCCTCATCATTGTCATGTGTCATCAGGTAAATCCTCAGAACTGGCCAGGATAGCCAGGAATACCAAAATTTGGGAGAGCACAAAGGAACAGGAAATTGAGAATACACAAAAAGGTGCCCGGAGGCAGGAAGGCATGCAAGTGATTCCGCTGTAATGGGGCTGACTTTCCAGAGGAAATCATTTCTATTCCTTGTAAAGCCTGAGAGCAGCCAGGCTGGGTAGACAGGCTGACCGTCCCAGGGTGCAAAGCCGAAAGAATAATCTAACATTCTGAGCTGTGATCCTTGGCTCTGCCTCAGGCTTGTCAAGCATCCTGGAATAAGTCACTTAACTTACTGAAGCTAAGGCTAAGCTGTCAGCCAAGCTTTCAGAGCACCTCATCTCCCCACCCACTCACCTCCTCTCCTTGGGTAATTGTTTTAGAGAACGGGGGCAGGTTGTTTCAACCTCTGTAACCTTGCGAGATTCAATGCAGCAAGCCACCCGCATTTCCTAGGTGGGAAGGACTAACCTTCTAGAATTCTTTAAGTGTCAGAGGGAGAGAGTTCTCAAATCATGTGACCTAGGTGATCTGCTCCACCCTTTCCACCTGAGAGACCCTTTTTGCTCTCATTGAGGATGGAGAAGCATCAGTGAAAATCTCAACAAATTTTCCTGCAGGGCTAGGTCAGTACAGCATCATTACTGTTCTGGGCCTGGCCCAGAGACACCTGGGGTGTTGGAGCTCTGCAGTAGCATAGGATTTCTTTCTTAATATTTACTACGTATTTCCTGATAGTACATACATTTGAAAAAGGTTTAGAATGTCTTCTATAATCCCACCACCAAAAGGTAACCACTGTTAATGTAGTGTTTTACTGGATTTCTGTGCCAGGTAATGTAGCTTTTGATACACATTTATAAACATCTGTATTTAAACAAAATTTGGAAAAATCAACAATACGTAGTATTTTGTATACCCACGAACATCTTTGTGCACATTCATTATTTTAAAAAAAAAACATGAAATGCTCACAACCATTCTGTGACTTACCCTTATTAGGCTCATTTTACAGGTGAGGAAACTGATACACAGAGATTTGAAGGGACTTGACAAGGTCACACAGCTAATAGATTCAAATTCAGGTCTGCCTGACTCCCAAGCCCATATTTTTAACCAACTCATAGTACTTCTTGGGAGAAGGAAATAATTACCACACATTTCCTCTTCCCCTCTATTGATTACCTGTTGTCTTAAAATTTAGATCAAGATTCTTCTGGAGTTTGAGTAATTTGATTGTGATATATACAAACCCTCTGTCGTAGAGGTAGCATTTTAAATTAGTGAAATTAAATGCAGTTAAATGGTCAGTGTTGATCCAAGGTCACAAGATTCTCAGAAAGTATCTGGATTCAGTATACCAGGTAATCCAGGGACCACTATCATGAGACATACCTTTCAACTAAGATAGTTCATTTAATTCCTCATAATCTGTGATATAGATGGGTTGGTCCCAATTGTATGGATTAAAAATCAGACTTTGATAATCATCAGATAAACATCAGACAAACCCAGTTCATGGGACATGTTACAGAATGCCTGACACGTACTCCTCAAAACTAGCAAAGTCCTGAAAAACAAGGAAAGACTAAGAAACTCTAACAGACCAAAGGAAACAGGGAAAGCATAACTGAAAACATAAGGAAAAGAATTAATAGGAAAACTGATGAAATCCAAATAAAGTCTTGAGTTTAGTTAGTAATAATGTGCCAATGTTGGTTTCTTAGTTCTGACAACTGTACCATAGTAATGTAAGATGGTAACCACAGGGGAAACTGAGTGAGACTATACAGAAGCTCTCTGGACTATCTTTGCAACTTTTTTTTTATAAATCTAGAGTTATTCCAAAATAAACATTTTAGTTAAAAACACATTAAAAGATTGTTGTTAATGCAGGAAAGGAGACAACAGCAACTGAGAATAGAGCTTTGTGCCCAGCTTCCTAGAACAATGGGAATGAATTCACATTGTACTTTGTATATGTTTTACAAGTACAAATACATTTTCTAAAGATGTGAAACTGCATCAGCGAGCTGAACGAGAAAGAATTGGAGCATTTGGTATCTCGTCTGATGGTGTGACTGGGCTGTTTTGACTGCTGATGTGGAAATAGAGACAGTCCTTTTCCATTGTACACCTGACGGTCCATGAGTGTCCCTGATGAGTAAGCGGCTAGCAGTTCCCTCCCCTTTAGCACCCTTTTTCCCTTATAAGAGAGACTGGGAAGTAGTGCCTTCCTCTGACTCTTGCTTCTCATTTTGCTGACTCTGTGAGGGCTTCGAAATACAGCGGGTTCTGAGCAGCCTCTGCAGGGAGCTGGTCAGCAACCCACACAGAGGAGCTAATCTCCAACTCTGCTCACAGGAGGATATACTACGAAGCTGGGGGAGCTGGCACGAGAGCCAGATCTCTGTGGAGAGTGGAACCCCTTCGGATAAGGTAATGGAGTGTCGGGGGGGCATTCTTTTCAAGGATTTTCTTTTCCAGGACAGTCCATTGTCTTAAATGTTTCATTTGTTCCATATCACCTGGCAAACTCTCAGAAGTTCCTTGGCCAAGAGCTAAATTCTGAAATGTCTGTGACTTTGTTTTTTGTTTTTAAGGTGCACGCACGCAGTCAGACACACACAGACACACACACACACAGACACACACACACACACACAGACACACACACAGACACACACACACACACACACACACACGATTTCCAAGAACTCTGTTTTGACTCTGAAGCCAGCAAGCTCTGCTGCCTTGAACCAAACCCCCAGCTCCTGCTGCCCTTTCAGTGGCTATGTTAGAAAAGGCAAGCGCAGACATGTTCACCGAAAGCCGTCAAAGCTGTTCGCCCATTTATTTTCTTAAGTAGATTCTCTGGAACCCAGGTAAGTTTTCCTCCTCCCGGTAGCCTTGTTGGCTCCAGTGCAAAGTTAGCTTTAAATGACAGAGTGCTGTAATCGCATGAGGTAGGGAAGACTAAAACATTACTGGAAGTGTAGCTGTGAAGGAAACTGTATTTATCAGAACTTGTCAGAAACAGTTGTACCTGGATGAAGGAATGGGAGGCTGAGACTTTGGATACAGGTACTTGAGTAAAAACATGGCATCTCTAAACATCAGACTACTGAAGGGGGTGTCCAGTTAAGCTCTGGGCCTTTATTTTGCCTGGAGGGGTCACAAGTTAGGTTAGAGCTAAACTGCTCGGGGTGAGAGGAGGGTCCATGTAGCCATTTTTGGTTTTCCCTCTCTGCCTTTCCCTCTAGCTCTCTGCTCAGTCTCTCCCTGAACACTTGTTCAAAGTAAAATCTCTCTAATTGGGGGGGGGGGGGATGCTATATGCCCCCCAGGGGGTCCTCAAGATAATCCACTGGAGATCAGGAGAAAACATTAGAACTTCTCTCACACACACACATGCAGGTACAGTCAGATTTTTTTTTTATTTATTTTTTTTTTTTTTTATTTTTTTTTTTTATTTTTTTATTTTTTTAAAGGATTTTCTTATTTATTTATTTATTTATTTATTTATTTATTTATTTTTGGCTGTGTTGGGTCTTCGGTTCGTGCGAGGGCTTTCTCCAGTTGCGGCAAGCGGGGGCCACTCTTCATCGCGGTGCGGGCAAAAAAATAGAGCTGGAGGAATCAGACTCCCTGACTACAGTCAGATTTTTTCCTGAGACTCTCTGGAGGTGGCTGGTTGAAAGAACCTGGTTCTAAGGAGCGTCTACTTGTTAGCTGGCTTGTGGTATTTATATTCTCTTCCAAGCCTGTTGAAATTCTTATAGTATCATACTCTTTTTTTCCAGGGTATTAGGGCTTGGTTCTTGCTTAATGGACTTTTTAAAAAAATCAAAATAAGTATATATATATATATAGTTCCAGTTATGGTTCTTTGTTTATTTCCCCAGAGTCTTAAATATGAAGAATTTAAGCCTTTTATCAATGTTATTTGGATTCTTTGGGGCTCCAAAGAATTAGATCAAGAGGAGAGTCATTTTAAAAGCTGTTATGTGTATTCCTGAAACATTTTGTTCTAACTGAAAAGATAAATTAGATACAGATGATTCGGTGAATAATTCCTACCCTAACACTTAACATGACTTCTGTTGAATGCCAACCTTTTGATGTAGGACCATGGAACTTTGTACCTCTTGATCCCCTTTGCTCACTTCTCCCACCTCCCCAACCTGCCTCCTCTCACAACTGCCAGTCTATTCTCTGTATCTATGAAATTTATTGTCGTTTTCTTTGTTTGCTCATTTGTTTCACTCACATACGAGTGAAATCATATGGTATTTGTCTTACTCAATCTGATTTATTTCACTTAGGATAATACCCTCAAGGTCCATCCATGTTGTCGCAAATGGTACAATTTCATTCTTTTTTTATGGCTGAATAGTATTCCATTGTATATGTGTATACGGCACATTTTCTTTACTGATGAACAGTTAGGTTACTTCCATATCTTGGCTATTGTAAATAATGCTGCAGTGAACATAGGGGTGTGTGTCTCTTTTCAAATTAGTGGTGGTAGTAAAATGCTTGAATTGTGATGGCACGTTTGGAAATGCTTCACTTTCCCAGAAATAAGTTTCTCTAAAAAGGCAAGCTTCCCTTTTTGTGTGTGTGTGTGTGTGGTTTTGGCATCGAGACACTTCAGTGGAGTGAAGGAAAAATTGGAAGCTTGGGACTTCCAGTTACATTAAACCACTGACCTGCCCCCAGGACCATGTTCCTTGTTGGTGATCTTAAGAGAGTTCATTAGAGAACACCATGCTGAGTTGTAGGCAGGCATGCAATCCTACAGCAAGCCAGGAGTCAGGGGATGAACCCCAGAAGGCATGTGTGAAAAAGCACAGGATAAATATTGAAAAAGACTTATTTTTGTGTAAATGCAATTTCTTGTCTTTTTCATCTGCCCAGTTGGAGTGGCAGTAACATCAGATGGGGCCAGGCTTTCCGACTTCGGCATCTCACCACAGGCCACTACCTGGCCTTGACAGAGGACCAAGGCCTTATACTGCAAGACCGGGGAAAATCAGACACCAAGTCCACAGCCTTCTCTTTCCGAGCGTCAAAGGTGAGGTGCACTTCGACCTTGTTCTCAAAGTGAAAGCTCTGAAACCTCCAGGTAGAACGGTGACTGAAAAAAAAGGAGGCTGGAACAAAATGGAATTGGAAATTAGACCTATGATAAACACTTTGTTCTCTTATCTTTTGAATTGAGTTCATAGAGGAATGGTTACCTTGGTTGAAGGTTGAAGTCTTAAGAGAGAAAAACTTTAAAGGAAAGTAGAAAGCCCTAGAAAACAAAAATGTTCACAGGAAGGGACAGCGTTGCTCAGAGGCTAATGGAAAATATTGTTGTAGTTAAATATGTTCTGAATTGTTTTTAATACTTTTAAGTCATATGCTTCACTCCCATAAACCAAGGGTAACATGGAGGCATAAGTTTCAGTGCTACATTTATTTAAATCAAGGAAGTGATTTCTTTCAGAAAGATGCAGAGAAGGTGTAATTCTGGACATGACATCGTCTTGCAGTTATTTCTATTATACAGAGTTACTAGTTCCTTTTCCTGGGTCGTCTGTTCTCTCCAGATGTCTTAGCTCTGGCCTGTCCATCCCCAGCCTTCTTTAAGAGTGGATTCTGTGGTCACCATGTTAACCCCAGACATGTAGCTTTGCCACTTGGTGTGTGGAAAGACAGGTATTTTTTTAAACCTCTATCTTTAACGGTCAGCCAGGTTTTGACTCCGCGTAACTCAGAGCTGGATCTAGTTGGATGGTCGGAATTGCACACTGAGCTAACTTCTGACAGACAGATCGGTGCTCTGTTACTTTATGATTGTTCTGGAAGGATCAGCCAAGCATGAGAAGGGCTCTGCCCAACATACGTATAGTTATCAGGGAGCCTGCACCTCCTAAGAGGACAGGTCAGCGTCTCCGTTGGGAGCTTCCTCTCTAGCTTCATTCTTCTTTGCTCTTTTCCAGAAATAGATCTTGATTTGTGTTCTCAACACGATTTCAGTAAAGGCTTATTGATGATGCCGTTCATGTAGGACTCGGTGTCAAGCTGACAGCTGCATTCCTGCGGGACATCTCTGCTTCATAATGAATCAGAGAGGCCGGTCTTTCAGCACTGTCTTCCTTGAAACAGGGCGTCACACTCCTTTTTTCCCTCCTTTTATGGTCTTGAAGTATTTTTAGGCAGAGAATCTCTGACACAGAGATTTTTCTCCCCTAGTTGCCCTGTATCAGAGTCAGGCTTTTCCTACACCCATGGTTCAAACCTTAAGAAATGAGAGCTTCCTGCCATAAATTCCCTCAAGCACCTCCTTCTGTCCGCTTCTCTTCCAATGGCACGTTAGCTCCTTGACTTCATTCTGGTTTTCGGAGCTCATCTCCTTCGTGTTACCCTCGCTTTTGTTTTTTTTAAGATTCTCAACACAAGAAGGATTTTAAATTCAAGTTTATGACCATGGAGTAAAACATTCTGGCCTCCAGGAAGTGCATTAGGACATTGCAGCTGGCTAAAAGGAGCAGCGAAACAAAGCAACAGGAAAGTCCTAAGAGCAGAGATGGGCAAGATCCCATTCTTCCCTACGAGACAACCTGGACATGAAGTGTGGGGGGAGAGCAGGTGTGGGAGGGTCGGGAGGGGTGGTAAATAAGAAGTGACTCATCATAGCTGGTGACCATGTAAATACCTTTCTAAGAATGCCAGCTTGGCTTGTCCCTTATTTGAGCGTTCTACCCCAGTCTCAGCCCTGGGACAAACCCTGACACTGAGGTCTTTACCACTGCAGAAAGAGCCTTCTCTTGTGACAGCAGAAGAATCAGGTGGCCTTCCAGGCAGCTGGCAGGATCCCGTTCCAAGGGGACTCTTCCATTCCGTTCCTTTCTTGGCTTAGCCTCGTGGAGCGTGGCTCAGCCCTGTGCTGTGACCTCTGCGGGAAGCCAAAAAAGCTCAGACTATCACGGACAGTCCTCGTAACATTCCTTCTCCTCGGCACCACTTCCAGCCTGCGAGCACATTTTACCGTCCAAAAGCTCATTCCTTATCTCCGCAAGTCCCCCCCGTTTCCGTGCACAGGGAGGCCAGCAGCTGATGGCTGAAAGGCATCATGGTACCAGGGGGCTGCCAGCGTAGCAGAGCTGGATGAGAAGTCACCCATGAGTCACATTGTCCTGTGCACTTGGCAATGTGGTTGCATTTCATTGGCGTCACAATGTTGGAGGTTTAAATAACTCTCGGTGCAGCAGTGTTCAGTCCAGCTACCTTCCTTTTAACTTGAAAGGAACTGAAATTAAAGTGACCTAGTCTCCGTGTCAGGCCAAGATAAGGCTGCGTCTCCCAGGAGATCGGAGCTTCCTTGGGACATTGTGTGGACAGGGCATTGGGAATCTTAACTGTGAAGCTGCACAGGAAGGAAGAACATGTGGGAACATGTAGTTCTGCCGTCCACGATCCAAAGAGCTCCTGGGGAAGAACTCTAGAGATGCCTTGATTTCTCTGGGCCTCCAGACTCCTCCTAAGTAAGTGTACTTTTACCTTACTTGGTGCAGGCTGTCTTCTTTAAATACACTCTCCACTCTGCTTCCCCTCACTGGGGAATAGTGTTCCCCAGCAGAGAGATTTGTGGCTCTGTTTTTCAACAGTGGGAAGGCTCTGAGTTGCCTTGCCAGCTCTCGCCTGTACCAGGTGTTAGGTGATGGAGCAGACAGCAGACAGGGGTCTGAAATAGCGTGTCAGGATCTGGATGGTGGAACAGGGGTTGGGGGGACTCAGTGGGAAGGTTGAGAGGGGGAGATAGTGTGTCCTTTGTGCCTCAGTGAATGGGGTTGAGTGGGGCTATTGGTCTGATCTTCTCTGTATGCTGGAGAATCTGGAGAACAGAAGAGACTCCCGAAAGGAGCACTGTTTAGGCTCCTATGTTCTGGGAGGACGCTGGGCTCTGAGTCACTGGCAGTGATGGGCTTCCCGCCGCCCCATGTTTCCTGTCAGGCTTCATGAGCCCGTGACAGCTATGACTGCACGACCCGGGGCCCTAGGACAGCCGCAGGTGTGTGTTCATATCCTCAGCAAACTGTCCTTACGAGGAAGATGGCAGGTGCCCCTGTGAATCTTGTACCCGCACGACAGGAGGGGGGGCGTGACTGAGTGGGGGGGTCAAGGCCGAGTATCAGCTGCAGTCATTGGCCTGGCCTGGCTCAGGTGGAATCAAACTGTGGTCTCTGAGCAAACTATGTGAATGAGCAGAATGGGATCTTGGTCAGAGCTTGCATTCGTCTCCTTCAGCAGGGGATCCAAATCAAACTGGAGGCCTGGGAGGTATCGAGGGCTCTGAATCACAGCATCGCACCTATTCCCTTAATCTGGAAGGGGTAGCGTGTAAGATAGAACGTGGCTTCCAAGTCACCTAGATCTGGCCTTGACTCCCATCTACCCTCTGTGGAACCTTGAACACAATTCTTAATCTAGTTGCAGCTCATTTGAAGTCTGTCAAAAAAGATGCTTTAAGGGCCGACCCCTGCCTGCCCTTCCATGGTATCTCTGGCCACCAGCTCACTCTTGCCTTGAGCTCTAGCATACTAAATACGTATCATCTTTGAACATGTTATCTTTTCTCATTACTAAACCTGTACCCTTTTAACCCTCCACATACCGTCATCAGAGAACTCCTCCTCATCCTTCCGGCAAATGTCAAGTGCCCCTCACGGGAAGAAGGCCCTTCCAGTTCCCTCCAGCAGGGCCCTGTTCACGATTCCGTTACAGTCACCACTCACTCGACAGGGAGCTCCTGGATGACAAGCAGCACACATGCCCCCAGCCTTTTCTGGACCTCTGCACCCCACACAGTGTGTAGCATGTAGTAAGTCTGAACATTGCTCGCTGAAGGGATACGTAAATGTGGTCATAGGCTAATACAGAGTGAAATCCATTCCATTTTAACCTCCATCCTCTTCATAGATTTTCTCATCATTGTGTAATCATTTTCGATCATAACACAACCCCTGTAAACACTTAAGGAGAGAGAGTCATTAATTTGAACATCGAAGTCAGATTTCTGTGAACTTGATTTCACGTCATTTTCCCATGGTCTTGACATTGCAAGGCCATTCCCCAAGGATTGTCGGGTAATGCGGTTTAATATTTACTCTGGCACAGCAAGACTGTCTATCTAGATGTCATGTCTCCACGTCAGTTTATAACACTCAGTTCCTTTCAGGGAAGGGTGAATTAATAATGTTAAAGCAAGCCTTATTATATGAAGCCATTTATTTTATGGCTACTTTTAATGACTCTACCATAAGTTTTGAATGACTGAGATAGTCTCAAATTTTGCCTCCTTTGTTACATAAAGGCAGAGAGCTATCCCTGTTCCCAACTGGAGGAAATTTTTCCTCAGTGTATAAAAACATTCAGTTCAATTCAGTCGACATTTATCAAATATCTGCTATATGTTAAGATCTGTGTTCTTGGCCAAATGTGGCTTCCCCTTTAAAAACTGCCCACTGCTCTCTCTGCTATGAGTGGAAAGCATCCCTGTAGACCAGATCCTCTTAAGCTTTTTTTTTTTTTTTTTAACATCTTTATTGGAGTATAATTGCTTTACAATCGTGTGTTAGTTTCTGCTTTATAACGTAGTGAATCAGTTATACATATGCACATGTCCCCATAACTCTTCCCTCTTGCATCTCCCTCCCTCCCACCCTCCCTATCCCACCCCTCTAGGTGGTCACAAAGCACCGAGCTGATCTCCCTGTGCTATGCGGTTGCTTCCCACTAGCTAGCTATTTCACGTTTGGTAGTGTATATATGTCCATGCCACTCTTTCTTTTTGTCTCATCTTACCCTTCCCCCTCCCCAAATCCTCAAGTCCATTCCCTAGTAGGTCTGTGTCTTTATTCCCATCTTGCCACTAGATTCTTCATGACCTTTTTTTTTTTTTCCCCTTAGATTCCACATATATGTGTTAGCATACTGTATTTGCTTTTCTCTTTCTGACTTACTCCACTCTGTATGACAGACTCTAACTCCATCCACCTCATTACAAATACCTCCATTTCGTTTCTTTTTATGGCTGAGTAATATTCCATTGTATATATGTGCCACATCTTCTTTATCCATTCATCCGATGATGGACACTTAGGTTGCTTCCATGTCCTGGCTATTGTAAATAGAGCTGCAATGAACATTTTGGTACATGACTCTTTTTGAATTATGGTTTTCTCAGGGTATATGCCCAGTAGTGGGATTGCTGGGTCGTATGGTAGTTCTATTTTTAGTTTTTTAAGGAACCTCCATACTGTTCTCCATAGTGGCTGTATGCAGATGACATGATACTATACATAGAGAATCCTAAAGATGCTACCAGAAAACTACTAGAGTTAATCAATGAATTTGGTAGAGTAGCAGGATACAAAATTAATGCACAGAAATCTCGTGCATCCCTATACACTAATGATGAAAAATCTGAAAGTGAAATTAAGAAAACACTCCTGTTTACCATTGCAACAAAAAGAATAAAATATCTAGGAATAAACCTAACCTAAGGAGACAAAAGACCTGTATGCAGAAAATTATAGGACACTGATGAAAGAAATTAAAGATGATACAAATAGATGGAGAGATATACCATGTTCTTGGATTGGAAGCATCAACATTGTGGAAATGACTCTACTACCCAAAGCAATCTACAGATTCAATGCAATCCCTATCGAACTACCTCTTGAGCTTTTTAACCTCAGCGGCCCCGCCCGAAACAAGAGGGCAGCGGGGCTCACAGCATCCCTCTGTGAAATCGCAAGCACTGAAGTAGTGCTGTTTGTGCCTGTCCCCTTGCTTGCTCTGTCCATTTCCTCACCAAGTTCTCAGTTGGGGAAGAGAGGGTATGGAGGAAAGGAGGGAAGGGGAAAGAAGAAAACATGGACCTTGAGATTCAATCATCCCACGACAGCACCACCTCCTGCAGTTTCATTTTAAATGGAACCTACAAAGCATTTTTAAAATTTAACTCGACAATTTCCCAAGACTTGATTGTTCAAAGTGGACCAGATAGAGAGGCAGTCAAGGAGAACCCTGGGCTTTGAAGTGAAGGAAACTTGGGTTTGAATCCTGGCTCTGCCATGCGCTGTTCAGTCTTCCTGTCTCTTTTTGTAAAACACGAGAGTGAAGAAGTATGTCCTGATGGATTGTTACGAGGATTAAATGAGACCAGGAAGATGACCTAAGAGAGTGTTTCCTTATCCATGAAATGGCAGGAGTGCTGCCTACCTGAAGGTGATCGTGTAGGGAGGGATTGATGAGAAAGACGGAGGAAAGAGCCCAGCACAGTGACTTCTGCTCATGAAATGCACCTTCCCTAACGAGCCAGACAGGCCTGCTCCCCTAGCGTGCTGGAAACGGCAGAGGATCTGTCATTGGCTTTCCACCCAGCAGAGGCTCTGCAGCCAGCCCTGGGGCCAGCCAGGCTCCTTGCAGTATCCTGCAGCGTGCAATTTTCCTAAGGCCATTCTAAGACCTCCCAGTCGAGATCAGAAATTCAGAAGGGGACTATATTGGTGGAGAAGTGAACCTAAAGGTGATTTCTCAAGGTTTCTCCTGAGACTTTTAGGAAGGAATGGTCTCACCAGCACTTTGTTGATGGCTGACCCCAGCATCCATGAATGGGGCCCATCTTCCCATATCTCCTTTTCCTCTGAATCTTTTTTGATTGTTTCCTGTCTGTTGGAAAGGTACTTTTTTGTCCTCTGTGAATGTAGGTGGCTTCAATATGTCAAATGCAGCAAATTTCACTCTAATAATAAACACAAATTAGGACCTACTCTGTGCCAGGTATCGTGCTAGATTTATAATACCATAGCTAAAACTCGTCCATCTCTATGACTTTGTTTCTTTTCAATCCGTCATTCACATTGCTGCTGGAACAATTGTTCTAAGATGCAACCCTTGTGTTACCCCCACTTAAAATTCTCAACAGTTTCCCATTACCTATGCTAGCTTTTTCCAGGAGGTGCTCCAAATAATAATTCTATGAAAAAACCATTTTTTTTAAAGTAAAATGCTACGTTAAACCGAGTTGAATAGGTTGTTTTGTTTCTTTTTGCTATTCTCATAAGAGTCCACTTTGTACTATCCTAATGTTCCCTTTGACTCCTGGAAGAAGATACAGTACTGTCCAAAGTCCTCTTTTCCCACAGAAAGTCTGTGAACAGTGTGAGTTTGAGAAACATGCACCTATAGGATAAAGTCAGAGTCCTGTTGTTCAGGTCCTTTTCTGGACTTCACCACCCCCTTGCCAGACTATACCCATCTTACTAGAATGTCGACCCCTTCCGTATTCCCCGTCTCTCCTCTTTCTCCTAGCCAAGCTCACATAAAGTGGCAATTGGTATAAAATCATCCCGAACTCCCCAGGCAGAGTGAGTTATTCTCTCTTCCAAATTCCAGTTGCACCTTGAATATAAACCATATCACCTTGTTGTCATTAGTGGTTTGTATGTATGACTCCTGAAGTTTATACTTTAGAACCCAGAGCCATTTTTTTCACAAAATGATAACATATATTTTCCACTTCTTCTTTATAACAGCATTCAAACACATAAACATTAATACAATCAATACTTAACTATGCTGATAGTTACCATTCAAGAAATTATGTTCAAATGACAAATGGGCTTTGGAATTACACTAGTCTTTGGATTCTCTTCCATTGCTTACTAGCTACAGGGCTTTGAGCAAATTGCTCCAACTCTGCAAGCCTCAGTTTTATCATCTATAAAGTAGGAGAAATAAAAACAGCAGGGCCATTGAAAGGTTTAGATAAAATGTTTTTGAAGTGTCATGTCTAATACACATCACTGTGTAGGTCTTTGGTAAATTCACATGTTGGTGTTGTCATTGTAAAGCACTTGGCAAAATACTTCACTCAAAGTAGGCACTAAACGAATACTAGCTCCAGTTCCCTTTCGTGTCCTTCTAGAAATTTTAAATCGATCTGGAGAGCAGCAGCTTATCATCTAAACTAAATACATATTTATGTGACAATTATGATGTGGTCACAACCATTTCCTTATAAACTCTCAGTGGAGACAAGGGGTAATGATTATTATTACCCTTCAACACATTATTAGGCCAAGTAACCTATTCCTTCTTGGAATCCACTCATGATGTAACGTAGGGGAGGTTGATGCAGATAAACAGATAAAAATGATGCCCACAGACCAAAAAACAAAAACAAATTATTTGCAACCTAGGCAGAGCATTGTGCGAAATGTAAAGACAAACAAATCTCTGTCTTGCCCTTGGAGACAGGGGACAGGAAGTGTACCAGCGAAGGATTCATATTGCAGAAGATGGTAAAGAGCCTTGAGAGAGGGGAAGGGAGGTGCCATGAGATCAGGGAAAATGCACAGGTGGATCTGCAAAAGGTTTGATGGATAAGATGAAAAGATACAGAGATGAAGTAGGGGCATTCCAAGCAGGAAGTGTAATGTCAGTAAAGGCCCTGAGGGAGGGAACACTTGATATGACACGGAAACATAGTCCAGTTTGGTTAAAGCATGTGGTATACAAGAACTTTAGAAGTGAGAATTGTGTTCTGGGGGAATTGCGGAGTTATTGAAAGGGAGTGACTGAAATAGCCCTGTCGTGTAGGAAGGTTCCATTTCTAGCAGTAGAGTAAATACATCTGGGGCCATGTTCAAGTGAAGACAGAGACGGGAGCATTAGTTCATGGCTTAAGTCAGAAGGAGCTCACCCACCTGTGGTCAGCCAAATCCAGCTTCTCTATCTCGGGATGCTCTCACTTCTTTTTTTTTTTTTTTTAAGATTTTTAGAAATTTCATGTAATGTCTGAAACATTTATATTAACATATTTCCATATAAATAACACAAAGAAAGTTTAGTATTAGTTGTTTTGTTTGTTTGTTTGTTTATACTGCAGGTTCTTATTAGTCATCAATTTTATACACATCAGTGTATACATGTCAATCCCAATCGCCCAATTCAGCACACCACCATCCCCACCCCACCGCAGTTTTCCCCCCTTGGTGTCCATATGTTTTGTTCTCTACATCTGTGTCTCAACTTCTGCCCTGCAAACCGGTTCATCTGTACCATTTTTCTAGGTTCCACATACATGCGTTAATATACGATATTTGTTTTTCTCTTTCTGACTTACTTCACTCTGTATGACAGTCTCTAGATCCGTCCACGTCTCAACAAATGACTCAATTTCGTTCCTTTTTATGGCTGAGTAATATTCCATTGTACATATGTACCACAACTTCTTTATCCGTTCGTCTGTCGATGGGCATTTAGGTTGCTTCCATGACCTGGCTATTGTAAATAGTGCTGCAATGAACATTGGGGTGCATGTGTCTTTTTGAATTATGGTTTTCTCTGGGTATATGCCCAGTTGTGGGATTGCTGGATCATATGGTAATTCTATTTTTAGTTTTTTAAGGAACCTCCATACTGTTCTCCAGAGTGGCTGTATCAATTTACATTCCCACCAACAGTGCAAGAGGGTTCCCTTTTCTCCACACCCTCTCCAGCATTTGTTGTTTGTAGATTTTCTGATGATGCCCATTCTAACTGGTGTGAGGTGATACCTCATTGTAGTTTTGATTTGCATTTCTCTAATAATTAGAGATGTTGAGCAGCTTTTCATGTGCTTCTTGGCCAACTGTATGTCTTCTTTGGAGAAATGTCTATTTAGGTCTTCTGCCCATTTTTGGATTGGGTTGTTTGTTTCTTTAATATTGAGCTGCATGAATGCTCTCACTTCTTTAAGCTGTGTCATCATTGTTTAGTAGAGTTGGCTTTGTGTCGGTTTGTCTGTCTGTTTTAGATTTCATTGTTATTGCTTCTGTCTTTCTTTTGAATTACAAGCAGCCCCTGTATTGCCAGCCATAGAACTTTGGGAGTTGATGCCATTTTTTGAAAGCAAAGACACCATCGTCTGTAAACAATAATGATCCATTTATTTCAGAGACTCTAAAAAAACAAATCCTAGTATTTGTTTTATTTTGGCAAAGTCATATTTAAATCAATGAAAAGTGATAAAACAAGTGAAATGACCATAGTCACTGATCATTGGGGAATATGTGCTATTTTAGCTATGAGCTCTTGGTAATCAGTGTAATTATTCATATTTACCAGCTGTAGTGTGTAATATTTTTATTTTGCTGCATTGCCTATGGTTAGAGAGCAAGCTAGAGATGAAAACTTTGGAGTATTTTAAATCCATCTACTGGCTTGAGTGTCTATAGAACTCTGGATATTTTTGAAATGAAAATCAAATATCCATTGTTTTATAGAATAAATGCATTTTTGACCACTTGCCTACTAAGAATTCTAAAATATCAAATTCTATTTTCCCACTGACTTTTGTTATAAAATCAGAAATATGTTCCTTTGGAAATGTTCATTTTGAGAAATAAGTCATATTTAACAATCTAGCCAGTGTTTCAACATACATTTAAAATAAGAATGTTCTTGCAATATATTAACGTTGCTCAAAATGATCCTTAAATGTGTGCAAAATACCTAATTTTGCTTTTATGAAGATTTGAAGGAAAGAAATAGGAGCTGAAATGAAAAATATATATATATATTTGAAGGAAAAAAATTACTCAGCTATATATATTTGTTCCTTCAATATATGTTTGTTAAGTAATTGATAATTCTCTGTATTAGGAATCCAAAATTAATTGTCATCTGGCCCATGCCCTTCATTCTCTTATAACCTGGCAAAAGGAAAGTATCATTAAAATAAGCCCGTTTACGTTGTGATGTGCTAAGTACTCAATAGAGGGATGAGACTGTGCTGGGGAAATACAGCAGGAGAGACTAACTCTGCCTTCACAGAGAAGGTGGCACCTGAGCGGGGTATTAAAGGGTGAGTAGGAGTTTGGGACCATGGGAAGAGCACAGTCCCTGGAGTTGGACTTCCTGGTTTAAATCTTGGCTCTTTCACTACTTCTTAAATGACCTTGGACAAATTACTTGTTTCTCTGTACCTTCATTTTGTCCTCTGTAAAACTGGGATAATATTTGTAGCTACGTCAGAGGCCGTTATGAAGAGTTAGTGTATGTAAGGAACTTAGAGCACTGCCTTACACATGGGAAGAGCTTAGTGCATATGCTCCTGCTGTTCCATCATTAAGAATAAGAGTAAAGTTGGCACACCGGAGGGAACAGTGTGCTACATTTTTATTCTGTAAAAATGCAAAATGCCACCTAGCTAATGGCTTTTACAAATGAGCAGTTTAACACAAGATGTAGAGAAGAAATGGAAATAGGGTAGAACCATTCAGAGGCCCTGATTGACGAGGAGGGGACAGAGTTACCAGTCCACTTCCTGAGTCACTCTGTGACAGGCACCTCAGGTTATCACCAAGTGGACACCTGGTGCACAAGCAACTCCTTTTTCCATACTAGACGGTAGGTTTCGTGAAACAGTGGCAATTGAAGAATGAAACCCATTGACTGTAACACACAACTGAGGAGGCCATAAAAAACTAATACAACAATTACTGCATTGGACTAGCCCCCGACCTGCTCCAAGAGTCTGTTTCCTCTGCTGATTTCTGTGAAAGATACTTATATGATTTTTTTTTTAGTTATTTCTGAGATATACATTTTAAAGTAATAACTAGAATTATGACTTACAACATTATACCAGAACATATAAGATTTATAGAAATTTCATCTAATGTCTGAAACATTTATATTAACATATTTCCTTACAATTAACCCAAAGAAAGTTTAGTATTAGTTTTTTCTGTTTGTTTGTTTATACTGCAGGTTCTTATTAGTCATCAATTTTATACACATCAGTGTATACATGTCAATCCCAATTGCCCAATTCCGCACACCATCATCCCCACCCCACCATGGTTTTCCCCCCTTGGTGTCCATACGTTTGTTCTCTACATCTGTGTCTCAAATTCTGCCCTGCAGGCTGGTTCATCTGTACCATTTTTCTAGGTTCCACATACATGCATTAATATACGATATTTGTTTTTCTCTTTCTGACTTACTTCATTCTGTATGACAGTCTTTAGATACATCCACGTCTCAACAAATGACTCAATTTTGTTCCTTTTTATGGCTGAGTAATATTTCATTGTATATATGTACCATAACTTCTTTATCCATTTGTCTGTCAGTGAGCATTTAGGTTGCTTCCATGACTTGGCTGTTGTAAATAGTGCTGCAATGAACATTGGGGTGCATGTGTCTTTTTGAATTATGGTTTTCTCTGGGTATATGCCCAGTAGTGAGATTGCTGGATCATACGGCAATTCTATTTTTAGTTTTTTAAGGAACCTCCAGACTGTTCTCCATAGTGGCTGTATCAATTTACATTCCCACCAACAGTGCAAGAGGGTTCCCTTTTCTCCACACCCTCTCCAGCATTTGTTGTTTGTAGATTTTCTGATGATGCCCATTCTAACTGGTGTGAGGTGATACCTCATTGTAGTTTTGATTTGCATTTCTCTAATAATTAGAGATGTTGAACAGCTTTTCATGTGCTTCTTGGCCAACTGTATGTTTTCTTTGGAGAAATGTCTATTTAGGTCTTCTGCCCATTTTTGGATTGGGTTGTTTGTTTCTTTAATATTGAGCTGCATGAGCTGTTTATATATTTTGGAGATTAATCCTTTGTCCGTTAATTCATTTGCAAATATTTTCTCCCATTCTGAGGGTTGTCTTTTCGTCTTGTTTATGGTTTCCTTTGATGTGCAAAAGCTTTGAAGTTTCATTTGGTGCCATTTGTTTATTTTTGTTTTTATTTCCATTACTCTAGGAGGTAAATCAAAAAAGATCTTACTGTGATTTATGTCAAAGAGTGTTCTTCCTATGTTTTCCTCTAAGAGTTTTATGGTGTCCGGTCTTACATTTAGGTCTCGAATCCATTTTGAGTTTATTTTTGTGTATGGTGTTAAGGAGTGTTCTAATTTCATTCTTTTACATGTAGCTGTCCAGTTTTCCCAGCACCACTTATTGAGGAAACCGTCTTTTCTCCATTGTATATCTTTGCCTCCTTTGTCATAGATTAGTTGACCATAGGTGTGTGGGTTTATCTCTGGGCTTTCTATCTTGTTCCATTGATCTATGTTTCTTTTTTTGTGCCAGTACCATATTGTCTTGATTACTGTAGCTTTGTAGTATAGTCTGAAGTCAGGGAGTCTGATTCCTCCAGCTCCATTTTTTTCCCTCAAGACTGCTTTGGCTATTTGGGGTCTTTTGTGTCTCCATACAAATTTTAAGATGATTTGTTCTAGTTCCGTAAAAAATGCCATTGGTAATTTGATAGGGATTGCACTGAATCTGTAGATTGCTTTGGGTAGTATAGTCATTTTCACAATATTGATTCTTCCAATCCAAGAACATGGTATATCTCTCCATCTGTTGGTATCATCTTTAATTTCTTTCATCAGCGTCTTATACTTTTCTGCATACAGGTCTTTTGTCTCCCTAGGTAGGTTTATTCCTAGGTATTTTATTCTTTTTGTTGCAGTGGTAAATGGGAGTGTTTCCATAATTTCTCTTTCAGATTTTTCATCATTAGTGTATAGGAATGCAAGAGATTTCTGTGTATTAATTTTGTATCCTGCAACTTTACCAAATTCATTGATTAGCTCTAGTAGTTTTCTGGTGGCATTTTTAGGATTCTCTATGTATAGTATCATGTCATCTGCAAACAGTGACAGTTTTGCTTCTTCTTTTCCAATTTGTGTTCTTTTATTTCTTTTTCTTCTCTGATTGCCATTCCAAAACTATGTTGAATAATAGTGGTGAGAGTGGACATCCTTGTCTCATTCCTGATCTTAGAGGAAATGCTTTCAGTTTTGCACAATTGAAAATAATGTTTGCTGTGGGTTTGTCATATATGGCCTTTGTTATGTTGAGGTAGGTTCCCTCTATGCCCACTTTCTGCAGAGTTTTTATCATAAATGGGTGTTGAATTTTGTCAAAAGCTTTTTCTGCATCTACTGAGATGATCATATGGTTTTTATTCTTCAATTTGTTAATATGGTGTATCACATTGATTGATTTGCGTATATTGAAGAATCCTTGCATCCCTGGGATAAATCCCACTTGATCGTGGTGTATGATCCTTTTAATGTGTTGTTGGATTCTATTTGCTAGTATTTTTTTGAGGATTTTTGCATCTGTATTCATCAGTGATACTGGTCTGTAATTTTCTTTTTTTGTAGTATCTTTGTCTGGTTTTGGTATCAGGGTGATGGTGGCCTCATAGAATAAGTTTGGGAGTGTTCCTTCCTCTGCAGTTTTTTGGAAGGGTTTGAGAAGGATGGGTCTTAGCTCTTCTCTAAATGTTTGATAGAATTCACCTGTGAAGCCATCTGGTCCTGGACTTTTGTTTGTTGGAAGATTTTTAATCACAGTTTCAATTTCATTACTTGTGATTGGTCCGTTCAAATTTTCTGTTTCTTCCTGGTTCAGTCTTGTAAGGTTATACCTTTCTAAGAATTTGTCCATTTCTTCCAGGTTGTCCATTTTATTGGCATAGAGTTGCTTGTAGTTAGTCTCTTAGGATTCTTTGTATTTCTGTGGTGTCTGTTGTAACTTCTCCTTTTTCATTTCTGATCTTATTGATTTGAGTCCTCTCCCTTTTTTTCTTGATGAGTCTGGCTAATGGTTTATCAATTTTGTTTATCTTCTCAAAGAACCAGCTTTTAGTTTTATTGAGCTTTGCTGTTGTTTTCTTTGTTTCTATTTCATTTGCTTCTGCTCTGATCTTTATGATTTCTTTCCTTCTGCTAACTTTGGGTTTTGTTTGTTCTTCTTTCTCTAATTCCTTTAGGTGTAAGGTTAGGTTGTTTATTTGAGATTTTTCTTGTTTCTTCAGGTAGACTTGTATAGCTATAAACTTCCCTCTTAGAACTGCTTTTGCTGCATCCCATAGGTTTTGGATTGTCGTGTTTTCATTGTCATTTGTCTCTAGGTATTTTTTGATTTCCTCTTTGATTTCTTCAGTGATCTCTTGATTGTTTGCTAACGTATTGTTTAGCCTCCATGTGTTTGTGTTTTTTACATTTTTTTCCCTGTAATTCATTTCTTTTTTTTTTTTTTTGTAATGTCTGAAACATTTATATTAACATATTTCCATACATATTTCCATACAAATACAAATATAAGATTTTTAGAAATTTCATGTAATGTCTGAAACATTTATATTAACATATTTCCATACATATTTCCATACAAATACAAATATAAGATTTTTAGAAATTTCATGTAATGTCTGAAACATTTATATTAACATATTTCCATACATATTTCCATACAAATACAAATATAAGATTTTTAGAAATTTCATGTAATGTCTGAAACATTTATATTAACATATTTCCATACATATTTCCATACAAATACAAATATAAGATTTTTAGAAATTTCATGTAATGTCTGAAACATTTATATTAACATATTTCCATACATATTTCCATACAAATACAAATATAAGATTTTTAGAAATTTCATGTAATGTCTGAAACATTTATATTAACATATTTCCATACATATTTCCATACAAATACAAATATAAGATTTTTAGAAATTTCATGTAATGTCTGAAACATTTATATTAACATATCTCCATACATATTTCCATACAAATACAAATATAAGATTTTTAGAAATTTCATGTAATGTCTGAAACATTTATATTAACATATCTCCATACATATTTCCATAGAAATACAAATATAAGATTTTTAGAAATTTCATGTAATGTCTGAAACATTTATATTAACATATCTCCATACCTATTTCCATACAAATACAAATATAAGATTTTTAGAAATTTCATGTACTGTCTGAAACATTTATATTAACATATCTCCATACATATTTCCATACAAATACAAATATAAGATTTTTAGAAATTTCATGTAATGTCTGAAACATTTATATTAACATATTTCCATACCTATTTCCATACAAATACAAATATAAGATTTTTAGAAATTTCATGTACTGTCTGAAACATTTATATTAACATATTTCCATACATATTTCCATACAAATACAAATATAAGATTTTTAGAAATTTCATGTAATGTCTGAAACATTTATATTAACATATCTCCATACATATTTCCATAGAAATACAAATATAAGATTTTTAGAAATTTCATGTAATGTCTGAAACATTTATATTAACATATTTCCATACCTATTTCCATACAAATACAAATATAAGATTTTTAGAAATTTCATGTACTGTCTGAAACATTTATATTAACATATTTCCATACAAATAACCCAATGAAAGTTTAGTATTAGTTGTTTTGTTTGTTTTTTTATACTGCAGGTTCTTATTAGGCATCAGTTTTATACACATCAGTGTATACATGTCAATCCCAATCGCCCAATTCAGCACATCACCATCCCCACCTCATCGCAGTTTTCCCCCCTTGGTATCCATATGTCCATTCTCTACATCTGTGTCTCAACTTCTGCCCTGCAAACTGGCTCATCTGTACCATTTTTCTACGTTCCACATACATGCATTAACATACGATATTTGTTTTTCTCTTTCTGACTTACTTCACTCTGTATGACAGTCTCTAGATCCATCCACTTCTCAACAAATGACTCAATTTCGTTCCTTTTTATGGCTGAATAATATTCCATCGTATATATGTACCACAACTTCTTTATCCATTCGTCTGTTGATGGGCATTTAGGTTGCTTCCATGACCTGGCTATTGTAAATAGTGCTGCAATGAACATTCGGGTGCACGTGTCTTTTTGAATTACGGTTTTCTCTGGGTATATGCCCAGTATTGGGATTGCTGGGTCATATGGTAATTCTATTTTTAGTTTTTTAAGGAACCTCCATATTGTTCTCCATAGTGGCTGTATCAATTTACATTCCCACCAACAGTGCAAGAGGGTTCCCTTTTCTCCACACCCTCTCCAGCATTTGTTGTTTGTAGATTTTCTGATGATGCCCATTCTAACAGGAGTGAGGTGATACCTCATTGTAGTTTTGATTTGCATTTCTCTAATAATTAGTGATGTTGAGCATCTTTTCATGTGCTTCGTGGCCGTCTGTATGTCTTCTTTGGAGAAATGTCTATTTAGGTCTTCTGCCCATTTTTGGATTGGGGTGTTTGTTTCTTTGATATTGAGCTGAATGAGCTGTTTATATATTTTGGAGATTAATCCTTTGTCCGTTGATTCATTTGCAAATATTTTCTCCCATTCTGAGGGTTGTCTTTTCGTCTTGTTTATGGTTTCCTTTGCTGTGCAAAAGCTTTGAAGTTTCATTAGGTCCCACTTGTTTATTTTTGTTTTTATTTCCATTACTCTAGGAGGTGGATCGAAAAAGATCTTGCTGTGATTTATGTCAAAGAGTGTTCTTCCTATGTTTTCCTCTAAGAGTTTTATAGTGTCCAGTCTTATATTTAGGTCTCTAATCCATTTTGAGTTTATTTTTGTGTATGGTGTTAGGGAGTATTCTAATTTCATTCTTTTACATGTGGCTGTCCAGTTTTCCCAGCACCACTTATTGAAGAGACTGTCTTTTCTCCATTGTATATCTTTGCCTCCTTTGTCATAGATTAGTTGACCATAGGTGCGTGGGTTAATCTCTGGGCTTTCTATCTTGTTCCATTGATCTATGTTTCTGTTTTTGTGCCAGTACCATATTGTCTTGATTACTGTAGCTTTGTAGTATAGTCTGAAGTCAGGGAGTCTGATTCCTCCAGCTCCATTTTTTTGCCTCAAGACTGCTTTGGCTATTCGGGGTCTTTTGTGTCTCCATACAAATTTTAAGATGATTTGTTCTAGCTCCGTAAAAAATGCCATTGGTAATTTGATAGGGATTGCATTGAATCTGTAGATTGCTTTGGGTAGTATACTCATTTTCACAATGTTGATTCTTCCAATCCAAGAACATGGTATATCTCTCCATCTGTTGGTATCATCTTTAATTTCTTTCATCAGTGTCTTATAGTTTTCTGCATACAGGTCTTTTGTCTCCCTAGGTAGGTTTATTCCTAGGTATTTTATTCTTTTTGTTGCAATGGTAAATGGGAGTGTTTCCATAATTTCTCTTTCAGATTTTTCATCATTAGTGTATAGGAATGCAAGAGATTTCTGTGCATTAATTTTGTAACCTGCAACTTTACCATATTCATTAATTAGCTCTAGCAGTTTTCTGGTGGCAGTTTTAGGATTCTCTATGTATAGTATCATGTCATCCGCAAACAGTGACAGTTTTACTTCTTCTTTTCCAATTTGTATTCCTTTTATTTCTTTTTCTTCTCTGATTGCCGTGGCTAGGACTTCCAGAACTATGTTGAATAATAGTGGTGAGAGTGGACATCCTTGTCTCGTTCCTGATCTTAGAGGAAATGCTTTCAGTTTTTCACCATTGAGAATGATGTTTGCTGTGGGTTTGTCATATATGGCCTTTATTATGTTGAGGTAGGTTCCCTCTATGCCCACTTTCTGGAGAGTTTTTATCATAAATGGGTGTTGAATTTTGTCAAAAGCTTTTTCTGCATCTATTGAGATGATCATATGGTTTTTATTCTTCAATTTGTTAATATGGTGTATCACATTGATTGATTTGCGTATATTGAAGAATCCTTGCATCCCTGGGATAAATCCCACTTGATCGTGGTGTATGATCCTTTTAATGTGTTGTTGGATTCTGTTTGCTAGTATTTTGTTGAGGATTTTTGCATCTATATTCATCAGTGATATTGGTCTGTAATTTTCTTTTTTTGTAGTGTCTTTGTCTGGTTTTGGTATCAGGGTGATGGTGGCCTCATAGAATGAGTTTGGGAGAGTTCCTTCCTCTGCAATTTTTTGGAAGAGTTTGAGAAGGATGGGTGTTAGCTCTTCTCTAAATGTTTGATAGAATTCACCTGTGAAGCCATCTGGTCCTGGACTTTTGTTTGTTGGAAGATTTTTAATCACAGTTTCAATTTCATTACTTGTGATTGGTCTGTTGATATTTTCTGTTTCTTCCTGGTTCAGTCTTGGAAGGTTATACCTTTCTAAGAATTTGTCCATTTCTTCCAGGTTGTCCATTTTATTGGCATAAAGTTGCTTGTAGTAGTCTCTTAGGATGTTTTGTATTTCTGCGGTGTCTGTTGTAACTTCTCCTTTTTCATTTCTGATTTTATTGATTTGAGTCCTCTCCCTCTTTTTCTTGATGAGTCTGGCTAATGGCTTATCAATTTTGTTTATCTTCTCAAAGAACCAACTTTTAGTTTTATTGATCTTTGCTATTGTTTTCTTTGTTTCTATTTCATTTATTTCTGCTCTGATCTTTATGATTTCTTTCCTTCTGCTAACTTTGGGTTTTGTTTGTTCTTCTTTCTCTAGTTTCTTTAGGTGTAAAGTTAGATTGTTTACTTGAGATTTTTCTTGTTTCTTTAGGTAGGCTTGTATAGCTATAAACTTCCCTCTTAGAACCGCTTTTGCTGCATCCCATAGGTTTTGGGTCGTCGTGTTTTCATTGTCATTTGTCACTAGGTATTTTTTTATTTCCTGTTTGATTTCTTCAGTGATCTCTTGGTTATTTAGTAACGTATTGTTTAGCCTCCATGTGTTTGTCTTTTTTACGTTTTTTTCCCTGTAATTCATTTCTAATCTCATAGCATTGTGGTCAGAAAAGATGCTTGATATGATTTCAATTTTCTTAAATTTACTGAGGCTTGATTTGTGACCCAAGATGTGATCTATCCTGGAGAATGTTCCGTGTGCACTTGAGAAGAACGTGTAATCTGCCGTTTTTGGATGGAATGTCCTATATATATCAATTAAATCTATCTGGTCTATTGTGTCATTTAAAGCTTCTGTTTCCTTATTTATTTTCATTTTGGATGATCTGTCCATTGGTGTAAGTGAGGTGTTAAAGTCCCCCACTATTATTGTGTTACCGTCGATTTCCTCTTTTATAGCTGTTAGCAGTTGCCTTATGTATTGAGGTGCTCCTATGTTGGGTGCATATATATTTATAATTGTTATATCTTCTTCTTGGATTGATCCCTGGATCATTATGTAGTGTCCTTCCTTGTCTCTTGTAACATTCTTTATTTTAAAGTCTATTTTATCTGATATGAGTATAGCTACTCCAGCTTTCTTTTGATTTCCATTTGCATGGAATATCTTTTTCCATCCCCTCACTTTCAGTCTGTATGTGTCCCTAGGTCTGAAGTGGGTCTCTTGTAGACAGCATATATATGGGTCTTATTTTTGTATCCATTCAGCCAGTCTATGTCTTTTGGTTGGGGCATTTAATCCATTCACGTTTAAGGTAATTATCGATATGTATGTTCCTATGACCATTTTATTAATTGTTTTGGGTTTGTTTTTGTAGGTCCTTTTCTTCTCTTGTGTTTCCCACTTAGAGAAGTTCCTTTAGCATTTGTTGTAGAGCTGGTTTGGTGGTGCTGAATTCTCTTAGCTTTTGCTTGTCTGTAAAGCTTTTGATTTCTCCATCAAATCTAAATGAGATCCTTGCTGGGTAGAGTAATCTTGGTTGTAGGTTCTTCCCTTTCATCACTTTAAGTATTTCATGCCACTCCCTTCTGGCTTGCAGAGTTTCTGCTGAGAAATAAGCTGTTAACCTTATGGGGGTTCCCTTGTATGTTATTTGTCGTTTTTCCCTTGCTGCTTTCAATAATTTTTCTTTGTCTTTAATTTTTGCCACTTTGATTACTATGTGTCTCGGCGTGTTTCTCCTTGGGTTTATTCTGTATGGGACTCTCTGCGCTTCCTGGACTTGGGTGGCTATTTCCTTTCCCATGTTAGGGAAGTTTTCGATTATAATCTCTTCAAATATTTTCTCTGGTCCTTTCTCTCTCTCTTCTCCTTCTGGGACCCCTATAATGCGAATGTTGTTGCGTTTAATGTTGTCCCAGAGGTCTCTTAGGCTGTCTTCATTTCTTTTTATTCTTTTTTCTTTAGTCTGTTCCGCAGCAGTGAATTCCACCATTCTGTCTTCCAGGTCACTTATCCGTTCTTCTGCCTCAGTTATTCTGCTATTGATTCCTTCTAGTGTAGTTTTCATTTCAGTTATTGTATTGGTCATCTCTGTTTGTTTGTTCTTTAATTCTTCTAGGTCTTTGTTAATCATTTCTTGCATCTTCTCAATCTTTGCCTCCATTCTTATTCCGAGGTCCTGGATCATCTTCACTATCATTATTCTGAATTCTTTTTCTGGAAGGTTGCCTATCTCCACTTCATTTAGTTGTTTTTCTGGGGTTTTTTCTTGTTCCTTCATCTGGTACATAGCCCTCTGCCTTTTCATCTTCTCTGTCTTTCTGTAACTGTGGTTTTTGGTCCACAGGCTGCAGGATTGTAGTTTTTCTTGCTTCTGTTGTCTGCCCTCTGGTGGTTGAGGCTATCTAAGAGGCTTGATGGGAGGCTCTCTGTAATTCATTTCTAATCTCATAGCATTGTGGTCAGAAAATATGCTTGATATGATTTCAATTTTCTTAAATTTACTGAGGCTTGATTTGTGACCCAAGATGTGAGCTATCCTGGAGAATGTTCCATGTGCACTTGAGAAGAAAGTGTAATCTGCTGTTTTTGGATGGAATGTCCTATAAATATCAATCAAATCTATCTGGTCTACTGTGTCATTTAATGCTTGTGTTTCCTTATTAATTTTCTGTTTGGATGATCTATCCATTGGTGTAAGTGAGATGTTAAAGTCCTCCACTATTATTGTGTTACTGTCGATTTCCTCTTTTATAGCTGTTAGCAGTTGCCTTATGTATTGAGGTGCTCCTATGTTGGGTGCATATATATTTATAATTGTTATATCTTCTTCTTGGATTGATCCCTTGATCATTATGTAGTGTCCTTCCTTGTCTCTTGTAACATTCTTTATTTTAAAGTCTATTTTATCTGATATGAGTATAGGTACTCCAGCTTTCTTTTGATTTCCATTTGCATGGAATATTTTTTTCCATCCCCTCACTTTTCATCTGTATGTGTCCCTAGGTCTGAAGTGGGTCTCTTGTAGACAGCATATATATGGGTCTTGTTTTTGTATCCATTCAGCAAGCCTGTGTCTTTTGGTTGGAGCATTTAATCCATTCACGTTTAAGGTAGTTATCGAAATGTATGTTCCTATGACCATTTTCTTAATTGTTTTGGGTTTGTTTTTGTAGATCCTTTTTTTCTCTTGTGTTTCTCACTTGGAGAAATTCCTTTAGCATTTGTTGTAGAGCTGGTTTGGTGGTGCTGAATTCCCTTAGCTTTTGCTTGTCTGTAAAGCTTTTGATTTCTCCATCGAATCTGAATGAGATCCTTGCCAGGTAGAGTAATCTTGGTTGTAGGTTCTTCCCTTTCATCACTTTTAAGTATATCATGCCACTCCCTTCTGGCTTGTAGAGTTTCTGCTGAGAAATCAGCTGTTAACCTTACGGGAGTTCCCTTGTATGTCATTTGTCATTTTTCCCTTGCTGCTTTCAATAATTTTTCTTTATCTTTAATTTTTGCCCATTTGATTACTATGTGTCTCAGCGTGTTTCTCCTTGGGTTTATCCTGTATGGGACTCGCTGTGCTTCCTGGACTTGGGTGGCTATTTCCTTTCCCATGTTAGGGAAGTTTTTGACTGTAATCTCTTCAAATATTTTCTCTGGTCCTTTCTCTCTCTCTTCTCCTTCTGGGGCCCCTATAATGCGAATGTTGTTGCGTTTAATGTTGTCCCAGAAGTCTCTTAGGCTGTCTTCATTTCTTTTCATTCTTTTTTCTTTATTCTGTTCTGCAGCAGTGAATTCCACCATTCTGTCTTTTATTTTTTTTTAATAAATTTATTTATTTATTTATTTTTGGCTGTGTTGGGTCTTCGTTTCTGTGTGAGGGCTTTCTCCAGTTGCGGCGAGTGAGGGCCACTCTTCATCGCGGTGCGCGGGCCTCTCACTGTCGCGGCCTCTCTTGTTACAGAGCACAGGCTCCAGACGCGCAGGCTCAGTAGTTGTGCCTCACGGGCTTAGTTGCTCCACGGCATGTGGGGTCTTCCCAGACCAGGGCTCGAACCCATGTCCCCTGCATTGGCAGGCAGATTCTTAACCACTGTGCCACCAGGGAAGCCCCCACCATTCAGTCTTCCAGGTCACTTATCCGTTCTTCTGCCTCAGTTATTCTGCTATTGATTCCTTCTAGTGTAGTTTTCATTTCAGTTATTGCATTGTTCATCTGTTTGTTTGTTCTGTAATTCTTCTAGGTCTTTGTTAAACATTTCTTGCATCTTCTCGATCTTTGCCTCCTTTCTTTTTCTGAGGTCCTGGATCATCTTCACTATCATTATTCTGAATTCTTTTTCTGGGAGGTTGCCTATCTCCACTTCATTTAGTTGTTTTTCTGCTGTTTTATCTTGTTCCTTCATCTGGTATATAGCCTTCTGCCTATTCATCTTGTCTATCTTTCTGTGAATGTGGTTTTTGTTCCACAGGCTGCAGGAATGTAGTTCTTCTTGCTTCTGCTGTCTGCTCTCTGGTGGATGAGGCTATCTAAAAGGCTTTGTAAGTTTCCTGATGGGAAGGACTGGTGGTGGGTAGAGCTGACTGTTGCTCTGGTGGGCAGAGCTCAGTAAAACTTTAATCTACTTGACTGTTGATTTGTGGGTCTGGGTTCCCTCCCTGTTGGTTGTTTTGCCTGAGGCAACCCAACACTGGAGCCTATCTGGGCTCTTTGGTGGGGCTAATGACAGACTCCGGGAGGGCTCATGCCAAGGAGTACTTCCCAGAACTTCTGCTGCTAATGTCCTTGTCCCCATGGTGAGCCACAGCCACACAGTCACCTCCCGCCTCTGCAGGAAACCCTCCAACACTAGCACGTAGGTCTGGTTCAGTCTCCTGTGGGGTCAGTGCTCCTTCCCCTGGGTCCCGATGCGCACACTACTTTGTGTGTGCCCTCCATGAGTGGAGTCTCTGTTTCCTCCAGTCCTGTCGAAGTCCTGCCATCAATTCCCACTAGGCTTGAAAGTCTGATTCTCTAGGAATTCCTCCTCCCGTTGCCGGACCCCCAGGTTGGGAATCCTGATGTGGGGCTCACAACCTTCACTCCAGTGGGTGGACTTCTGTGGTATAAGTGTTCTCCATTCTGTGAGTCACCCACCTAGCAGTTACGGGATTTGATTTTACTGTGATTGCGGCCCTCCTACCGTCTCATTGTGGCTTCTCCTTTGTCTTTGGATGTGGGGTATCTTTTTTGGTGAGTTTCAGTGTCTCCTTGTCGATGATTGTCCAGCAGCTAGTTGTGATTCTGGTGTTCTCGCAAGAGGGAGTGAGAGCACGTCCTTCTACTCCGCCACCTTGGTTCTGTCTCGATACTTATATTATTTTAACAGATATATTTAAAGCTCTGAGTCAGGGCATTTATATAACATAACCATTAAAATCATGGAAGATACAATTTGCTGAAAATAAGTTATTTGGCCAGTAAAGGGTTAGTTCTTAAGGTATGTAAGTCGGGATGAAGAAAGTAGAAAATATAATGGAGAATTATATAAAACCAGAACCAAAGAGTGATTAAATAATCACTAAAGTAGCCAAAACTTGAAATCCATTGATTTTACAATTAGCAGCAGATAAAGGAAGCAAGCCTTTCTGCAGTCCTGGCTTGGACAGGCACATCATGATTATCCTGGTAATCGGTTCCCTGGCTTACAAATTCTGCACAGGTGACTTGCTTTATACATTGCATTTGTATTTAATCAGACATGCCTACCTTTGTTTCATTTTCTGTGAAATAGGAAATCAAGGAGAAACTGGATTCCAGTCACAAGCGAGATATAGAGGGCATGGGAGTCCCAGAAATCAAGTACGGAGACTCTGTCTGCTTTGTCCAACATATAGCCAGTGGTCTGTGGGTGACCTACAAAGCACAAGATGCCAAGACATCCCGCCTGGGACCTCTGAAAAGAAAGGTGAGGGGTTAGAAGGTCTGGAAGCAACTAGGCAAGAGAAGTGATTGTGAGAATCAGGTGAACATAATGTATGTTTACTTCTTACTGTTCTTACTATTCTGAAGAGTTATTTCTGTGACAGATTGTGTAGCCTAATGTGGTTACTCTGACCTCATATTCAGTGGGGGAAGAAAAGAGCTATATAGATGACAAATCTGTGAGGAGAGGGTAGAATATGTTCCATGTGCTCTAAAACCTGAACTAAATGACTTTTGGTGGTATGCTGTTTTGGGATTATCCACATCATTGCTCCTTTCATTTAAGTGGATAATTGAGTTATTGTGCAGTTTTCATAATATACAGACTAAATAGAATCTCTATAAAGAAAAACGCAGATTGCATGATAACAAGCGCACAGGAACCAACGTGCAGAACGATGAGATACCGTGGAATGATACTGTATTCACAGAGAATGAATCCAGATCTGAGTGGTCTGTCACAGCCTGCTACAGTGGGAAATCTGGCTTGGATACACAGAGCATCTTTTTTCCAGAAAGTCAGTTGCCATAATAGGGTTTCTTTTGATAGGAACCAGAAAATAGATGCTCCAGGCATGATACTTTTTTTTTTTTTTTTTTTGAAAACCCTTAACAAAACATGGGTTTGGGTAGTCAAGGAGTCCCATAATAAGGTTCTAGGAAGCATTGTACACTATGTTTTGTATTTGTCAGCCTAATGTGGAGGTGATGAAAAGTTTCCCAGAATGCTGGTTATTGTAAGAAAGGAGGTTGGGAGGAAACCATAAGGTAATAAATAGCTTATTTTTGTATAAAGTAAAACATACCAGGAAAACATCCAGAAAGGGTAAATAAAATTACAAAGAGGAAATAGAAAATAGAATAAGTAAGAGGGCACAAAGACTAGCTTTTATGAACCCAGCCCTTCCTCTGCCAACAATTATAAAGGCTGGATTAAACACAGAAACAAACCATTTGAAGGCTTCCAGAAGCAAGGTACCCAGGACATGGGTACTAAAGATCCCAAATAGAATGTAAGTGCATTAAGGTGAGTTCCTCCTTTATCACCAGTTTCCCCTCAGCATTTTGCTGAGTTGCAGCACAAGGAGTGGGGTCTTCTGTTAGTTTCACTGGGCTGGAGAGACATGTTTGTGATAAGGTCAGCCGAGGTTTCTGGGACTTCAGGAGCCACATTCCCCAGTGGAGGAAACTATAGAAACATGAACCTGAAATTCTATATGCAGCTTCCCCTAGCATCTTAAGCTGACTGTGGATAGAGTATGAAGCTAAGATAGCGAACAGAAAGTGTCAGCTATGGTGGAGAAGAGCAAAGCAGAGATGTGGACGGTATGACAGTACTAGGAGACAGAGGTGGGGAATCGAAGTCCCTCAAGCTGGAATGGCCCCTGAAAATACAGTAGGTTTTCAACTGAATCCCCAAAAGGGCTCTAACCCAGGAGTAAGAGCTACACCCTGGAAATAAGGGCAAATTGAAAATCAATGCCAAAGGCCCATCATCTACCCTAACAGCCAATGAGAAGAAAATTAAATCCTCTAAAGAGTATGATAATATCATCTAGAGTTTCCACAATTTTTCATACCTACTAAGATAAGAATGACATTTAAGAAAGTAGAATTTGTGGATCTTGGCTGTAATTCTGTGTGGGTGGGGACACAGTCGAAGGACCCTGTCAACTAGGAGAGATCCCAGTTTACGGTGTTGATTTACTGTGCCTACCCCTGACTTTTTCTTCTGGCCATAGTCCAGAGGTCCATTTAATTGCTGGAATGTGCATGTGAATTTGGGAGATGCTTCCAGAGACTCTCTCTAAATGGTTCCATAATGCTCAGCCCTTGATAGGGCTGCCCAGTTCCATTTCATGAGGAGCCAGTTAAGTTCCCCTCTATAAATACAAAGAATGTCCAATCTGTGTTAAGCATTTTATGAAACAAAATGGGAATTTAGAAAAACCAGTGGGAAACAGACACAGTGAAAAACCTGACAAATGATACTTCACCTTAAAGGAAGTACCTTCTTTCCATCTTGGGCTTCTGCTCTCTTCTCTTGGGTTATGGAATTCCTCGGAGAGAAAAAGGACCTTAGGACCTGAGCTGCAGCGATCAATAGGATACATAATAACAACATTGTAACAGCTGCATTTCCCCCATTTCTCATTACTTTCTTGTTTGATTGGCTGGTTTGAATGTGTTATCTGAACAAGCAAAACCTAAGGTCTTTAGGGACTGACCCAAAAGCTGGGACTGAGGCCAGAGTAAACCTAGTGAGATGTATTGCCAAATCTAAATGCAACATTGGTAAGCAGTTGCTGGGAAGTTCGGACAAAGTAACGTTTTGAAAGAGTTGGTGAAGCCAATAGTAAGGGCATCCTTTGCTAATGCTTAAGCTACAGTGTATAGATGGCATGCAAGGTCTTTTTTCGAAAATGAACATAAACTTGTACAAGCCAGCATTCTACTTCCTGTGTGAATTCATTAAATCGGGATATGCTTTCAGAAGAACATAAAATAAGGAAGAGATTTTCACACGGAAAGGAAAATAAGTTGTTTCTTTGTGCTAAAAATGAGATACCAAAAATCCTTATTCTAAGGATATTTTTTGGAGCCACATATTTAATTGTCACAGAGACTGACTGACCCCCATCCCTCTTCCCCAGGACCTACAAATGTCCTCCCCTCACTTACTCACCATCCAGAGGAAACCGTGCCAGGAACTTGAATCAGGATTTGACCCTGACTTGAACTAGAGTCAACCCATCCCAGTTAATAACAGTAGATATTTGGCCCTTCTAGAGAAAAAAACAGCTGACCTCCACGCCAAAAGATGCTAGCCCCACCCAAAAATTCTATCATGATGTCACTGGTGAGCAATAAGTATACTAGCTTCCAGACAACTGATCTGAGATCAGTAATATATTTCCCCTTATAACAAATATGCATCGAGTACCTTTTACATTCCAGGAAATATGCTAAATGACTTACATGTAAATCATCTAATCCTCTAAATAACCCTCTAAGTCCACCTGCAGATGGTGAAGTCAGCAGAGATTTGCCCAAGGTCACACAGCTGGGATGTGGCCTAGCAGGATTAGAGGTCAGGTCAGCTGATACCCAAGCCCAGGCTTTCAAACCCCCTCTCTAGCCTCCATGAGAAGCAAGCTACCATCTCGAGCTGCTTCCCCAGTTCTACAGTCAGCTAACTCAGTGTAGCTGTCATTCAGGAGAGAAAGCCATGCCTGATCCCAGTAGAGGGTTTTAGAGGGTTTTATTTTAACTTATCTTTCTTCTTCCTTGGTTTATCTCTGGAGGAAAAGGCTCTGAACAAAGTGATTTTTCTCATCTCCAAGGATAAGGTTTTGAGTTCATTTTAAGAGAGAAATCTATCATAAAATATGTTTTCACCCTTTCAAATGGGCCATCTAGGCCCAAGGAATTTATTGTAACTCACATCACAGTGGCACATGAAGTTTCATTTTCATCAACGCACCGTGTCTCAGGAATGAGTCATACGTCAGCAATAGGGAGTATGGGGAAAATAACTTTTTTAATGTCCCACTTTCAAAATGGGCCCGGGGGGAACTTGGCTGGGGAGAAGGAGTACAAGGGATGAGGGAAATACTGCCAGAAACGTTGACTCTCCAGCTGTGTAACCTGGACCTGGTGTCCTTGGCTCTGGGGTAGGTCATACTCCATCAGGAAGGCCACATGGATGACGGGTTAACACTACAGAGATGCCAGCATGAGGAGTCCCAGGCTGCCCGGATCATCCGGAACACGACCGCTTTATTCAGCCAGTTTGTAAGGTAGGTGAGCTCCTTCCCTTTCTCTGCTCGTCAGTTTCTATTTTGTGGCCATCCAATCCTACCAACCACCCCCTTTCAATACTATGAATTTTCAGGAAATAAGTGTGCACCAGCAAAGAGTTTTGCCAGAAAGAACTTGGGATTGAAACTTATTTCCCAGTAGGTAAGCTCCTTCCAGCTTCACTCTTGGCCCAACAGATGCCCAAGCCGCATTAGTTGTTCAGGTTGGTGTCACAAACACCCAAGGTCTTCTCGTGAAAATTAAGTGGAGAGAGCCGGAGTGCTTTAAGTCCCGTTTGTATTAGCGCGCGAAGAGGGGAGGAGAGAGGAGTAATGGATCCACACCCTCTGTGCTATTTATTTATTTATTTATTTATTTTATTTTATTTATTTTTTAAGTGAGGTGGAATAGCTGCTTTTTTTTTTTTTAAAGTATTTGTTAATTTATTTATTTATGGCTGTGTTGGGTCCTCGTTTCTGTGCGAGGGCTTTCTCCAGTTGCGGCAAGCGGGGGCCACTCTTCATCGCGGTGCGCGGGCCTCTCACTATCGTGGCCTCTCTTGTTGTGGAGCACAGGCTCCAGACGCGCAGGCTCAGTAATTGTGGCTCACGGGCTTAGTTGCTCGGCATGTGGGATCTTCCCAGACCAGGGCTCGAACCCGTGTCCCCTGCATTGGCAGGGCAGATTCTCAACCACTGCGCCACCAGGGAAGCCCCCTCTGTGCTATTTAGAAAGGCTTTCTACATCATTCAGAATTGTTGCTGTGGTTTGGTTCCAAGGAGATTTGCATGGAAGGCTTGGGTTACCCACCTATGGCTGGGGCTTAAATGGGGAAAGTAACTTAGCCTGCTTGGATCATAATTCCTCCAGCCTCAACAGTGCCGCTGAAACAGAACTCTGTGGATTGTGTTCACCAATTACCACGAGGAATGGATTCTGTAGTAAACAGTGCAGTGTTGCAAGCCGTCCTTCTCTCATAGGAAAGTCTCTAAAGCCTAGAGGGTTTCAATTGCGTGTGTGAATTTGCATGAAATGAGAAAAAAAATTTATACCTTTATTTTCCTTCCTGTTGAATCACTGTGATCCAAGGGATGTGTGTTAGTTAGGATACAGGCTAAGCTGCCATTGTGGTTCAGAATAAACTTTCATTTCTTTTTCAAGTAACAGTAGTATAGGGGAGGCAAGTGGTTTGGGGAAAACAGACCATGCTGCTACTGGGGCTCAGTTTTCTTCTGTCTTGCTGCTTTGAGATCTCCTACAGGTTCTTAAAGTATGTCCCTGGACCAACCCAGCAGCATCACCTGGGAACTTGTTAAAAATACAAATTCTTGGGTTTTACCCCCGACAGACCTACTGAATCAGACATCTAGGAGTGGTACCTCAGCAAAACTGAGTTTTAATGGGCCCTCCAGTTGATGCTGATGCTTGCTCAAGTTTACAAACCACTGTCCTGGAGTAAAGGTCTTAACCTTGGCCAGATGTTAGATTCACCTGGGAAGCTTTTAACACCCTGATGCCCAGGTGGCATCTCCAAACAATTGCATCAGAGTCTCTGGGGTGGGATCCAAACACCAGCTTTTTATTAGCGCTCCCCAGATAATTCTTATATTCAGCCACAGTTGAGAACCAGCTGTGCTGGTATGTATTCTTCATCCATGTGATTAAAAATAGCTTACTAGTACCATGTCTAAGGTCCGTCCTGAAAAGATGGGAAGAGAGAGGAAGTAGAGCACAAGCCATTTCTTTTTTTAAAAGATATAACCCAGAATTAGATCACCTTATCTTGCGTTCTATTGGCTAACAGTAGTAACATGGCCACATCTAGCTGAAGGAAGGCTGAGAAATATCACCTCTGGTTGGTTGGCTATGTACAACTCAGGGGTCCTGATACTAAATTGAAGGAAGGCAAGTAGACAATAGGGGTATTCCTGCTACAGGATGGGACTAAGACCTGCAAGTCAATGATCTTTTGTCTGCTTTTGGCTCTGCCACTGGTTTTCTGTGAACCTTGAGCAAAATATTTCCTCCTTTTTATTCTGCATTACATCCAGACTGTTCTCCTTCTTCAAAGAAAGAGCCTAAGAACGAATGGCTTGGTATGGGCAGAAAAAATTAGCTACATGTACACATGAAGGTTTCATATAGTCTGGGCTATGACCACAACCATCACCATAGGGAGTGGATGGTTTTATTAATCTGGCCCTCAATTCTCTCAGCCTCTGCCCTTATATCTTTCTTAAGTCAGGGGCCCCTACCTCACACATATACAAAAATTAATTCAAAATGTGTTAAAGACCTAATTGTAAGACCTTAAACTATAAAACCTGGAGGAGAAAACATAGGCTTAAATCAGCATGACCTTGAATTAGGCAATGGTTTCTTCAATATGGTACCAAAAACAAAACCTACAGAAGAAAGCGTAGATAGATTGGACTTTATCAGAATTAAAAGCTTTTTTGCTGTGAAGGGCACCATTAAGGAAGTGAAAAAACAACCCATGATATGGCAGAGAATATTTGTGAATCACAGATCTGATAAGGGATTTGTATCTAGAATAAAGAACACTCACAACTCAGAATTAAGAAGACAAATGGAACCAATTTAAAAATGGGTGAAGGATCTAAATAGACATTTTTCCAAAGAAGATAAATAAGTGGCCAATAAGCACATGAGAAGATGTTCAATACCATCAGCTATTAGAAAAATGCAAATCAGAACCACAGTGATATAACACTTTATTCTCACTAGGATGGCTGTAATCAAAAAGACTGTCAATTAGAAGTGTGGGATAGGATGTGGTGAAATTGGAACCGTCATACACTGCTGGTGGGAATGTAAAATGTTGCAGCCACTTTGGAATACAGTCCGGGAGTTCCTCAAAATGTTAAACATAGAGTTACCATGTCACTCAACAGTTTCATTCCTAGGTATACGCCCAAGAGATGTGAAACATATGCACACACAAAAACTTGTACACAGATGTTCAAAGCAGCATTACTCATAATAGCCCAAAAGTGGAAACAACCTAAATATCTATCAGGTGCTGAATGAATAAATAAAAGGTGCTATATCCATACAATGGAATATTATATGTCCATAAAAAGGAATGAAGTACTGATATACACTGCAACATAAATGAACCTTAAAAACATTATGCTTAGTGAAAGAAGCCAGTCACAAAAGAACACATATTGTATTATTGCATTTATATGAAATATCCAGAAGAGGCAAATCTGTAGAGACAGAAAATAGATTTGTGGTTGCCTAGGGCTGGGGTGGCAGCAGGTGAAAAGAGGAGTGACTACTAATGGGTGTGGGATTTGGGGGAAAGCTGAGGAAAAATTCTAAAGTTGATTTAGGTGATTGTTGCACAACTCTGTAAATATACTAAAAACCATTAAACCATTAAATTGTACCCTTTAAATAGATGACTGTATGATATGTGAATTATATTTCAATAAAGCTGTTATTTTTAAAAATTCAGTGCAAGTTACATGCCAAACAATGGGAAAATTATTTTTAAACAGCTTTATTGGGTTATAATTCACATATCATAAAATTCATCCTTTTAAGTGTACAACTCTGTGAATTTTAATAAATTTACGGAGCTGTACAACCATTGCCACAATTCAGCTTTAGAACACTTCACCCCAAAAGGATTCTTATGCCCGTTGCAATTTATACTAGTTGCCACCCCCAGCCTTAGGCAACCAATCATCTATTTCTCTCACATTTTAATGCATTAAATTGATAAATCACACAATATATGATCTTTTGAATCTGGCCTTTTCATTTGGCATTACGTTTTTGAGGTTCATCCCTGTTGCAGTACATAATGGTGTTCTGTTCCTTTCTATTGCTGAAGAGTATTTCTGTGTATGTGTTTTATATATATATATACACATATACATATAAATCGTACACACATATGTACACATAAAGGTATATATGTATGTATATGCATGAACATGTGTGTGTATACATATATATATATATATATAAAGAGAGAGATACATACAGGTATACTCATGTCACATGCTAAAACATGTATATGATAATACAACACTGTCTTCCTTAATGTAGCTTTATAGTAAGTATTAAAATCAGGTAGAGTGAGTCCTCCTACAATTTTGTACTTTTTCTCAAAATTATTTTGCCTCTTCTAGGTCCTTTGCATTCCCATATAAATTTTAGGGTGAATTTGTCAATTTCTGTAAGAAAGTCTGCTAGGATTTTGATAGATATTGCATTGGATCTATAGATCAGTTTCAGGAAATTTTTGTCTTAATAATGAATCTTTCAATCCATAAACATAGAATGTCTGTCCATTTATTTATTCTTCTTGGATTCCTTTCAGCAAGATATTACAGTTTTCAGTGTATAAATCTTTCACTTCTTTTGTAAAATTTATTCCTAAGTATTTATTTTTGACACAACTACAAATGGAAATGTTTTCTTAATTTCATTTCAGATTGTCCACTGCTGGTGTCTATGAATACTGGTATATAGATCAATCATGTATCCTATGACTTAGATGAAATTTTTTAATCTACCGGGGTAATTTTTGGTGTGGATTCTTTAGAATTTTCTACATACAGGATCATGTCATCTGGGAATAAAAAGTTTTTTTTTTCCTTTCCAATAAGAATGCCCTTTATTTCTATTTCTATTTTATTTTATTTTGCATGATTGCACTGGATAGAACATCCACTGCAATGTGGAATAAAGTAGAGAGAACGGACATCCTTGTCTTGTTCCTGAACTAGTGGGAAAACATTTGGTCTTTGACCATTAAGTATCATGTTAACTATAGGGTTTTTGTAGATGCCCTTTATCAGGTTGAGGAAGTTCTCCTTTATTCCTAGTTTGCTAAGAGCTTTTTATCTTGAATGAGTGTTAGATTTTGTCAAATTCTTTTTGTCTATTGAGATAATGATGTGGTCTCAGCCTTTATTTATATAACTTATTACATTACCTGCTTGAAAATGTAATTGAAGTCTATTATTGTTGAATTGTCTGTTTCTCCCTCAATTCTGTCAATTTTTGCTTCACACATTTTGGTCTCTGTTGTTGGGTGCTTTATGTTTATAATAGGTATATCTTCCCCCAAAATTGACTCTTATAATTATAAAATGTCTCCCTTTTTTTCTTTTTCTTTTTTTTTTTTTTTCCAGTTTTCCCCAAGTGTTTCTCTTCTTTGAAATTGAAGTATACTTGGTTTACAATATTATATTAGTTTCAGGTGTACAGCATAGTGATTCAGTATTTTTGCAGATTACACTTCATTATAAGTTATCACAAGATAATGGCTATATTTCCCTGTGCTATACAATATATCCTTCTTGCTTAGGTATTTTATACATAATAGTTTGTCTGTTAATCCCATACCCCTATTTTGTTCCTCCCCACTTCCCTCTCCCCTTGGTTAACCACAAGTTTGTTTTCTGTATCTGTGATTCTGTTTGTTTTGCATATACATTCATTTGTATTATCTTTTAGATTCCATATATAAGTGATATCATACAATATTTGTCTTTCTCTCTCTGACTTGTTTCACTCAGCATAATATTCTGTAGGTCCATCCACATTGGTGTAAACGGCAGAAGTTCATTCTTTTTTATGCCTGAGTCCCTGGGCTTTCCAACCCTCTGTGTAACAATGTGCTGCCCCATCAAACTACAGAAATGCCTACAAACCTCTTCTTTCATCCTCATTTCTTATCACATGAAGAAACAAACACTTTTCTCTTAACTGGCATGAGTATCTCCAGTAAATGCAAAATATTAAAAAAAAAAAAAAAAAAGAGAGGGAGAGAGAAAAACAAACTCTGCAACTAGACCAGAAATATTGAGGAAAATGAATTCATCTTTCACTGAATCTAGAATTGGGGAGTCAGTTCTGACTGGGTTTTTGTTCCCAAACCTTCACCTCATATCCACATGGGATTATCTTCCTCACTGTCTCTGTGTCCAATAATGTCCCAGATTGTCATTAATAACCACTTCCTGAGCACCTGCCATGGTCCAGAGGACACACTGCAGAGAAATACCTCCTGCCTGTAATTCACTCTTCTCTCATTGTGTGCACTTGGCATCTTTATACAAAAATGGAATTATCATTACCTCATAACCTGAGTGTTTTCAGCCTTTGCTTTAGGCCTAGATCACAATCTTTTCTTAGCATGTGTCCAGACTGATATATAAGCAAATCTGCTGTAAATGAAAGGACAGCTCATTAGAAATTGACCAGCAAGGAAAAACCCTGATGTTATTTACACATGGTATCAGTTCCCATTCTGCTGGGGCCACAGATGCAGTTCCACGGGGGCTGGGTCCACTTCCCCCTTCCTCTTCTTAACCTTGGCCTCTGAAAGGCTCACTGGTGTCCCCCTCTCAAGGAGATGGGAAAACGAAGGGTCATTTTGTCATCTGTGGAGGTCTGTGGTCTCTCTGTGTTGAAAGGATTTAATTATAAGATTTGTTTGGAAAATTATGACAGAGGGAGTCAGACAGACACACATACAGGATGGGAGGAACACAACAGAGAAAGTGAGGGAGATGATGGGGATGTTGAGACAGAGAGGAAGGATGTTGAGAGATGGGACACTGGGGGAGGGGCAGATAAACAGAGGCAGGGCACACAGAGGAAGGAGGGAGAGACAGATACAGATACAGAGAGCAAGGGAGACATCAACAAATGGGGTGAGGAAGCACACACACAGAACACATGGGGTGCCTGCACACACACAAACATGAAGAGAAAAACACCTGCAGAGGTATCACAAAGATACATGGAGAGAGACAGAAGACAAAGATGTAGATGGGGGAAGAGACCTGCTGATGAAACCCCTTCCAGCCAATGCTTAACCTATTCCAAGGACGTGTGATAGTCTAAAAGAGCTATGGGTTAATAAGTTTATTATTTATAAACGTGTTTCCACTTAAAAAGGAAAAATGATGGCAGACAGCCAAGGGTCATTTCCCTTGATTTATGAAACGGCTTTAAAATTGAATCAGAAATTCTCTCCCATTGCTCTGTTTGTCGGCAAACTACAATTTGTGGTCATCTGGACAGCGGCTAGCCCGGGCAGCAGTCCTTGTGCCCAGCGTGGGGCAGGGAGGAGCCAGGACCTAGTGGACACTTGTCAGAGCCCTGCTGGGGACCCACTGCCTGAGCCGTGTCCATATTTGTGGTTTTAGTGGAAACAGCCGCACAGCAGCCCCTGTCAGCCTGCCGATAGAAGAGGTCCTGCAGACCTTACACGACTTGATCGCCTACTTCCAGCCCCCGGAGGAGGAGATGCAGCATGAAGACAAGCAGAACAAGCTCCGCTCACTCAAAAACAGACAGAATCTTTTCAAGGAAGAGGTAAGTCCAAAACGTTAGAAATTGAGATTCTCTTTGTGTCCAGAGCTAAAGTACCCCCAATGACTACAATTTAGCTTTGTCCCCATGCATGCACGTGTTTAAGAAAGAGACAGAGAACAAGAGAGAGAGAGGAAGCTGGAAAGAAAAGCATTCACTGGAAGCCGCCCTTCCCTGTAGGCACCCCTGATCACATTAGCAGCGAACATTGTCGTGCTTGTACGTGGGCACATTCAAACCAGATTAATTTAAAGCCTCAGTGTCACCTATGTAGCCAAAATTCATCTTCCGTAAATCTCAGCTACGAGAGTATGGCATTGGCTGTGATCACCACATTTTGGAAGATGTCAGAATTACCTTGGAAACTTGTTGGAAAAATACAGATGCCGAGGTTCCACCACATCAGAAATGCCTGAGGAGCTGGTTTGAGAGATACAGATGCTGCTATGTCTCAAGTCGAACTTGAGCATCTAAGTCACTTGGGATGGGGCCCGGATATAGGGGAAATACTAAGTTGGGGCTCTAGGGACCCTGGCCCTAGTTCTGGCTCCATCCCTGGCTGTGTCTGTCCTTAGACAAGTCACATGCCTTTTCTGAACTTGGACGTGATGATTTGGCACTAATTTGAAGGTCATGGTCATATTCCTGCAGCCCCCCATTCCTGGGGACAGGGCTGGTCCCTTGGGCGTTTCCAAAGTTGATGGCGTGGGAAGTAGACCCGTCCCTACCCAGCTTTCTGATGTGAGCAGACTGGCTGGGGGAACATTCTGTGTGCCTTACAGGGCTGTTGAAACTACAGTTAACACCTCCCTCCTGCTCTTTAAGAACAGCTGGGCACCGATATTTTTACTGGGCGGCATAGTATTGTAAATTAGCTGAAAAGTAGTTTAAGATCCTCTTTTATTGTCTCTAAATTCCACCTCTTTTCAAGGGGATGGGGAGATGTCTTGTGCATCTAAGAGAAAAATAGGTCCTATATCCAGGGCTGTTTCTGGGTGAGTCAGAATCATTTCACACCTGACACAGGGCAGGCTTCTGTGAGACTCATTCATGCTCCCCCTTCCTCAGTATGTCCTTGGATTGAGTTAAACACGTGGGGAGCAAACCCGTCAGAGGAGACTGCTGATACTCCCCAAATGGGTGCTATTTAGGTCTCTGAGGCATAAAAATGCATGTTTTGTTTTGGGGAGGAAAAAACAGCATCCAGACTGGCACCATGAAGGTCTCTTTGCATATTAGCATTATCAGCTTTAAAAGGTGAATGATGTTGGAGAGGAAAGAACAAAAGGGATCCCATGATCTTAATCAAGTATTTTTACTTTTTGCCCAACTCACCTTCACAGGGGATGTTGGCCCTTGTGTTAAACTGCATTGATCGCTTGAATATCTACAATAGCATAGCACACTTCGCAGGGATTGCCAGGGAGGAGAGTGGGATGGCCTGGAAAGAAATTCTGAACCTACTCTACAAATTGCTGGGTAAGTACGTACCCAGAGCCCTCTCCCTGGGAAGGTGGCCAAGGGTGGTTTGTAGGTATTTCCATGGGACAAGCTAAGACTGTCATCCAGCCTCATTCTTTGGAAGCTTTTGTTAAATCATTTGATTCTAAGCCAGCCATTCATTCTGCTAACTGGTAGCTGATCGTACTTTCCAAACTGACAGCAAGATGTCAGCGAGTAGAAGCAAATAGTGATCAGTTTTGCCAAAACTACCTGCGAAACCCTTAACGGTCACACTCCCCGAACCTCAGTTCTTCATCTTTAAAATGAGGGAGCAAGACAAAAATACGTTTCAGGTACCCTCCAGGTCTAGACCTTTGACACCTGCAGTTTGAGGGTGGTTACCCTCTTCAACTGTGTGCTCTTTCACTGTCCACCTGTTGAGCAGTCATGCTTCCTGCTGCTTTGGCCTGTTCCTTATTTCATTTTGGTGGAAAGAAAAAGGCAAAGAGTAGGGATGTTCCAGCATCCAGCCTTTCTTCTCACAACTATGAGTGTATGGTGACCTTCCGGTGCCTGCTGTAACTGATGCCATCACATGGGCCCAGGCTGCCAGGCTGCAGGAGGAAGACAGCATCAGCCTCTGCAAGAAGGTGGCCACCAGTAATGGCTCAGCCATGATAACATGGCAGCATTTTAATACTTTGCTGTGATGTAAATGTCCCATTGAGAGGAAGTCCATGGAAAGCTGAGCAGGCCAGAGGGGAGGCCAGAGAAGTCAGATTAGACTCATTCTCCATGTCAAGGATCAGGCTGATTAGATTGCCACTGTATTTAGTGACCTCATAAAGTCTCTTCCAGCTCTAACATTTTGTAGTGATGTGGCTAGAACTCAGTAGTAATTATTACAATAATAGCTAACATTTGTTGAGTTCTGTATGCCAGGCAGTAGAATATCTCTTTTTGATCCACAGAGCAACACTGTGAGGTGTAGGTACTATTACCAATTTATTGGTGAAGAAACGGATGCTCAGAAATGCTCATAACTTATCCAAGGTCACACATGTTGTAAGTGATGGAACTGTTTTGAGCCCAGACAGCCTGACCCCAGAGCCTCGAGGTTAATCCCTTGCTGGGGCCAACCCGAAAAGTGGGGTAGGAGCTCAGACTGAATTCTGGAGGTACAAAACAGAGGTCCTGAGGAAGACATTTCCTTATCCAAATACCTTACAAACATCTGTCAAACCCACAGTCTTTGAAAGCCAACAGCATGAAGAACAGGCTACTTGGGGGCCAATTAACTTACATGGACTTATTCCAGAGTTGCATCTACAGTACAGGCCTATGGAGGGAAGGTTACTTGGTCTAGATTGGTGGAAATCTAATGACAGCATATTCTCTCTCTCCCTTTACAGTATCACCTACCAGTGGTCCTCAGATAATGAACAAGCATCAGAATCAGCTGGAGGGCTGGTTAAAACACAGATGTTGGGCCCCATCCCCAGAGTTTCTGGTTCAGTAGATCTGGGATAAGGCCAGAGAAATTGTGTTTTTAACAAGTTCTCAGGTGATACTGACATTCCTCTCCAGGGATACACTTTGGGAACCACTGTCATGTACTGATGTGTTTTAGATATTTTAGTTTCATGTTTTGTTATTACTTGCCTATTAGTTTAACCAGCCTTTTCAGTTGTGTTCATTTGGATGCCTTCCTTTAGCACTGAAGAATAGCAGGTCTCTAGCTAGATTTAAGAAAACGTTAGAGGAAACTGAATTCTTAAGCCAGTAACCAAGCAGATATTATTTTCTTGCTTAGCACTATCTGAAGTAATTTTATTAATTTGTGTGTATATTGTCTCCCTCTCCTGTTTCACAAAGGCAGGGAATCTGTTGTCGCATTCCCACTGCTTTATTCCCAGCAACTAGACAGATGCCTGGTACACAGTAGAATCTCTGGAAATATTTGAGAGAATGGTAGATTTTTTACTCTCCAAAATGTAGAAATAGGATTGTATCAAAGGGCTTCGGAGGGGAAGAGTGTTACTCTATTCTTTTTAGTTGCTAAGCAGGTGGAGTATTGAACAGCACCCCAAGTTCTCAGGCCCATCACTGTGCCCTTTAACCTACATGATCCAATGTGTTCTTGTTCACAGCTGCTCTCATTCGTGGAAACAGAAACAATTGCGCTCAATTCTCCAATAACCTTGATTGGCTAATCAGCAAATTGGACAGACTAGAATCTTCCTCAGGTAAGATTTGATAGGAAACATAACTGGAGAAGGTGGGGGGTTTTTAATTTCTGTTAAAAAAAAGAAAACAAAGTTGAATCTCTGAACAATTCTTTTTTCCACTGGATTGCAAGCAACCCTCAATAATTACTTTAACGAAAAGAAATATAAAGTCCTAAATTTTCCTGGCACTCTTATAACTTTATTGAACAACTTTAACCCATGCTTCAAATATCTTTCCTTTTCTGCTTCATTTTTCACTTTGTGCCTTCATCTCCACCCTCTGGGTTCTTGACTCGCCCTCTCCCCACCCCAGGGGTGCTGGTCCCCTTCTAACTGCTACTTGGACTGTTATTCTCTGGGTTTCTAAACCCTGTCTGGATGTAGTGCTCTCAACTCTTTGGTTAGAAGCAGGTCTGAAGGATGACCAAGAACTTAGAGGAAATGATAATCCTCATACCCCCTGAATCACCCTTAACATCCTATCTAGAGCCCTTCGTGGTGACTCCCAGAGAATTTGAGCCAAGAAGAGTGGTCATCGTTGGTAAGTGACCATGCCCTGAGGCTCTGCAGTTTGCTTCCTCAGAGATGAGAGAACATGAAAGGTGTGGGCCCCCATCTGGGAAGCTAAAAGGTTTTTAATGCTCTTTTCATCGTCTAGCGATGGCAGGAGCTTGGACAGGCCAAGGCAAGGCTCCTCCAGGACCATCCACCTACCTATGTCTTCTTCCAAAGCCTCTGTTTTCTTCAGTGCCTCCACCCATGGGCCAGACTACATTTTAGGGTAATTTATGAAAACCTTGAAAGAAACAGAATCAAGAGGAATCTTCTCAATAGAACCAATAAAGATATTGGCCAACTACTTCCCATGCATTTCCACCCCGGTGTTAAGCCTGTAGGTGCTAGGCTGCAAGGGCACCTGTTAGTTTTTCTTCAACCTTCACTTAATACAGAAAACCATCCAGTGTGCCCAGGAAAGGGGACAAACCAAATAGTCTTTATTTGTGAGCTTATAGTTTACTGACATACCAGTGCATCTAAAATAAAAATTCTGGGATGATTCCTAGAAAAATTCTTACTCAAGGAACACTCAGACTATTTTCTAAATTGCTTGAATGACCTTTAGAATTTATAGTAAACTAAGTATCCCATTTTCTATCTGTTTTTAAATTAAGTATTGCTTGGTTTGATCAAATTAAGGATTCTATTTTAAAGCTGCTTCTCTATATTTTGACACAGAAGGATCCTGTCTTTGTCCAGGAAGAGGGAGATGGGGTTAGTGATGAATAAACTCACTTCTGAATTACAGACTGGTTGGCCCCAGAGGCTTTTGAGCCGTCCGAGGTGGCTGCATTTTTCTTCTGGCTGGAAGTATTTAATAGATTCAAAGAAACGATGATACTCTGTTCACTCAGGATGGTCCTTTCACGCTCAGGTTTCTAATTATAGTCGGTTCTGCAGGTTATTCAACGTCCAAATGGTTTTTGTGGTATTCGTGTAGGTATCTTGGAAGTTTTGCACTGCATCCTGATTGAAAGCCCAGAAGCCTTAAACCTGATAGCAGAAGGCCACATCAAGTCAATCATCTCCCTGTTGGATAAGCACGGGCGAAATCACAAGGTGGGTATAGAAAGAACCCCGAACAGTGATTGACTTTACCTGGCTTTTCCCTTTCTGCCGCTTAATAAGTGTTCTGTGTTACTGAGAGGATGTTGACTACTCTCTTTCTTGGCTTTGATTTAAAATAATAATAATAATACTACCTTTGGAAACTGAGGTCCTGAAAGACCCTTCCTCCCGAGGAGCATATTCCGAGCCAGTCACGCGGGATCTTGGGTGGTCCCCTCAGTTTCCACCAGCTTCCCAAGCCTGGCTCATCATTACCCCTTAACCCACAGCTGGCTGTGTGTGGGGCGCTCAGCTCCATACAAGGCCAGCTGCAGGATTCGTGCCCACCCTCGGGTCTAAGAGCTTTAGTAGTGAAACAGCTGATACCAAGCTTTATAAAGAAGCTGTACAGAAATCAGATTTAGAATAATGTAGAAAGTCTTGGCAACATGGCATGTTCTTAAATGAAATCAGACTTGCCATGAGTCAAACCAGGTGAAGTAAATGGATCTGCATGAACAAGCCGGAGGGGGCAAGCTGTGGGGCTCTCCCTCTGATACAAAACAGGTGTGTGACCTTGCGCCCCAGTCATTTCAGCTGTAAAATGAAGCCATCGCCAGCTCACTTATGAAGGTGGAATGCTATATCAAGGTTTTTTGAGGTCTCAAAGTTCTAATGTCTCTATTTGTATGGCATTATATCTCTAAGACACAATGATCTCTGGGGAAAGTCTATTAAAATATGTCTTATCCTGACCCTTCGACATCTGCCCCGTATATGGGGGTTGCTGTGATGACTTGCTAGCGAGCAGGCAGGTACTTCAAGGCTGAGGGGGTGCATTTCAAGAGCAGATGGCATAATTGGATGTGAAGGACGGCCGCTGGGCTCATGTGGAGTGGAGAGAACCCAGCTTGGTCACTGGCCCTCTCTGCTCACCATCAGTTGGGGTCACTGCACATTGGAGACATGTCTCAGGCGGTCCAGGAGAACAAGCCTCCGTAGCACTGCTTGGATGATATGTATCATCCTTAGGAAACAACAAAAAAAAGCTGCGGTCCTTAGCATCTGTGAAATTGCCTGGCAAAGAACAAAAAGAAATATATGGGGTCTGTAATTGCTTTCCCAAATGTGGTAAATCAAAAGCAGGCATGAGGCTCCTGCTTCATCCCAGCTTAGCTACGTTCCAACATGTTCCTTCCCGTCTGCAAAGTGTAATGAGGGTAATTGATAAGCACCCGAGTAACCTGTGGCCTGAGCCATGAGCTATGGGCACATGTCAAGAGGAGCCCTTAGACAGGAAAGCTGCCCTCGTTTCGTTGCTCCCAGGGCTGCTTTACGATCACACCACAGAACACACTTAGTAAATAACCAGCTTTGCGATGGCTTCTTTCAGCCAAAAACCACAAAGCCTTTAATGGATTGTCGCTCGGCAGAAAGTTGATTACTGTTCTGCCCATTCCACTGTTGAGAAAACTGAGGCCTAGGAAGCTGCAGGGCTTTGCTAGAAAGCAATGCCTGGTCTGATAATGTTACCTGAGTGCACTAGCAGAGTAGTCTTTAATCTTCCAGAGCCAGGGCACTGTTTGAGAAATTCTGGCAATGATGTCAAAGTTGAGGCAATGTGATTTCATACGATAAGTCAGTGTTCCTCAGACTGGAATTTGAGGGCCCCTGTGGGTCCATGAAGGTGGTCTTTCAGGGTCATGACACTTCTTGTTAAGGGTCTGTAGATGTGGTGGGTTTGAGAAACCCCTTACTGTGCCATGCCACCTCCAATCACATGTTTAGAATGGGGAGGCATTCTTTGTTTCCTTCCTGAGTTCCCTCAGGGCTCACCATAGGGGCGGCTATAATACAACAGCTGATGGCTGTGACATCCTTTGTTTACTGATATGGCAGGCAATATTTTAGTTCTCAGCTCTATCCTTGCCGTGGAAAGCATTGCCACTCATCTAAAGCATGATCAAATTTAGGCCAAAAGGTTAGAGGGAAAGAGCACAGTCTTTGGAGTGAAAGGGACAGGGGTGGGATGTGCTGCCCATGTCCTGTTTTCTGAATGTACTCTACCCCCTGACCTCGCAGTGACGAGCGACCAGCCACAGAGACGCGGCTCATGGTGATCCCTCAGCGTCTCCTCACTTTCTGCTTTTCCAGAAACCATCAAAACTGTATCTGTCTTCAAAACTTACACAGACCTACTAGAGAATGGACTTGAGGACATGGGGAGGGGGTGGGGTGAGATGTGACAGGGTAAGAGAGTGTCATGGACATATATACACTACCAAACGTAAAATAGATAGCTAGTGGGAAGCAGCCGCATAGCACAGGGAGATCAGCTCGGTGCTTTGTGACCCCCTAGAGGGGTGGGATAGGGAGGGAGGGAGGGAGATGCAAGAGGGAGGAGATATGGGGATATATGTGTATGTATAGCTGATTCACTTTGTTATAAAGCAGAAACTAACACACCATCGTAAAGCAATTATACTCCAATAAAGATGTTAAAAAAAAAAAAGATTACAAGATCAAGCAAATGAACAAAGAACAAAAACCAAAAACAACAACAACAACAAAAAACTTAGTTCAGATGCCACGCCCTCCCTGAAGTTTTTTCTGAATCCCAGTTGGACATGATCTCCTCTCCTCAATCCTTGTACAACTGTGCACACTGTTACATGGTGTTTTCACTCTGCCTTTCCTTATAATTATATTACATGTATACTTCTCTCAGAGACTAAGTTCCTTTACAGCAGGGACCTTGTAAACCCCATAGTGCCCAGCTCATATGCTGTCTCATCTTGAATGATTGGATGGTAGCTCACATATACGTACAAGTCTCATCTCATCCAACAGATGACTATTAGTAGTAAGAAACACACTTACTATGTTGGTAGCACCCATGTTATTGGGTAAAAAGAACAATTCCTGAAAATTATAACAGTTACCCTCTAAGTTTTCTATGCAGTAAGCATGTAATAATAAAAGTAAAATATGCCCTTTTCACTTGTCCCCCCCCCAACCTACCTTACTCCAAACCTGCTTAGTGTTATCACAGATTAATATTTTTTATTATCTTCTTTGTTTCACAAGGATTTGGAGCCACCTGTGAGAAACATACATGGTAAAATAGTAATATCATTGGTCCTGAGAAGGTATGAATCAGAACTGAAAAGTTAGCCTGGGGTGGGGATTTGGGGCAGGAGGGGGCGGTGCAGAAGAGAGCACAGGGAAGCAAACCATTAAGTCCCACAGACCTGCTACAGTAGCTCCATAAAATCACCTCTGAGTTCCCAGGCAGCCAATGTAGGCGCGTTCCCAACCACCCAGTTTGCGCATCTACAGCGAGAACAGAATCTGTTCCTCAGGGGCAGCAAAGCACTCATTTCTCAAATATACAGCCTGACAACAAATTCACAGAATTAAGTACGTTTTGCATTTTTAAAAATTGTTGTTATAGATAAATCTGAGGACAGAACTGCACCAGCCAAATGATATGTCCGTGGATGTACAATACCTATTTCTTACCTTTAAAGCAGAATTCCCACAGGAGCCTGTGTCTGGGGTAGTGACTAATGGAGATTAAAAGCACAAGAGAGGATCTTAGATGAAATGTGGTGTCATTGATGAAAATGATTACAGCTAAGCAGCAAATGAACTCCACAGAGTGGGCCAGGGAAATTCTCAAGTTGGGCCAGTGTACAGATCAGAGAAGCCTAATTCCTAAGACAGACAACCCCAAATTCTCACAGCGAAGTCATTGTGTGAGGCCGGCCAGCGGGAGGGCTCCGTGCTGTGTGGTCGTTCAGAAACACAGGCTCCTTCTGTGTAGCGGCCCCACTGTCCTCCAGGACAGGACTTCCCAGACTGTCATGTGCTTATGCATCTCTTGGGAATCGTGTTAAAATGAAGGCTCTGATCTGGTAAGTCCGGAGGTAGGTCTGAGCATCTGTACTTCTGGCAAGCTCCTAGGTGATGCCAGCGCTGCTGGGTCCCCCTTGGAATAAGGAGACCCTTGGGATTTGTAATCCTTCCTTGGATCTCCACATCCAGCTGGAAAGAGAGAGGGAGTATAGGGGCTGGGCCTGAAAGCAGTGTACATCACATCCACCACTTTCCACGGGGCCAGAACTCAGTCACATGACCCCACAGAACTGCAAGGGAGGCTGGGAAGTGTAGTCTCTCTGTGCTCAGGACGAGAAGGAGGCAGAGTCTTGTGACCACCGGGCGGTACCTGCCACAGCCTGCCACTCATCCCAGAGGTCTCTGGGATGCTCCCTCTCTGTCAGAAAGTACAGATGACCCCTAGCACTGTGTGCATGTCCCCCACGTGGACTGGCCCATCTGTACTCCCTTCACTTTTTAAAAATTTTATTGGAGTATAGTTGATTAATAATGTTGTGTTAGTTTCAGGTGTACAGAAAGTGATTCAGTTACACATATATGCATATTCATTCTTTTTCAGATTCTTTTCCCATATAGGTTATTACAGAATATTGGGTAGAGTTCCCTGTGCTGTGCAGTAGGTCCTTGTTGGTTATCTGTTTTTTATATAGTAGTGTGTGGGTGTTAATCCCAAGCTCCTAATTTATCCCCTTCTCCACGTTTCCCCTTTGGTAACCATAAGTTTGTGTTTGAAATCTGTGAGTCTGTTTCTGTTTTGTAAATAAGTTCATTTATATCATTTTTTAAAAATTAGTTTCCACATACGAGTGATATCATACGATATTTGTGTTTATCTGTCTGACTTACTTCACTTAGTATGTCATCTCTAGGTCCATCCATGTTGCTGCAAATGGCATTATTTCATCCTTTTTTATGGCTGAGTAATATTCCATTGTACATATATATCACATCTTCTTATCCATCCCTCTGTCGATGGACATTTAGGTTTCTTCCATGTCCTGGCTATTGTAAACAACACTGCAGTGAACATTGGGGTGCATGTATCTTTTTGAATTATGGTTTTCTCCAGGTATATGCCCAGGAGTGGGGTTGCTGGCACCCTTCACTTTTAAAAGAACCCATTTAAACTTTTTCTGAAAAGGGAGTTTGCCCCTTTGTCCCATTTTACCCAAAGAAATGCCTTCTAAAACAAAGCCTGAACAATGTCAGCGCATTCTTTATGGCATCATTTATTTGTAGGTGACATACTACTCCCTTAGTCTGTGTGCTTTTTACTGAGCCTTTTTTCTTCTCACGGTTCCTATTGTATGTGGATTAAGCTCTGCTTTTCTTCCGGCTGTGGCAGCAAGGCTCCTACAGCTGTCGCTCCAAGGCAAAACAGATGAAAATGTGCGATAGGCTGGATGATAAGTGTTTAATTTCCTGGCCATCTATGGCTCTTTTCTTAGAGTGGGAAATTATCCTCTGGATTTCCAGTGCCACAGTCAATATGTTTCACGCAGTGGTAATGGTGAGAGTCCTCCGTAAAACTGCCTTTGGGGTTCTTTTCTGCTCGTCCCATAATTGTGCTTTGTATTTATCTGGAATGAAATTGACATGCAGGGAGTCAGGTAGGAAATTCGTTTGTGAGAATTATGGATACAAATGCCATCAACAACCTGAAGCCGTCCAAACCCACCAAGCACTGAGTCTTCGGTGGTCACTTTGTGAGACTGGACTGCGGCTGGCCCCTCCCTGTCAGCGCAGCCTGCCGCGGTCCTGGCCGTTATTTAGCCACTGCTGTTTGCACAGTCCTCCCCGTAGAGGAGAGAGGGAGGAGAGTGCCTGGCTCAGCAGTTTGCTGTGCCGCAGTAGGAACACAAAATCTGAATGAATGAGGGTGCAGCACAAGGAGGCAGGGCAGACAGGCCAGCACGTGGCGGAAGCGGCCAGAGGCTGTTCCCACTTCCCAGGTGGCTGGAGAACGATGTGGATTAGGAACAACTCACGACGGGTCTGGTAGATTCACGATGGGTCTGGTAGATTCAGGGGCCGCCTGGTTTGCTTGCTCTGGTGGTTTGCTCTCACTCTAAGGGGGAGAAACGGTAGGTGAAATGTTTTGTTGTTTTTTTTTTTTTTTTAATTTTTGGCTGTGTTGGGTCTTCGTTTCTGTGCGAGGGCTTTCTCTAGTTGCGGCGAGCGGGGGCCACTCTTCATCGCGGTGCGCGGGCCTCTCACTGTCGCGGCCTCTCTTGTTGCGGAGCACAGGCTCCAGACGCGCAGGCTCAGTAGTTGTGGCTCACGGGCCTAGTTGCTCCGCGGCATGTGGGATCTTCCCAGACCAGGGCTCGAACCCGCGTCCGCCTGCATTAGCAGGCAGATTCTCAACCACTGCACCACCAGGGAAGCCCAGGTGAAATGTTTTTGAATCGGGATTTCTAGGAATGTAAGGGTATCTTAGTGAACTTTGATAATATCACAGCAAGAGACCCAAGACTAGGAATCTGCCCTGCTCTCCTCTCTACCCCACCCACGTGAGTCCCAAGCCTGCTACGAGCAAGGGACCTTAGCCAAATGGGAATCGGAGTGTGTTTCAGGAAGCACTGTGTGAATGCCTACTGATCTGCAGAGGGCCCCCAGGGCCAGGCAGGAGCACGAGCGTCAGCTTGAGGCCCATGGAAGGCCTTCTAGCACCTACCCTGAGAGGAAGTTGTGCCTGGGTTTGGTGCCCTAGATGACTCACCTCTCCCTAGTCCTGGCCCTGGCTGGGATATTAACCTAGACGGGCTGTCTTCAGGGCTCAGACTCTTACCCACTTTAACAGAACAGTGGCCACAGGTGACATGCCTAGTTTGGAGGGATGGGGCACAAGACTAGGGCAGAGCAGTTAGCAAGAAGCCCAGCCTCATCTTCCCCGAGGGGCAGCAGGCTCCCGGGCACCACTCACTCATGCCTGGTGAGACAGGTGCAGCTTTCTTGACTCTAAACAGGTCCTCGCACCTGTCACCTGGCCCCCACCTTCACGAGACCTGCTTCCTTCCTGTGCTGTGGCCATCAGGTCCTGCCTGCTCTGCCCTCCCAGTGGTCCTAAGGTCTGGCGGCGTGTGTCCTGCTGCAGGTTCTGGACGTGCTGTGTTCCCTCTGTCTCTGCAATGGGGTCGCAGTGAGAGCCAACCAGAATCTGATCTGTGACAACTTGCTGCCCCGCAGAAACCTGCTCCTGCAGACGCGGCTGATTAACGATGTGACAAGGTAAGGCCACCACCGTCATTCCAAATGCCCATCTTGTCCCCAGAAAGGAAAAGAAGAGGGCTGATCTCAACTCCAAAGCCACCTGCCCAGCATTTCTGTGCTGATGAAGCCACATAAGACGAGACCAGGCAAATGTGTACTTTTTTAGGGCCTTGTACTCCAATCCCTTCAGCTGAGTTTCTCAAACTTCTCCCGTAAAGCAGCCAAAGGTAGAGTAAATATACCATCTGAGGGCTAAAGAATTTGGCCTTGAGAGAGGGGTCTACCACATTTTGTATTAAACGTTAATGCATCTCTTATACCTTCTTCCTAACGTATTTATTTTTATTTTGCTGTACCAACATTTTTTTCTAAAAATCTTTTAATAGAGTGGATGTCCCATGTTGAGACCATGATTTCTTGTATCCTCGGGCACATGGCCGTTTACCCCAGGGCCACCTGTGAAGGCCAGGGTGAAGAGCACGGGCCCGTGCAGAGCCCTGGCCTACTGGTCCGTACATGCAGCCACATGGGAGTCATGAACTCACTGGGCATGGACTAGGGAGCAACTACAGCAACTTTCCACCTAGGCCCGCTCTCTACCCTGCAATGTGAGAAAAGAACCTCCCCTCAGAAGTGTAGAGCAGGCTCTGGTCTGCAGGCATCGCACAGACTTTCTTCTGGGTACCAGTCTGGTTTTTCCCTTGTGGACCCAAAACTGACATAGCCCCCGCCCAGGCCAGTGGACCTCTGAGAGTAGGATTCCAACCAGGACAACTCCAAGTGGTTTGTGCCAAGCTTTTTTTTTTTTTTTAATTTATTTATTTATTTGTTTATGGCTGTGTTGTTGGGTCTTCGTTTCTGTGCGAGGGCTTTCTCTAGTTGCGGCAAGCGGGGGCCACTCTTGATCGCGGTGCGTGGGCCTCTCACTATCGCGGCCTCTCTTGTTGTGGAGCACAGGCTCCAGATGCACAGGCTCAGTAATTGTGGCTCACGGGCCCAGCTGCTCCGCAGCATGTGGGATCTTCCCAGACCAGGGCTCGAACCCGTGTCCCCGGCATTGGCAGGCAGATTCTCAACCACTGCGCCAGCAGGGAAGCCCCTGTGCCAAGCTTTTTAACCATTTTTGCTGGATACATTACCTCTATCCCTTAACAAAGTTTCCTAATAGTGATGTCTCCACACCCCACCTCCACCTTTTTTGTCATCAAGCTTGAATTTTTTTTTAGCTTTATTGAGGTATAATTGACAAACGAAAGTGTAAGATATTTAAAATATACGATGTGATGGTTTGATACACATATACATTGTGAAAGGATTCTCCCCATCGAGTTAATTAACACATCCAGCAGCTCACACATTTACCATTTTTTTTTAATGAGAACATGTGAATTCTACTCTCTTAGTGAATTTCAATTATACAATACAGTGTTATCAACTATAGTCACCGTGTTAAATCCTCAGACTTTATTCATCTTATAAGTGAATGTTTGTGCCCTTTTACCAATCTCTCCCTATCCCTCCAACCCTACCCCTGCTCTCTGGAAAACCACTTTTCTGCTCTTTCTAGGAGCTGGACTTTTTCTTTTTCTTTTTTTAGATTCCACAGGTAAGTGATACCATGCAGTATTTCTCTTTCTCTGTCTGGATTATTTCTAATAGTGACTTCTTAATGCTTTGGAGAGGCCATTGTTATTAATAAGGCCTAGGGGGGAAAGCTGATGATATGAAAATGGTTTTGGGGTGCTTAAACCAATTTACCAGAAGATGGAACTTGAGTAAGTCAGTTCTTTCACTTAGAGAAGGAAACAAGGGTTTGTAATCATACAACTCTGTATGATGTTTTCAACATCTTTACCCATGGATGGCACTCAGTAAATGTTGGTTGCCTTGAATAGAATATTTGAAGAGATATCCTTTATATTTTATAAGGGAATTAATGTTGTCCTGACACCTCCCACTAAGAACTTGATCCAGTGTTGGAGGCTCGAAGCTTTTTCTACTTTAGAACAAGACAAAAATCACAAAATTGCTCTTGCCCTTGGTTTAATTGGGCCGATGCCTCCTATGGTCTGGTTCAATTTGCTTTTTTACTTCTTGAGAGTCTGTAGATGCCACCTGTCCCATGTTTAATTTCAGTATTCGGCCAAACATCTTCCTGGGAGTCGCTGAGGGCTCAGCACAGTACAAGAAGTGGTACTTCGAGCTAATCATCGACCAGGTGGACCCCTTCCTCACAGCAGAGCCCACACACCTGCGGGTGGGCTGGGCCTCTTCCTCAGGCTATGCCCCATACCCTGGAGGCGGAGAAGGATGGGGGGGCAATGGTGTTGGCGATGACCTGTACTCCTACGGCTTTGATGGACTTCACCTTTGGTCAGGTGAGCACCTTGCCAAAGCTTTGGCTCCTTATCTCTTCCTGAGGATGATTGAGGCTCAAATTGTTCAAACTGAAATGGTCACTTGTTGAAATGATATAGACTCAAGTCTCAACTAATTAGATGGTTAAGCAGGAAGGGCATCACATCTGAAATGAGACTGTCCTGCATTTAAACCATGAGTCTGGCACTTCAGCTGCATGGTCTAGTACAGATTACTTAACTTTTCTCGGGCTCAGTGTCTGCTTCTGTACAATCCTAATTGCATAGACTTGTCAAGATTATATGGGTAAACAGGGAAGGAGAAAAAGACTGAGCATTTACTTACTGGGCAGTAGGCTACATAGCTTTTGTACATTTTTTCTCTCATTTTATTCTTACAGTGACTCCCTAAGGTGGATAATATTGATCTCATGTTACAGACGTGGAAACTGAACACAAAGATGTTTAATTAACTTTCTCCCAATCACACTGGGGCGGATCCACATCTGACTACAAGTCCGTCATTTTGTCAACGCAACATATTGCTTCATGATACACTTAGTAAGGTGTCTGGGTCTGTGCCTGACACACAGTAGATGCTAATCTCTTAAAGGAACTCAAAGCTTCCTTTTTTTATATAGACACTGATGCTTTCCCCAAAGCATGTCCGTGGCCTGTGCCTGCGGACAAATGGGTTGGCTTCTGCCTGGGTGAAAATGTAAAACTAACCCTCAGGCTTTCACCCACAGCAGAAGCTCTACTCCTCCCATCTGCTGTCCACAGTGTGTCTTATCTGTATCTTTTGTAAAACTGCAACTGGAGACATTGTGTCCCTTATAGAAATTCCTTAGGTAAGCGTTGTGCTGTGTGCCTCTTGCATAAGGAACCAGGACACACATTCCTCCTGAAATCCAGTACCAGGGAAAAGTTTGTCTCCACAGGACAAAACTATGTATTTTCTTTTGTATCTGAGAACTATATTATCCATCATGTTTTCCTTCTTCCCTTAGCTTCCAGCTAAAACCAGTAGCTCAGGTCCTGGTGACATGTTTCTTACAGTTGGTCTTTACTTTCAATTGATCAGTATGTTTTTATTTTTAATTTTGTGCTGTTTTATATTCAGTATAAACAGTTTTTAACTTTTAGGAATGGTGTAAACGCATTTATTTATGTACTTCTTTATCTGGAATCATTTATGGGAAGAAATTGTCTGTGTCTGTTTTTGTGTGTCCCAGGGGACAGTGTGGTACAGACAGAAGTGGGTACAAAAGGGCAGGATGATGGGTTAGAGTGAAGTGGCAGTCTTGTTCTCATATCCTCCCAGCTTAACCTTCCCTGGTTCCATTTTCATGGGAGGTGAGGATGGATCTTCTCCTCTTGGTTCTCAGAGCCCCATTGTAGAGCCACTGTTTCCGTGGTGATACGGTCGTAGTAGCCTTTAGCTTAGATTATCATCAGATGGCATAAGGCTCTCAGGAAGTTGTCTCTGGGGAAGTGATTTGAAAAGAAAGAGTCCCTATGCTCACACACATCTACAGCTCCTGAGTTTGATAAAATTGAATCTGTGGGGGAACGAGTGGGATTGAGGTGAGAAACTCATTACCTCCTGCCTGCTGGTTGCTGCTCAGCTCCTGCCCTGTCCTCACCATGAGCCAAGCATATTCTCTGGATCCCAGGCTGCACCTAATGAGAACTCTGGATTGGTTAAGGAAATACGAAGTCACCAAGACCCTTGGATGAAGCCAAGTGGCCCCTAGTTTCAAAGAGAAACTAACCCTTCTCAAAGGAAAACATTTACTCCATCTTTTCTAGATTTCGCAGCCCTCCATGCCCCTCCATGGGGCACTTGGCATATCCCTTTGTAAAGTCTGCAGAATAAATACATCAGTGAGTCAGGAGGCAGACAACCCACTCGTTGTGCATCCAGAAAGGGCTGCTGTCAGTGCATTTCAGGACGTGGACATCCATCCAGTTGTGTATTATTCCAGGAGTGTACGGTGCCCAGGGGTGTACAGTGTTCCCTTCTTTCCTCTTGTCTGCTCAAGACCAGGAAGCCAGATGTGCTGAGCCCACACGGTCATTACTAGCAAGGGCTCATCTGATTGGAAATACAGGGGAAGGGGGCTTGGGATTCAGTTTTTCAAAAGCTGACTGTGGCTCTCTGAACATTATTCACATAGTAATATAACTCCGTATAGGTGCATTTGGGGGACTTCACCCCTCAGCCTTCAGCATCTGGTGAGATGTAGAGAAACCAGCATCTACAAAATTGGCACCTTTTATGCTCACTAAAACACGAAGCTTCCTTGGGTTTGGGCATCATTCTGAATTCTCCAACCAGCACACAGGGAACATATATCTTGCAGAAGCCACTACAGATGAATATGTCATCATGTGCTCCAGCAGAAGAAATAAGGTTTCTGTTAATGGCTTCTACCAGGACAGCAGTGAATTCTGGACTATCTGATGAAAGGGTAATTGTCTGATGTAGAAATGAAGTGAAGTGACGCTCTAACTTACTGCAGGAGGGAATGGAGGATGGCTAGGGAGAGAGAATGGAAACTGGTCTGACAACTTTTCTTCTTTTCCTTGAGATGTAAATGCCCAGGTCCATTACCTTTATTTTATTTTTTTATTGGAGTAGAGTTGATTTACAGTGTTGTGTTAGTTTCAGGTGTACAGCAAAGTGAATCAATTATACATATACATATATCCACTCTTTTTTTTTTTAAGATTCTTTTTCCATATAGACCATTACAGAGTATTGAGTAGAGTTCCCTGTGCTATACAGAAGGTCCTTATTAGTTATCTATTTTATGTATAGTAGTGTGTATATGTCAATCCCAATCTCCCAATTTATTCCTCCCCCCCCCTTATCCCCTGGTAACCATAAATTTGTTTTCTACATCTGTGACTCTACTTCTGTTTTGTAAATAAGTTCATTTGTACCCTTTTTTTTAGATTCCACATATAAGTGATATCATATGATATTTGTCTCTCTCTGTCTGACTTACTGCACTCAGTATGACAGTCTCTAGGAATGGGAGAAAATATTTGCAAACAAAGCAACTGACAAGGGGTTAATCTCCAAAGTATACAAAAAGCTCATGCAGCTCAATATCAAAACAAACAAACAAACAAACAACCCAATCAAAAAATGGGTGGAAGATCTAAATAGACATTTCTCCAAAGAAGGCATACAGGTGGCCGAAAAGCACATGAAAAAATGTTCAACGTCACTAATTATTAGAGAAATGCAAGTCAAAATTACAATGAGGTATCACCTCACATGGGTCAGAATGGCTATCAAGAAAAAATCTACAAACAACAAATGCTGGAGAGGGTGTGGAGAGAAGGGAACCCACCTGCACTGTTGGTGGGAATGTAAATTGGTAGAGCCACTATGGAGAACAGTACGGAGGTTCCTTAAAAAACTAAAAATAGAACTACCATATGACCCAGCAATCCCACTCCTGGGCATATACTGGGAGAAAACCATAATTCAAAAAGACACATGCACCCCAGTGTTCATTGTAGCACTATTTACAATAGCCAGAACATGGAAGCAACCTAAATGTCCATCAGCAGAGGAATGGATAAAGAAGATGTGGTACATATATGCAATGGAATATTACTCAGCCATAAAAAGGAACAAAATAATGCCATTTGCAGGAACATGGATGGTCCATTACCTTTAAACTTATCTATGTGCACAAATTAAGCCACTGCCTTGAACTGGTCATTAACTACTTATTAAAGCACAGAGGATGTTGCCGAAGTTGGAAAGAATGGCAGAGCCCTTAACACTTTGTCAGTAGAGAAATTCAAGAAGAAACAGCATGGCTTTGGAGGTATGCCTGGGTTTGAATCCCAGCTCTTCCCTTATTTGGTTTTTTTAACCAGGCCAAAAGGCTTGGTTTCAGAGACTTGGTTTCCTCAAATAAAATGAAGATGATACAAGGCTCTTAGGAAATTTAAATGAAATGAGGGATGTGGATTTTTTGACACACACTAGATGCAAAGTAAATATGATTTCCCTTCCTTCACTGTCTATGAAGTCAACCATCATCATGAAGACCAAGTCCAGAGTTCCACGTGTCTCACTCGAGATCGTGAGATTAGCCCCATCCTGAGGGGGAAAAGAACCCAGGTTCCATGCTGAATGGGAAAGGAAGTTTTAAAGTGACATCCTGGGAATATGAATGAGCCTTTTCTCTGTGTAGGGAGAGGGCAGCCTTAATCGGTCTTTTTAGCCACCAGAGCCTATGAAGTCACTTTCAAGCAACAGCTGTACAAATATCCCCCATCTCAGCCCTGCCCAGCCCTCCCTACAGACTCCTGAGTCAGCCCAGCCACCGTGATTCTCCTTTCAGAGGAATGGCTCTTTTCTTGTCATCATTTTCTCTCTCCTGATGTGGGCTTACATACGTAGCCTTTCAGAACTGCAGTCGGGGGTGAATTTGGCTCAGGGCAGCCTATATAGTACGTCACTGGTTAGGGAGCAATTTCACAGGAGGAAATCACACCTACCCTTCCCTTTTTGCAACTTTTTCCCTTGCAAAATTGGAATAAGCAAAGGAATTCACCTTCCCAAGAGATAAGTGATACAGAAAGTAAATGAATGGAATAAAATTGTGTTTCCTGATTTCTTAGGACTTCTGACTCATGAGGACAAATTAGCTCTACAGTCAAACTTGGATGAGAGGGTCTTTACGTGTCTCCTTACTAAGATGAGCTCCAGGGTATCGGTTCATCTATCAAAACACACCCCACTGTGACTTGGACTTTTCCAACCCTAGCGCTGTGTGGAGAGGGGTCAAGGAGTAGCTGTAGAACACCAGCATTTTTATGTATTTGGATCTTCTCGCTTTCCAGTTGCCTGAATGTTTGTGTTTACGTTATAATGCCACACTCTGCGGTGCGTGGGGCGATGGAAATGCTGAGCTGAGCATCAGTGTTTCCAGTTGTCTACGTTACTCATCAGAAGAGACGAAATCCCTCAGTGTTACATCCTTAGGTTCATTAGAAGATGTATGGCATATGATAAAGTGGCTTTTCCCTTTATCTTAAAAATGCTAGGCTTGGAACGGCCTTTCCAAGCTTCCTGGGACCTTCAGGTGGTCCTGAGCCTCTAAGTCAGGGGAGGTTTCTTCAGACTAGCAGAGGCCACAAGACTTCCCAGACTGTTCCAGTAGGTGGTCCCAGGATTACTCAGAGTTCCTAATATCTGGAAAAGCAGTTGAGGCGATTTAGAAAAACTGTCTGTGACATATTTGCTTTTCCTTTCTACAGCATCACATTTCTATTGGTTGTGCTAAAAGCGTCAAATACATCGTAAATGTGTTTGAAAGTGACCGTTTTTGAGCACAGTCTTTCAATAAAGAGATTTATTGGTTTCAGTAACTCAATTTTCAAATCACTTTCCTAGACTCAGCCCTCAATGCTATGATTCTCCATATTGTTATTTTTACCTAATATTAATAAAGGACATAATATCCCTACAATGTTCTGGTAAGCTTATCTACTGTTAGCCTAGTAATTAACATATTTGGAGTTATAAAAGCAATAGTAATAGCATTTATTGTGGTTTGCAATGTGTCAGGCTCTTCCAGTTACTCTCTATGGAATAATTCATTCAAAACTCACAGTAACCCCACGATATTATTATTTTCATTTGATAGATGAGGAACCTGAGTCCACAAAGGTAAGTGACTTGTCCAAGGTCACACAGTAAGTGGCAGCACCAGGACTCATGCCCAGGGAGCCTGGTTCTAGAAACACCCTTTACTGCTACATGCTATTGCCTCTCGAGAGGTACACAGGACGTAAGTCATTGTCTCGTCAAAATCATGGGAATAATAATGGTACCTTACAAACCTCTTGGCAGCATCACTGTGAGCATTGCTGTACCCATTTTATGGACATAGAAGCTGATTTTCTAACAGAATCACAGCAGGCAAAGACTTGGTGTTTGAACCAGCCCTCTGTGACTCCGAGACCGCTCCCACCCCCATGCCACCTCATTACAGAGCAGTTGGAAGGACAAGCATCTTGTTTAAATGTGGGGTGCAGGACCCTCCAGATGGGAACGGTTTTATAAAACAGAGTGTACAAGAGCAATCTCATAATTCCATTGTTTTCTAGTTTCAAATCTTTATACTACTCACATTTTAAAACAAGATGTACTTTATCACATGACCTTTTACAACATGAATGTTATATGAAATGGACTCTTTTATTCAAATAGACTTCCCATTACATTGCTCTAAGCACTTGTTAAGTACATGCTTTATATCCAGTGATGATTCACAGTCTCTCTTCAGTTTCTAGGTAATACTGGTCCCAACTCTATATTATCTATATGTTTTAAAAATAGGCTCAGACTATGATTTTGATTTGCCTATGGATGCTCTTAGCAAGTGTTCCAACAGCAACTTCTACTAGGCACCCAGTCTCTTAGAATATGGGAGTTAAAAGACAGTGTCCTTCACCACAAGGACATACCTTCTCATCCTGGTGGTGGTTTTCAAATGAAAGAGCAGACTGGACAGGAGAGATACTCCCAGCCATCCTTCCTCTGTAAGGCACTTGGTGCTATGGCGTATTGAAGGCTAAATAAAGCTCAGAACTCAGTCTCAGATGGCATCAAAGCACTGCTGTATGAAGAGCGTCCCCCATGAAGGTTGCTCTTTATCTTTACTGGCTGAGGCTCAGACTGGCACAAAAACCAACAGTGAATTGTGAGAGGGTGGGCCGAGAGGGCCCTGGAGTCACAATTCAACACTGTCAGTTTTGTCCTAGTTGATGTGGATCTCAGAAAGCTAAAGGTCCTTCTCATTTGTATTTTTATCCAGTAAGGATCTCGATACTTTAAAGGTAGTTGTCCCACCCAGCATTTCGATAATTTCCTTTTTCCCAAATTCATGGAAATCTCTCAGGATTTGTGCAAATGACTACAGTGATATTTTCCAGAAGTTAAACTAATTGAAAAAGAAACAGTTGAAGCAGGAAAGATTGGTTTTTACTGGGGAAACAAGAACTCTTAACAATGAGACAATTATGGCAAAGTTTGCTGAGTTTTAATACCAATAACAGACTTGAATATGATAAGGAAGGAAAGATTCTGGGACCCTAGGATATCTAAACTCCATAAAAGGAGCTGAGAGGACTCAGTCTTGTCAAATGGAGACATTGGAGAGGTATCAAACATACACACTCATCAAGTTTGCTTAGATTTGTTTTGTTTTAAATAGTGTTGACTGTAGGTCCTAACAATGAGGAAGTTGTTCTTCGTTCTCAGTGTTGAAACAAGGTTAAAGTTGTAAAAACAGAGTCTGAGGCCATCCCAGGCTAATTTGCCAATATGCATTGAATATGTTAGGTGCTGTTGCCCTGTTGCAGTGCCGGTGGTCCAAGTTCTACATCCTTTATTCCCCCATCACCCCTCATCAGGCTCCCGTAAAGCCCCACGTTCCAGCCTCACCAAACTCTAGCCATTCTGCAAATGTCATACACTCATACACTCCTCTTGCATAAGCTGTTCCTTCTGTCTGGAATGCTCTTTTCTTTCTCGTTTCTCTAGTGAACCTTTCATTCTTCAAGTTTTAACTTGTTCCATACTCCCAGGCTGACTTCGCACCTTCTTCTACCTCTAAAGGCATCTCGTCATGTACACCTTCATTCCAATAGTTATACTGAATTGTAGTTCTTTATTTGAACGTTTATTTTCCACGAGACTATGGATTTCTTAGGAGTGGGAACTGGATCCTCAGTCTTTGATCCCCAGCCCCAAGTACAGTATCTGGCACAGTGTAGAGCCTCATTACTGTTTGTGGAAGGGTGGGAGGGAATACAATATGATTTTGTCAGTCAACCAAAACAACCACAAGGGGGTACCTAAATTTTTTTATTAAGGAGAATGTAGTAGTTTCACTATTTTAAAATCCACCATTTAGTTTGGAATCTATTACTAGAATAGCAGTAACCACTGAAAAAGAGTACTAAACTAAGATTAGAAATATTACATAACATAGATATATGTACAAAATTTGTGAACTCACATAGTCATCATAAGGGGATTTTTTAAAAATTGCCTTTTCATGGTGTATTATGAAGCTATTAAAAATCTAGTTTCTAATGAATATTCTATTATACAATCAAATATTTGCAATGTGATAAGTAGAAAAAACAAGTTATAAAATCTACAATATCCCAGTTTGGGTGAATATTTAAATATATGTGAAAAAGTCAAAAAAATTTATTGTAACATTTTTTTCCTTGTTTATACTTTTCTATATACACAATTAACATTTATAATGAATGTGTATTGCTTGCATGATCAAGAAACAAGATATACCTTTATAAATGTTTTGCTTGAAACCCCATTTAATACCTAACTTTTGCCCCTTTGTTGCTCCCTTTCCAATAGAACTGAAAACTTGATAGGGGGATGGGAGGAGTGGTTACGATAATTTACTTCTAGAACTTCCAGAATGGGATGGTGTGACATAGAAAACCTAAGAGATGATTTTCTCACTAGTTTAAGTTAGGTCAGGAAATGACAAATCATCTTATGAAAGATAGGCAACAACAACAAAAATCAACCAATACAGCGTATAACTGACAATGTGTTTCCCTGCCTCACTGAAATAATAAAATTCTTTAAAACAAGCAAGCAAACTATGCTGCACCGTTTTGTGGCTGGATGGCCTTGCTCTTACTCACTCGGATGGCTCCTGCATCCGATGCTGAGGTGGCCGTGTGTTTTAGAGGAAATAGAAGAGAGCAAGGTCTTCGGGCATCTATGAATAAACACACACACATACACACTCTAGGAGCCACGCCCAGCAAAGCGGTTTGCCCGTTACTTCAGACACCAGGCCAGAATCTGAGCACACATTGAACGGGTCGAATTCTTGTTTGTTCTCATTCCTGGCAGCTTGAGACTTTCCTCTGGGACTCAGCTCGTCTTGGGCTGCCTGTTCACAAAGCTTGGGAAACCATTTCTCATTGTTCACCTCACCTGTGAGCATCTCCCCAGAGTCCCACACACCTTCTTCCTGTTCTTTGCTCACCAGGCCGCATACCCAGGGCCGTGGCCTCCATCAACCAGCACCTCCTGAAGTCGGACGACGTGGTGAGCTGTTGCCTGGACCTTGGAGCACCCAGCATCTCTTTCCGCATCAGCGGGCAGCCTGTGCAGGGGATGTTTGAGAACTTCAACACAGATGGGCTCTTCTTCCCTGTGGTGAGCTTTTCAGCAGGTGTCAAGTAAGTTATGGCTGGGATTTCATGGAGAGTAGCTGTTCCCCCAGCTCCCACCACTCTTATGAGCTGGCGAGCGTGGTAATCTCCTTCAGGGCTTCAGCACCATAAGCCAAACTCCCCGAAGAAAGCGATGGTGAAAGGGGAGGAGCAATTTAGAGTCACGTGTATATATTTGTGGGACATGTACCTCCTGCCAGTGTTTATGTTATGTCCTCCGATAAATAGTAAGATGAATAAGATAAATCCTACGTAGAAAATTACCTTAATAATTGTAAAAAGTATTTCATGCTCATTACAAAAAATCTGAAAGATACAGATAAGGCAATAAATATCACCCATAATCCCAATGTTTAGTTCTAATCTCTATTAATATTTTGGTGTATTTTCTTCAAGTCTTTTATATTACATATATATGTATTTTTTAATTGACATCACACTAAAAATGAAGTTTTGTCTTGATTTCTTTTCATTCAGCAGTAAGTACGGAGCCTTTTCCTGAATTATTAAGTATCCTTCTCAAAATGATTTTTTATGGCCAATAATATCCTTTTATTTGGCTGTCCCACAATATAACCATTACTTTATGTTAGTCTTCCATGCTGATTTCTTTTTTATTGTTATAAATGAAATTATCATGAACATCCTTGAGAATAATTCTTTTGTCTGCATTTCTGTTTAGTTCCTCCCAGAAGCAGGTCAAAAGGTATAATCTTTTTAAAGTCTAAATTTACAATCGTGTGGCCAAAGAGATTTTCAGGAAGATTGTATGAACAGTTTAGAATTCATTATCAACAATTCTGAAATCTAAAAAACTCTGAAAACCATACATTTTTTTCTTAACTCATTTCACTGCAAACTCTGACCTGAACTTATTTTGTGGAAAAAACTGTCATCAACAGAAATGAGGCTGTTTTCAGTCCTTCATGAGTTCAATTTCTTGTGAATATTTACATGCTTAACAGCAAAAATGTATGTGTTTCATTATGGGGTACAGCCTCTCACCTAGCTGGAGGTTCTATTTAATATATACTACATGTCTTATTTTCTGTCTTCTTTAAAATCTAAACAATTCTGAAGTCTGAAACACAGCTCCAAAAATTTCAGATAAAGAATGTGGGCCTGTAGTATCATTTAAAGTAACATATGGGAATACCCAAATGATTGGTTCCCCATTAACTTTTACTATTATGGGTTATTTTTAATCTTTGCCAATTTGAGAAAATTGTGTCTTAAAGTTTTAACTTCCTATTTGTTTGATTACTGATGTGGTTAAACAGTTTTTATGCTTATTGTTCTTACATATTATTTCAACCCAATATTTTTTTAAAATTCTGTGTTCTCTGCCTTTCTGGTATTAATTTTGGGGGCAATTTTTTATATATTAAGATTATTAAATTATTATTGCTTTCAAATATTTTTCCCAGTTTGTGATTTACCTTTTTAAACTTAGTTTTTTTCTATTGTAGTTTTTGGTTTTTCCCTTTTACAAAAATAATGCAAGTCAAAAAAAAAAAAAGCAAGAGCCCATAGTTGTACCACCCAGAGATAACCATATTACCTTGTTATTTATACATCTCAATAATTTTATATTAAATTGGGCTTGTACTATGCATTCTGTTTTTCTTCATACTGTTGACAACTGTTGTGTTCATTGTTCTACCCCTTTCCTTTTTTTTTTTTAAACATCTTTATTGGAGTATAATTGCTTTCCAATGGTGTGTTAGTTTCTACTTCATAACAAAGTGAATCAGCTATACATATACATATATCCCCATATCTCCTCCCTCTTCCGTCTCCCTCCCACCCTCCCTATCCCACCCCTCTAGGTGGTCACAAAGCACCGAGCTAATCTTCCTGTGCTATGCGGCTGCTTCCCACTAGCTATCTGTTTTATATTTGGTAGTATATATTAGTCCATGCCACTCTCTCACTTCGTCCCAGCTTACCCTTCCCCCTCCCCACGTCCTCAAGTCCATTCTCTACATCTGCGTCATTATTCCTGTCCTGCCCCTAGGTTCTTCATAACTTTTTTTTTATTCCATATATATGTGTTAGCCTACAGTATTTGTTTTTCTCTTTCTGACTTACTTCAATCTGTATGACAGACTCTAGGTCCATCCACCTCACTACAAATAACTCAATTTCGTTTTTTATGGCTGAGTAATATTCCATTGTATATTTGTGCCACATCTTCTTTATCCATTCATCTGATGATGGACACTTAGGTTGCTTCCATGTCCTGGCTATTGTAAATAGAGCTGCAATGAACATTGTGGTACATGACTCTTTTTGAATTATGGTTTTCTCAGGGTATATGTCCAGTAGTGGTGGGATTGCTGGGTCATATGGTAGTTCTATTTTTTGTTTTTGAAGGAACCTCCATACTGTTCTCCACAGTGGCTGTATCAATTTACATTCCCACCAGCAAGAGGGTTCCCTTTTCTCCACACCCTCTCCAGCATTTATTGTTTGTAGATTTTTTGATGATGCCATTCTGACTGGTGTGAGGTGATACCTCATTGTAGTTTTGATTTGCATTTCTCTAATGATTAGTGATGTTGAGCATCTTTTCATGTGTTTGTTGGCAATCTGTATATCTTCTTTGGAGAAATGTCTATTTAGGTCTTCTGCCCATTTTTGGATTGGGTTGTTTGTTTTTTTGATATTGAGCTGCATGAGCTGCTTGTAAGTTTTGGAGATTAATCCTTTGTCAGTTGCTTCATTTGCAAATATTTTCTCCCATTCTGAGGGTTGTCTTTTGGTCTTGTTTATGGTTTCCTTTGCTGTGCAAAAGCTTTTAAGTTTCATTAGGTCCCATTTGTTTATTTTTGTTTTTATTTCCATTTCTCTAGGAGCTGGGTCAGAAAGGATCTTGCTGTGATATATGTCATAGAGTGTTCTGCCTATGTTTTCCTCTAAGAGTTTGATAGTGTCTGGCCTTACATTTAGGTCTTTAATCCATTTTGAGTTTATTTTTGTGTATGGTGTTAGGGAGTGTTCTAATTTCATTCTTTTACATGTAGCTGTCCAGTCTTCCCAACACCACTTAATGAAGAGGCTGTCTTTTCTCCATTGTATATTCTTGCTTCCTTTATTAAAAATAAGGCGACCATATGTGCATGGGTTTATCTCTGGGCTTTCAATCCTGTTCCATTGTTCTATATTTCTGTTTTTGTGCCAGTACCATACTGTCTTGATTACTGTAGCTTTGAAGTATAGTATGAAGTCCGGGAACCTGATACCTCCAGCTCTGTTTGTCTTTCTCAAGATTGCTTTGGCTATTCGGGGTCTTTAGTGTTTCCATACAGATTGTGAAATTTTTTGTTCTAGTTCTGTGAAAAATGCCATTGGTGGTTTGATAGGGATTGCATTGAATCTGTAGATTGCTTTGGGTAGTATAGTCATTTTCACAATGTTGATTCTTCCAATCCAAGATCATGGTATTTCTCTCCATCTGTTTGTATCATCTTTAATTTCTTTCATCAGTGTCTTATAGTTTTGTGCATACAGGTCTTTTGTGTCCTTTGATAGGTTTATTCCTAGGTATTTTATTCTTTTTGTTGCAATGGTGAATGGTAGTGTTTCCTTAATTTCTCTTTCAGATTTTTCATCATTGTTGTATAGGAATGCAAGAGATTTCTGTGCATTAATTTTGTATCCTGCTACTTTACCAGATTCATTGATTAACTCTAGTAGTTTTCTGGTGGCGTCTTTAGGATTCTCTATGTATAGTATCATGTCATCTGCAAACAGTGAAAGTTTTACTTCTTCTTTTCCGATTTGGATTCCTTTTATTTCTTTTCCTTCTCTGATTGCTGTGGCTAAAACTTCCAAAACTATGTTGAATAATAGTGGTGAGAGTGGGCAACCTTGTCTTGTTCCTGATCTTAGTGGAAATGGTTTCAGTTTTTCACCATTGAGGACAATGTTGGCTGTGGGTTTGTCATATATGGCCTTTATTATGTTGAGGTAAGTTCCCTCTGTGCCTACGTTCTGGAAGGTTTTAGTCATAAATCGGTGTTGAATCTTGTCAAAACTTTTTCTGCATATATTGAGATGATTATATGCTTTTTATCCTTCAATTTGTTAATATGGTGTATCACATTGATTGATTTGCGTATATTGAAGAATCCTTGCATTCCTGGGATAAACCCCACTTGATCATGGTGTATGATCCTTTTAATCTGCTGTTGGATTCTGTTTGCTAGTATTTTGTTGAGAATTTTTGCGTCTGTGTTCATCAGTGATATTGGCCTGTAGTTTTCTTTCTTTGTGACATCTTTGTCTGGTTTTGGTATCAGGGTGATGGTGGCCTTGTAGAATGAGCTTGGGAGTGTTCCTCCCTCTGCTATATTTTGGAAGAGTTTGAGAAGGATAGGTGTTAGCTCTTCTCTAAATGTTTGATAGAATTCGCCTGTGAAGCCATCTGGTCCTGGGCTTTTGTTTGTTGGAAGATTTTTAATCACTGTCTCAATGTCAGTGCTCGTGATTGGTCTGTTCATATTTTCTATTTCTTCCGGGTTCAGTCTCAGAAGGTTGTGCTTTTCTAAGACTGTGTTCATTTCTTCCCAGTTGTCTATTTTATTGGCATATAGTTGCTTGCGGTAATCTCTCATGATCCTTTGTATTTCTGCAGTGGCAGTTGTTACTTCTCCTTTTTCATTTCTAATTCTAATGATTTGAGTCTCCTTCTTTTTTTTCTTGATGAATCTGGCTAATGGTTTATCAGTTTTGTTTATCTTCTCAAAGAACCAGCTTTTAGTTTTATTGATCTTTGCTATTGTTTCCTTCATTTCTTTTTCATTTATTTCTGATCTGATCTTTATGATTTCTTTCCTTCTGCTAACTTTGGGGTTTTTTTGTTCTTCTTTCTCGAATTGCTTTCGGTGTAAGGTTAGGTTGTTTATTTGAGATGTTTCTTGAGGTAGGATTGTATTGCTATAGACTTCCCTCTTAGAACTGCTTTTGCTGCATCCCATAGGTTTTGGGTCATTGTGTTTTCATTGTCATTTTTTTCTAGGTATTTTTTGATTTCCTCTTTGATTTCTTCAGTGATCTCTTGGTTATTAAGTAGTGTATTGTTTAGCCTCCATGTATTTGTTGTCCCTTTCCTGTACCAGTTGGATGCTGTATTAATTATTTTAGTCTGACAATACATTTTAACATTTGTAAGGCAAGACCTCATTATAACTCTTTTGTCGCAAAATTTTCTTAGCCATTCTTGATTCCTGCTTGTTAAGGAGATCGTAATTGGTTGAGTGGGAGACTAGAGTCAATACAGTTAGAATCACGCTGGTTTCCATTGGAAAAGGCCATGAAAAGAGGAGAGTTGTGGAGAGCAGACACTTAAAGCTGGGACCACAAAAAATCCATCTGAGAGCTTCTAGTATGCAAGTGATGGGACTTCCAGAGTGATAACCACTGTGATAGGTCTCAGTACCTCCGAAAGATGGATAAATCAAGGCATATTCATATATTTTCCAAAAAAGGATAAAACTTTCATGCTGTCTCAATTAAATAGACTATTTAGGAATAAAGAATTATCCTTTGGATATGATATTCAGCCTTTGGAATTTGACACAGATATGCAAACATACATACTATACAGCAGGGGTCCCAACCCCCTGTTAGGAACCGGGCCGCACAGCAGGAGGTGAGTGGTGGGCAGCAAAGCTTCATCTGCTGCTCCCCACTGCTTGCGTTACCACCTGAACCATCCCCCCCAACCCCTGTCCATGGAAAAATTGCCTTCCACGAAACCAGTCCCTGGTGCCAAAAAAGTTGGGGACCACTGGTATACGGTACAGGTGTACCTCGTTTTATTGCGCTTTGCTTTATTGCAGTTTTTACAAATTGTAGCTTTGTGGCAAGCCTGCATGGAACAAGTCTATTGACGCCATTTTTCTAACAGCATTATTTTTTAATTAATGTATGTACATTTTTTTTTAGACAGAATGCTATTGTGCACTTAACAGACGATGGTATAGTGTAAACATAGCTTTTATATGCACTGGGAAACCAAAATATTCATGTGACTCACTTTATTGTGATACTTGCTTTATGTGGTGTCTGGAACCAAAGTCACAATATCTCCAAGGTACGCCTGTAATATATGTTTGCAAACATACATAGCAACACAGTATACACATCCCTACACATGTACACACACATATATAGACATATTTATAAACATACCCGTGTAGATGGATATAATATATTGAAATTAAGCATTTTCATTGTTTGTGGTTCTTGTAACAAATGGAGAACCACTATAGTAAAACCTTACTTAAGGTTGTAAATATGCCCATCACAGGTTAAGCCAGAGACTCTTAACATCAGCCTTAGGAACTATATTCTAAAGAGTTGAGAGTTCTTTACCTTTGTTTCTCTGTGCTGACAATATTTCCATGAGAATTTCACCCCAATTCTCCCTTTTGAAGTGTGACAGAATGTATCATTCCTATTGCTATCCATAGGGAGCATGTAGACAACAAGAAGCGTTATTGAAAGACAGAGGCACTGTAAACACAAAGAAAACTGATTGGAACAAACTGATTCCCTCTGGCAATCAGGGGGAAAACCAGCAGAAGCCCCATTGTACATCTTTCCCACCCCATTCCCCGGGAGTAAAGAAAATGAGCAGAAATCTAAATCCAACGTAACAGCATTTGGATCATCCACCTGTTGGCTCAGTGCCTTCTCTGGAGAAGCAAGGTCACTGAGCAGTCAGTTCTCAGGACTGCATTTGCCTGGGTAGTTAATGGCCTTGGTCGCCAAGCATCAGTGCCCTTCCCTTTTTTCTTTGTTTCAACCATATCCTACTCAGTGAGTTTCACTAATTTTCAAAGAAAGCCCACCTACTTCCCAAGCATCTCATCTGAGAGAAGTGCTTAGCTAGAAGTCAAATCTCTGGAGAAAGAGGTCTTTGCCAGTCTGCTGGCTAGTGGACTTTTCTGCATATTCTGTGTTTAGCAAACTATATCCGATCTCAGACGTTGCATGACTTTTAATCATTAACTCATCCACCCGATCCCCCTCAGGTCAAAGAGATAGGAATTTTTGAGTGTGATCTGATTTTTGTTGTTGGGGATTTTTTGAAATCTTCTCTTTGCAAAGATTGTGGCTAGCAGGGGAAGAGATAGGGGGCTGAAAGGTATTCATATGTAGAAGATGTTTCTAGTATCTTGTGTCTAGGTCAGCAGATCATGCATCCTTCTCAGTGCACAGGAGAAAAGAAGCAGAGTTCCAAGATAAGAACAATGAGACGTCTAACCCATTTAGAGGGCACAACTGCTGAGAGAATTTAAGAACTAGGGATCCAGATGCGTTGACTTGAAAAGTTAACAGCTTAGACATAAGAACCTCTTACTCATAGCAATTGAATGAGGGTAAGCTGAAAAGTTGTATCAGGGGACTTGATGTCTCTTAAGCCTCCTTTCTATCAGGAAAATATCACCTGTGTCATATTCCTGTCTTTGGTTCTCAGAACCTGATATGGTCTGAGGAGAGATGGAATCACAGTTGGTTGCATACTTGGGAAATACATTTTACTGAAATACATCCAGCCCATCACACGATGTTTTTGCTCAGGGTCAATGCTGGTCCTGTGTTGGAGTAGCCAATTCTTTTATTTTTACTTATGAGCAAATGAGATCAACATACCAGTACTTACTCTTACATCAATTGGTAAAATATGATTTGGTGCTGAAACCCAGCACTTCCTCTCTGTACTACTTTAGTTCAGTTGTACAAAAAGCTAGAAAGAGAAAACAAGATATTAATCCAAGTTAAAGTACCTTATTGAAAATAAATGTGTTTAATAACAAAATTGAAAAGAAATTATTGTTTTCACCCAATATAGTAGAGTACTTGCCTAGTTTCATAGTGTCCCTCGCAGCAAGGTACAAGGTTATTCCTATCTAGAAAGAGATTCTTCTCCCATCATACAAGCATTGAGAATTGTTTCTCATGTTTACTTTCAACTTCTGTGAGGCGTCTAAATTAGATTTCTCTCCTATGGCCCCATTTTCCTCCTCGGTCTTTACCGAGGTCATGGTCTTGAATTTGTGACCCCACAATTATTTTTATAATTATAAACTATGTTGTTAATAATACCTGATTAGGCTGTCCTTGCCAGCAGTCATTGGAGAGCAAAATCTTTTTCAATTAGATTTACCCACAGTGAAGTCAAAAGCAGCCTGAGTCATTACTAATAAAATCCACAAATCAATATCTGCTCTCTTTTCTAACTATTATGAATGTGCCTCGTTAGTTTCCTTCTCACTGTGGTTTGTTTGTGGAGGGTATTATTAGTGTAACAGGCCCTCAGTGTAACAACCCTATTCATTCTGGGACAGAATTTGGGATGATGCATGTGTACCTTGGAGCCCACCCAAAAGTTGAATTACTTAAATACCAGGAAGCTCTTATGAAAAGGTAATCTCACCCTGCCAAGTGGTATGATGGCATGGGCCACATGGAGAACATTACACAGAAGCCACAGTGTGTAGTGAAATTTGGGAGCTACTTTTAGTTTTGCAGAAAATTGATGAGTTAGTCACTGTAGTAGAATATATTTTATAGCTATGGTTAAATTCCCCGTAGATCTACTTAATCTTCTTACGTAACTCTTTTACCAGCCCTTTCTCATTTATAAAAGCAACACTATCCAAAGATGGTTGGTATTTGCGGTTGCTGTTTGTTTTCTGTTGGTATCCACCAGGCTTGGCTAAAATTCAGGTAACCAGTAGCTTAGCTATTTGCAGCTTGCTGTGGTCAATGCTGTGGAAATTATTACTGAGATAAATATACTTTTGCAGAGAACATGATGAGCGCTGGCTGGATTGCCCTGGGCTTTCATCAAACACTGGCCAGAAAGAAATATGAATGTGAGAACATACATAACTCAAATTGTTCTCCTGTCTTAGCGATATGGACTAAAGATGCAATTATGAATCATGACTTATGAATTGAATTTAGGTCAGCAGAAGCTCGCTAATTCTTTTTCCTCCTAACCACAGCCTGTATCTTTTTCTTCTTTGGAACGCTATCCCAACTCCTGGGAGGAATTCAGTAAGAATAATGGGACATCTAGTAAGACTAAAATGATTTCACAATTTGCTAGTACGCTATGAATAAGGAAACCTAGTCATCCTTTTTGAGCATAGCAAAGGTTTATCTTGATTTTTACTCTATTTTTTTTTTTCATGGATCAGTCTTTCAAACTTGGGGATTTGCGATAGGTATTCTCATGTCTTCTGCAAACTGGCAAACAAAAATGCACAAATCTTAAAAGATGAAATTGGAAATGCTAGTGGGGATTTTTCAATGCAATTTTCTCTGTTTTTTTAAAATTAGTCAATAAAAAATTCCTCTACACATCCTCAAACTTCACTACTCCCAGGCGGCTATTACTGAAGCTATTACTCATCTCTAAAGTGGAGAAATCTAAGGACACAGTCACTGACTGTAATCACTTTAGGAAGAAAAAAAAACCTTGGAGAGCCGATGGCATGTCTGAGTTATAGGAAGAACCCCAGAAGATGATACATGTGCTTTAGTGGAAGAGATTAAATTGATTAATGAAATTGATTTTTAAAATCTATTAATGTAGAGAAAAATTGGAGGGTAAAGAAGAACTAATTTTAATGAGCTCCATTCTTAAATTATCTTTTTATTTTCAATTTAACATTTTTTTGCGATGCTGAGAGATTCAGTGGAACCCAAGGAGCAGGGAAGAGTATACTTAGAGAAGAGAGGTTTATATTCTAATTGGAAATTTAAATCTTTTAAATTTCAAAGGATTTAAAAGATAAACAGTAAGTGCCAGATAACAGATTTATTGGAAGAAGTAGACTAGATAGGTGTAACTTTTGTTGGTTCTCTTTCCACCCCTTCAAATCCATGCTCTGGACTCCTGGATAAGTTCTTGGGCCAGTTCTATAGCCTTCATTACTTCTTTTAAGGCCAGGAACCATCTTGCCAATACTTTAAAAAAAAAAATTCCATCTTCTGAGTAGTATAAAAACTCCAGATTTGTATCCAATTAATATTTGAGCCCTACCCCACTCCCCCTGCAGTTTGAGGTCGGGCTCCTCTTCAGTTAGCTAGCTCCTTTCTCATGCCCCTCTAGGGTCTAGGGTCCAGCCCAGACCCAAGATGACTGGGGGATGGGCACATCTGATGGAGTTGGTGCAGCTGCCTTGTGGCATCAGGACTTTTGTAACAGTTGCACAATTGCTGCTTCTTTCTCTTCTGAGGCTCTTTTGTAGCTTTCTTGGAGAGCACCAGGCTGGAAGCGTCCAACTTCAGTTCCCTTGACTTGGCTTTACCACCTGTGCTGCCTGCTCCCTTCTGGCTGACCCCAGACCTCCCCCCTCCCCCTCCCCCTCCAGCTGCATGGGCCTCCTACCTCCCCCAGCTCCTGGGTTTCTGATCTCTGCTCAGTCATTTGCCTTTCCGGCCAGAATTCCTTTCTGATGGCTGGCAGCTGGCTCATTTCTCTCTCTACTCTTCACTATCACTAGGCAAATATGACCCTCACTACATCCATTGGGTGCTCACAAACTTCTGAGTAGTTCCTTACAGCCCTCATTTGACTCCTGATGGGAAAGAACTCCCATCCCTTTCTCCCTGATGGTTTTCTCCAAATGAATTCTTTACCTTTCTTATCAGCGTGGAGGTATGGGGTGGGCTAAAGCTGAACAGGTTTCACAGTTTTTTGATGGATCCTCATAATTGGTCCAGCACTTCACTTCAGGATGAGAAAATATTGGCATCCTCTGAGTTAGTTGCCTTTGGGACCTCTGCTAAAATGGAGACAGAGCGGATCCCGTTTTAATATCCTCAAATAATTAAGGTGGGCTTCAGGTATTTTATTTCTTTCTTTTGATTGTTTCCTTTAAGCCTGTATTTGATCCCCATTATTTCCTTTGACCTGGACAATCTGGGTGTCCCAGAGGGAGTTCATGAGGACCACCAGTATTGGTGGTGGTTTGCTGGAGCCCTTCCCACAGACTCTGGGCAGCAAGGGAAGGAGCCACAGATGGCGGGCGTGCCCACACCGGCTCCCGTCCAGTCCCGCCTGCTGGGGGGCAGGGCTGTTGTCTGGCAGGACTCGGGAAGCTACCCAGACCATTCCTTCTACCCACTGAAGCACAGCATAATGGCGTTGGAAGACGAATGCTTCAGTAAGCAGTAAACGCTGATTTCTGGCTACGTTAATTTTTCATTTTACAGTCTTTGTGGCCATTCGAGGTGATAAGATTAAGCTGTAAAACCAGATTATCATTCTCCTTTTAATAACTGAATCTAAAAGCAGCATTGTTCTCCCTAAGTGCTACACGGCTTTCCACCTTTCTTGATTTGTTATCTATCCAGAAGACAACAGCAGATTTTAAAACATAAGAGAAGTGTTCAGACTAAACGGAACTGGCGAGAGAGCTTATGAATAATTAAATCCATCTAGACGTCTTCATAAGAGATCATTTGCTTGGCCTTGGAATCCGTACGCTAGTGAGTAACAAAGAATACAGTTGCTGTGCAAGCTCCTAGGAAGCTTCAGCTCTTCACAGGAAGGATGCTCAGTGAGAAGGGAAAAGCAGAAAACTTCCCACACAAATTCTTTGTTCAAAACAATTTAGTTTTATCCCATAGTTTCAGCATGTCAGTAACACAATCTGTTATGTTGCAATTGAATTTTGGAAAGTTCTCAATAAATTTTAAGTCTTAGTCATTATTTCCTGAAGTTTTACTAAATTAGTAACACTGCAGGCTAATGACTCAATTTTGTTCTTATATCATTGTTCATAGTCTTAATACACATAGATCATGCCCTGTCATATAACATTTAACGTAGGAACGTTCACAAGGGACAATTGTGGTTCTAATTCTATATTGTTGTTGCTTACTAGTTTAAAATGGGAAAGTGGGAGGCTTCATATGATTTCCGTAATTAATTTTAAAACAGCATTTTATAAAATGCTGTTTGGATAAAGATTTTGTTTATATTGGGAAGGGGAGACAAATCCTAAATGTCTTTTACTCAGAGAGATTTTCATTTTCCAGTTTTTTTTGTTTTTTGTTTTTTGTTTTTTTTAAGAGAGGCTCTTTTTATTATTTTTTTTTTTAACTTTTGGGTTTTTATTTATTTATTTATTTATTTATTTATTTATGGCTGTGTTGGGTCTTCGTTTCTGTGCGAGGGCTTTCTTTAGTTGCAGCAAGTGGGGGCCACTCTTCATCACGGTGCGTGGGCCTCTCATTATCGCGGCCTCTCTTGTTGCGGAGCACAGGCTCCAGACGCGCAGGCTCAGCAATTGTGGCTCACGGGCCTAGTTGCTCCGCGGCATGTGGGATCTTCCCAGACCAGGGCTCGAACCCGTGTCCCCTGCATTGGCAGGCAGATTCTCAACCACTGCGCCACCAGGGAAGCCTTCATTTTCCAGTTTTATCATTAGGCTACGCACAGTCACAGTTACTCAGCCAACACTGAGACTCTCTTGCAAGGCTGCCCCACCAGAATATTCCAGTTAAAGGACGTGAGATCTAGTGGAGAGTGTTGTTGTTAGAGCTTTGCTAGATCATAACCTTTCCCATGTATACCTCACCCCCCTCCACACACACAGGCTCACTCCATCACCAGTTCCTAACAAAATTGGGATCTAACTGATGCTTTCCGGCTTGGCCTTCGTCACCTTGGTCCAACCCCCCCTCATGTCTCACTGGGACTAGATTGGTGTCAGGTGCCTCCTACATAGAGCAGCTAGAAGAATCCTATATTTCTTCCTCCTTAAAATCCCTTGGAAGCTGCTCACCGGGAAGAAAATCCCAACTCAGAGACCTTGCCTGATCTAGCCCTGCCCCCTGCCACCTGCCACCTCATCTCTTAGCCCCTTGGGCTCTCCGTGTTCTCACTCACACTGCCCTCCACCCAAGCTCTTCCCTACCTCAGGGCCTTTGCACGTGTTGTTCCTCTGCCTGGAATGCTCTTCCTCCAGATTTTGAACTCATTGGCTCCTCCTTTTCCCTCGGGGTTAACAAAAATATCTCCCCCTCGGAGAAGCCTTTGTAGCCTCCAATCTAGGACCCTCCTCCTTCCCCGAGTTGTTTCAGTCTCCCTCTTTATTCCCTCATCAGATGTCTCCCAATCAGTAATTATCCTATTTGTCTCACTGGATGCCTGCTCTGTGACACCAGGGACAGGGTATTCTTTGTTCATTGCTGAATCCCCAGTATGGAGAACAGTGCAAGTCGTATGGGCTCAGTAAATAGTTGTTACACAGAGGGAAAGAGGGAGGGAGTGAATACGTGTAGCTGCTATGTGTATGGATGGATTTTTCCTGTGTAAAATTATTGTTGATTCTGCAGGGCTGTGTATCTTGCCATGTCTTAATTATTTAAAACTGCAGTCATATTTTCTCATCAGTTTAATATGGTTGCAGTTGATCTGCAAAAGCTATATTTCTAGTCCCAAACCTAAGAGCCTATGACCCTCACTTTCACCCTCTTCTTGCAGAGGATCTATGGGCTCTAACCCTAACCCTAACTTAATAATATATATGGGGCTGAAATTCAGCCAGAATGCTGAATTAAAATATTGAAAGACTTAAGTTTATTGGTAATTAGTGCCTGCCATGACTGTGGCCCCCCAAGGATCCTTCCCTCTTCCTTGGGAGGCCCCTGTGGCCACTGCTGGAGTGGGCCAGAGCATCAGGCCTGGATGGCAGCAAGGCGGTGGTGCCCCTGAGAAGGCACTGGGACCCTAGTGAGCAAACACTTGATGCCTATTTGGCACCCCCATGGCTGTAACCACCTGCTGATGCTTCCTCACCGTCGCCCTCATATGGCTACTTTGGGGAACTGCAGCCTCTTCAGTGTTATCATTTCTATTAAAGCCTCTTGGCATGTATACCATTTCTGTTTAATACTCTCGTGTTACTTGATCTTTTACCTGCACCTTAAAATGGGAATGTCCTATTTTCCCCAAATATTTATATCATGTTTTCTTTCATCATTGTGTGAGTAACCTCTCTCAAGTAAATGTAGTTTGAATGTGATCTTTTCAGAAAATAATGTCATCATCATTATCACTGTTATTCTTTTCAAACTGTAGTAATAATATCTACAGTAATGATTCCCCTACTAGAGTAAGGATGAACTTGATTTTTAAAATCTATCGGTTTTAAAGTATAAGTTCATTTTTAAGAACTTAGCTGACATGGTCAACTGAGAATCACGGGCACTATGAATTGACAGTCAGCTTTCTCTCCACTGCTTTGTTGTGTACTTTAGAGTGTTTGCTGTGATGAATCTGAAATCATTCACTTCCCAAAAAAATAATTTGGGTAGGGAGAGCTGATCTTTAACTTTCACTTATTTGGGCTGGCATATATTTTTTTAACCTCTCTCTTCCTGGTCTCTCCAAATAACGCAGAGTACGTTTCCTGATGGGGGGACGTCACGGAGAATTTAAGTTCCTGCCTCCCTCTGGCTATGCCCCTTGCTACGAAGCCTTACTTCCAAAAGAAAAGATGAGATTGGAGCCCGTCAAAGAGTATAAACGTGATGCTGAAGGTGTTCGAGATCTGTTGGGTACCACCCAGTTCCTCTCCCAAGCTTCTTTCATTCCGTGCCCCATAGATACCAGTCAGGTAGGTCTGAGCTGCCAACAGAAGGCAGCCCATGGGGATGATGTAATAGGGTTAAATCCTCCTTGCTGCATTGTCTTTGAAACATTCTTATCATACATTCTACAGAATTGTTGTGATGTGTGAACAACCATTATTCTTCACGTTTCCACCATATGCGGCAATTGAGCTCTTGAAGGATTTTGCAACCAATGAACACGTTAAGCACTTGCTACATGCAAGGCACTGTACTAGGTTCTGTGAGGCATAGGCAGAAGTGTGACAGTATTCTCTGGGAATGCACAACCAAGTTGAAGAGATAAGAAGCTAATGTGTTATTTTTTTTTCAAGTCCGAATGTAATATGCAGAATGATCGTGTACACAAATAAATGCTACAGACATTCTTTATGCTAGAATGTTTCTAAAAGTCTGTGTAGAGAGAATGACATTCAGTCAGGACCTTTAATAAACTTAAATGGAGAGGGGCATCCAGGGGTGAAGTAACAGGAATGGGATGAATAAGAGCCTGGAAGTAGAAACACAAAATAGGGACAGGTGGCAATGAATATTCTCCTGTGGCTGGATGCTTGGAGGAGGAGGAGCAGGTAGGAGAAGAGTGGGAAGTAAAACTGAAAGCAACAGGGGAGAGCATGGAGGCCTCAGAAGGTGCTGGTAAATGGACATTTTCTTTTTTTTTTTTTTTTTAAAGTCTTTGTTGGAGTATAATTGCTTTACAATGGTGTGTTAGTTTCTGCTTTATAACGAAGTGAATCAGCTATACATATACATATATCCCCATATCTCCTCCCTCTTGAGTCTCCCTCCCACCCTCCCTATCCCACCCCTCTAGGTGGTCACAAAGCACCGAGCTGATCTCCCTGTGCTATGCAGCTGCTTCCCACTAGCTATCTATTTTACATTTGGTAGTGTATATATGTCCATGCCACTCTCTCACTTCGAAATGGACATTTTCTTTCCCTTCCCAGGGTCTCTGTTTTGAGAGACACACGTTCACACAGTTATGATGAGGAGCATACAACAGCTTTCCAGTGCCTCTGCCACGCCAGTGCCATTCACATCACTATTCTAGATGTTAGAGAAAATAAATGTAAAGGCACCTTGTCTCTGAGGCACTTGGGGTAATAGTTTGTAGGAGTATGGCTCTTTTAACCTGTAGATGGTCTCTAGAGTATATTTTCCCATAATATCTATATGACCCTATTACATTCATCTCTGTGTTCATGGTCATGCGTCTGCTTCTTACCTCCTGTAGCTAATGATTGTGAATTCTCATTGTCTAGAAATCACAGTGTCTCTCTGCCTGCTTCACAGAACCTAGTACAACACCAGGAATGTAGCTGGAGTTGAGAATGTTGATAGGAAACGAGGTAGGAGTTTGTGAGCCAGAGGTAATCCTAGGAATTGGATCATCTGCTTGCTGTGTATTTTAGATAAGAAGTTTGAGGGCCAAAGAACTAAACTAGCTTTTCTGTGGACACAAGGTGGTTAGTGCCCAAGCAGGGAGAGGTTGTACTCATGGACATGATTCCTACTTCTCTGTGCTGCCCTCCTTACCAAGTTATCAGAGATGTATGTATTACTCAGAAAAGGCTTCCTGGAGGAAGCAAGCCTCAAAGAGAGTTCAAAAGAATGAGGGGAAGTTTTGATGAGGTAGGAAAGGAGGGCTGAACCAGAGTGAGAAGAGTTTCTAAATATACAGAATAGAAGATTTGAAAATCAAAGAATGGAGATAAATCAACAAGCCAGATGAACTTTGATGTCTGGACCCAAAGCTGAATTTGTATAGACCCTGGAATGAGGGAAATGTTGCTGGGAATCAAATAAAAAGGAAGTTCTCATTGGAAAGGTACAATTTATTATTTTGAATGAGACTTTGTAATTTTTTAGAATCTATCAGTCTGTGAAATTATTGTCTAAAGAGAAGTTAAATACAAGATACACAGTCAACTCCATCCTGCTTGGGGCACATTAACCAGTTTGCAGATGAAGTATTGTTGACTAGATCCCTGCCCTTCAGTGCTACGTGTGTCCAGTGCTTGAAGCACCCCCAGGCCCTTGCTGAGCACTGCGGAGGAGGAGCCCAGCTCCTAGCAGCCTTCCCTGGGGGCATCAGTCTCAGGCCCCAGACACCCAGGAGGCAGTTAGTTACCAAGCCAATGTTACTCTATCCCAGCTAGTCACCAATTGAGGTCACTGAAATTATGATGCAGGATTGTTTGTGGAGGCTTCTTTCCACATTTCCCCCTTTTGTTGAAGCAAGTGGTTCCTTCACATGGAAATCCCCCTTCAGGCTGTGATTAATTTAAACAGATTATATTAGTTAACCAATAAAACTCAAATACAGTTGTCATTTGTTTGCTAATAGTTTTCCCCACTTTGCTCCTTATCAAAACATTATGCCACTTAACTTTGACTTTTCAATAATAAGTTGGTTTTTTTTTTAAAGAGTGTCCTTAGTTGAAAGGCCAATAGTGGTTATGACACATAGTTAAAATATTTTATTGCTACTTTTCTCTGTGGTCTCCTTATACATCACTGACTTGATATACTTTTTCTACAAAAAAAAATATATATATACATTTTTCCCATGAGCTCCCCTCCTTGAAAATAATTGGGATTTTTGTAAGTAGTGGAAACACTAATAATCATTATAATAGAGCTAGAATTGTAGGAGCCAGGGAGGTGATACAGAAGGGAAACAGGTCAAGTGTGCAGGCCCTCCTAAAGCAGGGAGCCATTTCTTAGCCCCAGCTGACTAATTGCCAGGCAAAAGTGTGGGGCCAATGTTAGCAATCTTTCAACTGGTCAAGGGAAATTAGAAATCTGGATTTTTATATGAAATCTCCCGTTTCTTAGGAGCTATCAACTAATAAATGAAAATGGTAATAATTCATTGTTTATTGTTATAATTGTAGTAGTAGTAAATTAAAGAAAGAGGGGGAAAAAAGAGAAATTTGAGTCCCCATTTTGTGAACTTTGTGGAGAGACATGAGCAAGGTACCAGGAAAACACAGAGAAACTTTCCCTGAAGGTACCTGGGGAAGACCTCCAAAAGGTAGTGAGGCATTTGAGCTAACTCCAGAAGGATAAATACTGAGGGAATTTGTATTAAGACCAGAGCTGGACAACTGTTAAAGAGGTAAAGACAGATTTTTGCTTAGAAGTTATTGCAGTAGGGGAAAAGGAACTCCACTATAGAGCTGGGGTCAGTTCTGAATACAACACAAACAACTGGGGATTTACAGCTAGGGAGCAGGTTTGGGGTGGGGGTGGGGTGGACGTGTCAGTGATGGAAAATTACTAAGAGGAACATCAGGGGTTGGGATGGATTCTTGCTAAACTGATCTAACAGATTCTTGCTGAGGGCAGGTCAGATAGATCCGATATCACCTGGGGGAGGATGGGGGATGAACAAGTTTGATCAGACATAGAGGGTGATCACATATCAAGGGTGTGGATTGTCACTAAACTGATTTAGCAAGATTCTAGCTAAAACTGGGATCTTGAGGACAAGGCCCAAGGATCGAGCCTAGTCAGAAATAGCTCAGAAGCACCCATCTAGAGCTTGGTCCAAGGAGAAGGTCTTTGTCATTTGCCATGTGGCATGGGGTTGGGGGATATACATATTATGTGTATCATGGGGAGTACTAATAAGAATTAAGGTTGCATGTGCAAGGGCACAGAACTGAGTGACAGTGACCTTTGGGGAGAATTTCAGGAGCTTTGAAAGGATGTGTTTGGGAGGACCGTGATGAGAGGACTGAAGAATGGCACTCTATGCTTGGTTAATACATCTAGTCTGTGTCTTGGGAGCGTCAAGGGGCACTTGGAGGTACTCAGGAGGAGAGTGTTTTGATGTGGTTGTGTTGTCATGGGCTCATCACTCTGGCCACAGTGTGAAGAACAGATTGGCAGGGAGTTGGGGAGACCAGTTGTAAAGCTCTTGCAATGGTCCGGGTAGAAAATAATGGGGTTGAGTGACGTAGAGGAGGGGAACCTTCAGAAAGATGATTAGGAAATAAACATGTTGGATTCTGTGACTGATTAGGTGTTGTTGGTGGGGGATGTAATGCCAAGAGAAAAGACACTAAGATGACTTTATGGTGGGGCCATTCAACGAAAAGAGAAAATACAAATAAGACAAGAAAAAGGTTTTGAAGGAAAAATAATGAATTCAGCTTTGAATAACATGCTGAGTTCACTTTGGTGGGAAAATCCTGCAGGTAGTTGGAATAGTAGGTCTGAACACCATGGCTGGAGACTGGATGGTCAGGAGTGGCCATCTACAGGTGGATGAGATCTCCCAAGGAGAGAGCATAGAGGAAGGGGAGATACGGTCCAGGGGCAGCCAAGAGAGGAAGGAATCTCTAGAAGTAGCCCCTCCTGGGTGATGTGTAGAGAATTCAACTGGGGCACACGATCTGTCTAGATTTTATGACAGATTTCAATACGGTTGATTCTTGCAGTTCTGACTTCTCACTTATTCCTTTTCCTTTTAGGTTGTTTTACCACCTCACCTAGAGAAGATCCGAGACAGGCTGGCTGAAAACATCCACGAGCTTTGGGGAATGAATAAAATTGAGCTTGGCTGGACTTTTGGCAAGGTATGTGTTAGAGTGGCCAGGCCAGGGTGGAGGGTTGGGTTGCCTTGTTACCTGGAAGCGTTCTTCAAAGACTCAAATGAGAGACAAACCTCACAAGCCCAAACCCACTGGCTCTTACTGACTCCCATCCAGCTCTCACTGAGTACAGCAGCCTTGCTTGGGAGTTTGTTGAACTGCAGTCAGGAGTGCTGGGGAGACCAGCTCTGCACAGACAGACCCAGGAGCCTGTCTCCTTCCTACTCCCAGATGCTGGTCTTTTTCTTCAGGGAATATCGAATGTGGTCAACCCTTAGCTCCTCCTTCAGAGCCTCACATCTCCCTTTCTCTTCAGAAAAAGCTGTTCTCTGTGCATGGCTAGTGAAAAGAGGCTGATTCATTGTTGTGAATCAGAATTTGTTTAGTGTGGTTTTCAGATGCATCACTAAGATTAATGGACACGCAGAGGAGGTTAAGGACTCTTTCACTAGAAAACATTTTTCAAAGAGGATGTAAATTGACTTTGTTCTGTGACTTGTGTAAGGTCATGTCTGAAGGCAGAAGGATCTGTGATTGTGAAGCTCCCTATGACCCTGACACTCTCAGATTATGCACATTCCAGTTTAGTTACTGAAAGTGTCCCTGCGCTCTAGCACTTATATATTGATATAGCTCCCATAAATATTCTCCTTATATATGACCACCTCTTTGCTGTATGCTCTTTTTTTTTTTTTTTTTTTTAAGGATTTTCTTATTTATTTATTTATTTATTTATTTTTGGCTGTGTTGGGTCTTCGGTTCGTGCGAGGGCTTTCTCCAGTTGCGGCAAGCGGGGGCCACTCTTCATCGCGGTGCGGGGACCGCTCTTCATCGCGGTGCGCGGGCCTTTCTCTATCGCGGCCCCTCCCGTCGCGGGGCACAGGCTCCAGACGCGCAGGCTCAGCAATTGTGGCTCACGGGCCCAGGTGCTCCGCGGCATGTGGGATCTTCCCAGACCAGGGCTCGAACCCGTGTCCCCTGCACTAGCAGGCAGACTCTCAACCACTGCGCCACCAGGGAAGCCCCCTGCTGTATGCTCTTTTAACACCACAAACCTCTCCTTCGAGAACGAACTACAATTGCAATTGTAAATTTATTTCTATGATGATTGTATTACTACTCCATCAGACTGTATCCTTCGTGGGGCTGGGGCTACCCCAGCTCACCATTGAACTCCTAAGGTCTAGCTCACTGCCCACCACATGGTAGACATTCAACAAATGTTTGTGGAATGAATGAATGAATTAGTTAATGTCTGGATCTACACCGTCCGATACAATAGCTATGGGCCACATGTGGCTACTGAGCACTTAAAATGTGACTAGTGTGAGTTGAGATGTGCTGTAAGTGTAAAATACACATTGGATTTTCAAGACTTTCTATGAAAAACTAATATAAAGTAGCTCAGAAATAATTTCTTATATTAATTACTTGTTAAAATGGTAAGGTTCCAGGTGTATTGGGTTACGTAAAATACATTATTAAAATTCACTTCACCTGGTTTTTTCATTTGTTTTTTTGTTTTGTTTTGTTTTTTGTTTTCTTGCTCTTCTCACATGGCTACTAGGAAATTTGAAATTACAAATGTGGTTCACATTGGTGGCTGACTTTGTGCTTCTATGGGACGGTGCTGGTCCCGATTCTGTAGTCCTTTATGTTCTGAAGAATGCTACCCTGCGGTGGCACTATGGTTCCTTGACTTTTGGACCGGCAGGAGCATGGCTACCACGCACAAAATAGCTTCTCTGGGAATGTATGTTCTGAATGCAGACGCTTGACTAGAAGTGATCCACAGAACACAAGCCACTGGCAGCCTGGGGACGGCGTGTATCATTTATTAGAGAGAAGATCGTCTATTTGCCCATCAGCAAATAGCTGTCTTTGTCTTGCCTGATATGAATTGCCTGGGCCATGTTTCAAAGTGTGTCCTTTTCTGTTTCCCAAGGCAGTGCCAGTTGTCAAAACTTAAATTATATTCTTTCTTACGTTGTCACCTAGATACGGGATGACAATAAAAGACAACACCCCTGCCTTGTCGAGTTTTCAAAGCTGCCTGAAACTGAGAAGAATTATAACCTACAAATGTCAACTGAAACCTTAAAGTGAGTGTTTAATTGAATTGAATTTGGACTAAACAGTGAGTGGATGATTTAATGCCTTACAACTAAACTACAAACCTGTTGTCTCTTGAAAACATGATGCATTCTGACAAATTAGCCAGGATGGGGATTATTCATGCCATGAAAGGATTCAGCATAGTGAATAACACATCTACTATTGTTATTTAGCATATATAGTTCTTTAGAGACCATTTGCTATTTGCCAGGGACAGGGAAAAGGTAGGCAGAAAAAAAAGAAGAGAAACTTAGAATCAAAGGACCAAGTGCCTCTTTTAGTTCATGTATAATCAAGGAAAGAAGATAAGCTATATAGTAGGTTCTAGGTCATACTGAAATTGGACAGCTTAACCTCTCTAAGTCTCCATTTTCTCATCTACAAAATGAGGATAGTAATAGTTCTTATCTCTATATAATTGTTCTAATGGTTAAATGAGATGATAAATATTTTTTAAAAAAGAAAAAAGATAAAGCATTTCTAAAAATGAATGGGAAAACATGGTTTAATTCACAAAAATTCAATTTAAAAGTAACTTTTAGCTTCTCTGTGATCCCACCTGTGGTTTAAACCCTGATTCAGATCTTCATTTTTTTAGCCCCATTTTATATCTCCCTTCTCGAATTCCCTTTGTGCTTGTTACCCGTGCTTCTCTGCATTGTATTTCTCTGTCTGATAGTTGGTGCAGAACTTTTTAACGCTGTGGTTTTGCTGGCACAGTGATGCTCTGTCAGGTTGCTTTGTCTCATAGGCTCCCCGTATGTGATGCCTTCCATCACACCGACCCTTCTTGAGGATGTGGCTCATGGTGTCCAACACAGCTCAAGACACTTCGTACAGGGAGCACGTGGGAAATACTTGCTGACCTCTGGGTTTGCTATTAGGATCCTATCTGTCCTCTGGAATCAGAGAAGCAGGATACAATCCTAATGCAAATTTGTAAACTAGAAAATGTCTCCCAAAGGGGCTATTAACGAACTTTTTGTTGCATTCTTGCTACCGTCTAAATCACGAGTTGGCAAACTGAGGTCCACAGGCCAATCTAACCAGCCACCTATTTTGGTAAAAAAGTTTATTGTAACAAAGCCAAGCTCATCAGTTTGTGTATTTTCTATGGCTGTTTTCGCTCTGTAATGGCAGAGGTGAGTAGTTGTAGCAGAGACATAAGGACCACACAGCCTGAAACGTTTCCTATCTCGCTCTTTACAGAAAAGGTTTGGCAACCTCTGGTCTAAGTGAATGAATATTGTCTGTTTTTATCACTTCAGACACGGGTTAGGGTTCCCACTGTCCTTCACCTTGCAGTTGACCCTTGTTTTCTCTCTCCGTTACGTCACAGAACCCTCCTGGCCCTGGGGTGCCACATTGCTCATGTCAACCCGGCTGCTGAGGAGGATCTCAAGAAGGTCAAGTTGCCCAAAAAGTAGGTGATCATTTAATGGTCAGAGACTTTAATGCTTCAGTCTGAATTTTTAAACTGGGAGGACAGGAGGCCCATGCACAGAGGCAGATGACAGCCCCAGATACTTCTAGCGCCCGCTCAGGATGTCTCCACCAGGTACCTAGACTGCCCTGAAACCCCCAGACAGAAGCCGGCTGAAGTAGAGTATTTCCAGTGCTTCTGCCTGGACCTACACTGCTATCTACTATCGTTAGTTTTGAGCCAGGAGATGTGGCACTCGGGTGGATACGCTGTGTTGGTCTGTAAGAATAGCGGTTGGCACGGGAGCTTGAACATCGCCGGTAGCCACAGCAAAGATTCAGTCCTCTGTCACTGGGCCAACCTTGTAAGTCCCTTGTGGAAATGTGTGTCCCTGCCAAGATTTAATTTGGTCCCTATATCTGCACGTGTCCTCTCCCTCTCGTCCGTACGTTCACCGAGCCATGCGTTCTCACACATTCACATGCGAGCCCACGGGCGCATCCCCTGGCTCACTTGCTCACCCGCACATGTGCCAGCCTCGGGTGCGCACGCGTTCACACCCAGGTGTCGTAATGACTTATGAGCCAAGGCAGTGCCAGCCCTTAATCAAATGCTTATCTTCCCCTTCCTCCCTGTGAAACTCCCAAGCTGCCAAGCGCCATTCTCAGAGGCAGCTCCTGGTGCCAAGGGCAGCTCATCTGAGAGGCAGCAGCTGAGGGGTGGCTGGGGGCAGTGCTCAGCGAACAACACATGTTGACTCTGCCCAAAGTCAGGCATCCCTAGGAGGTGGATGAGGGGCGATATCATGCCTACAGTCGACCTTGTATCTCGCGCTGCTCACAGGTTCTTGGGTCGAGTAGCGCTGGTCTGCAAGTCATCACATTTAGGCTCTGGCCCTGATCTGGGCAGTCCGTGGCCTTGGGGCCCTGGATGCCTCTGGACTCACATTCCCACGTGACTGTGGTCAGTTACTCTCCTGTGAGTCACTCCACTCAGGGCCCTGCTCCTCTCCACTCATACGATGCGTCTACCTGCACTCACACTGAGCTTTTCCCGTCTTCACGTTATCTATCAAATTATCTATCGAATTACAGACATTTGTGACTCCTGGACTGGACAGCAAACCATGAAGTTCACTTCAAGCTCACAAACTCTCTAATGTTATGATTTTTTTTTAATTCTCAAAATGAAGGTTTAGTTTTCTAAGACTGAGTGATCATTCTTTGCTGATTTGTAAGAAACCGTTTGGCTCAAGGTCCTGTCCTTGCCAATGTGGTCATAACCTTTTGTGCTTTTGAAGCGAGACCAAGGAGCTTCGGGTGATGTTACATTACACTGAATGTGCCCATCGTTTGTAGGGCAGAGTAGTTTTCTTAGGAATAAGGGTGGATTTGCACAGACCATCCACTTTCTCCAACAGTCGCCCTAATCTGTGACATGCGTTGGCAAAAAGGATGGTGGATGAGGGTCTTCTTCTAAAGACTTGAGATAGAGCTGAACTGTCCATTCTGCCAAAGATAGAATCTGTGACTGTAGCCTTATTTTCCTAGTGTTCTGACACTCTGTGCTATTGGTCTAAAATCAGGAATGGGGGAGTCGTACAGTTCTGTTCAAAATATATATTTTCCATTTACTTGTAGCTACATGATGTCCAATGGCTATAAGCCAGCCCCTTTGGATTTGTCTGATGTGAAGCTGTTACCTCCTCAAGAAATCTTAGTGGATAAGCTTGCAGAAAATGCACACAATGTTTGGGCAAAAGACAGAATAAGACAAGGATGGACCTATGGCATTCAACAGGTGAGAAGTGCTGGGTCAGGCCTGCTGGAGGAGCCAGGAGATGTGATCATGCAGTAAAATGCCATTTTGCTTTGGTGGGTATTAGGTTGGAAGGTGGAGGTTGCCCTTGCACTCTGTTCCTCATGCCTCAGCACATTCATTATTTATAGAATCATGGGTCTGGATGGAATTTGTAATGGTCACATTGATATTAACTCCAGGCTTAATTCCAGTTTTTCAGCAATGGATAGGCTTACCTTTCCTTTGTTAGTCTAGTTCACTTGTGATCATGTTGCCCTGTGTATATGGCCGCTGGCTGCATCTTCTCTCATTCCCCGTCTTATTGCTTGCCTCACGGAGTGCTGAGCTTTCATGCACTCTCCAAGGCCAAGATAAGGCTCACATAAATCAACGTCACAGCTCAGCAGTATTTCTGGGATGGTCCCAAGTATCTACCACTGAAGGGGAAAAGGAGGGGAAGCTAGCCCAGGAGAGAGGCAGACTAGCCCACCAAGAAGCCTGTGCCCCCTTAACTTCAGTCCACAGGGCCAAGATTCTTGGGCAGGGTTCTTAGTTTATCCAGAGGCAGCCTGAGAGCCCAGCAAGGAATTAAGTGGAGTTTAGAACCGGGGTTCGGCCCAAATCATCGGGTACACCTCTCACTCTGAAATGCCCCCCTCATCTCAGTAAGTACCGGGCTCAGTATCTGGGAAGTTCAAGGATAGCTGTGTGCACACATGTTCATTCATTCCTGAGCCTCCAAACCTGCACGCATCTGGAACCAAGAAGACCACAACTATGGAAACTGTGGCAGGGAAGGGAGTTGGGGATTCAAAACAGCATGTGAGGTTATGATGACTTGTCACTGCTGTTGTCATTATTGTCTTCTTAGTCCCCATTAAGGAACCGAGGAGGACTGTAATACAAATATGTGCCTACTACCATGAAATGGCCCCACTGTGGCTCTGCCACCTTTTCAGATGTTTCTCTGTGAGCAGAGATGTCTGTTAAGAACTGTTGAGGCTTCCCTGGTGGCTCAGTAGTTAAGAATCCGCCTGCCAATGCAGGGGAAACAGGTTCGAGCCCTGGTCCGGGAAGATCCCACGTGCCGCGGAGCAACTAAGCCTGTGCGCCACAACTACCAAGCCTGTGCTCTAGAGCCTGAGAGCCACAACTACTGAGCCCACGTGCCACAACTGCTGAAGCCCGCATGCCTAGAGTCCGTGCTCCACAACAAGAGAAGCCACCGCAATGAGAAGCCCGCGCAGCGCAACGAAGAGTAGCCCCCGCTCGCCACAACTAGAGAAAGCCTGCGTGCAGCAACGAAGACCCAATGCAGCCAAAAATAAATAAATAAATTTAAAAAAAAAAAAACGAATCTGTTGTGAGGAGGCCATAACTGTTTGATTCATGGCATGATCTTTCATAAGGGAATAGTTACGCAAACCCCCATCTGCCTTGCCTTGGGAATGGAGGTTTCTAACCAATTTCGTGACACTTCCTTTTATTCACAGGCTGGCGTTATTGAAATGGGTTTTTTTTTACTGCTAGTTTTGAATGTTAGTACCAATTTTCCATTTACACTCATTTAATCTTGAAGCGGCAAATATGTACATTGGTAAATATCAAGGCACTGGGAGAGGAGCTAGCAGACTCCCCCGAGGAAGCCCGGACTGTCGCTGGGAGTATGTGAGCGGGACAAGCTCTTCGTAAAGATGATAATGCATTTTCTCAGCATCTCTTTTCTCTGGCTTCACATAGGATTTAAAGAACAAAAGAAATCCCCGTCTGGTACCATATGCATTATTGGATGAGCGCACCAAGAAGTCAAGCAGGGACAGCCTTCGTGAAGCTCTTCGGACTTGCGTTGGTTATGGCTATAACATCGAGCCATCGGACCAAGAACTAGGTAATCAGTGGAGAGTGTCCACTCTGGCCCCAGCTTACTAAACAGGTCTTCTTCTGGCGGAATGCTGACTTTCAACAGGTCTAACTTGCACTATTAGAAATGCTGGTGGTGCTAAAGAGTGCCAAACTCAATGGTGTATTTTAGAAGTGGGGGGGGAGGGAGGAGGGACCATGTTGATAATAAAGCAGTGTTCCCATTGACAGATGGTCCTGTAACGAGCACGTCTATGACAGAATCCCACAGGGAATAAGTTATCCTCCAGCATAGCTGAGCTTTTCAGGATATTTGGTCACAAAACCAAGTTACCTTTATTTCTCTTGTTTTCCAAACATGTGAGTATCAGCTTACTTTGGGGCCAGGTAATGTCATCTCTAAATTGAATTCTAGCACTGATTAAAATCACCAGCTTATGATTATTTAACATGTCACTGCCATCTCATACCCCAGGGGATACCATAGGCTAGTGGGGCAGTAAAACATGGTTAAGGGGATGGATTTGGAGGAAGACAGACCTGGGTTCAAATCTTTGCTCTCCTTGGTTTATGGGCTCTAAGACCTTGAACAGGTGAACCTCTCTGAGCCTCAATTTCTTCATCGGTAAGAGGAAGACAGTAATACTGATTTCACAGGATTATTGTGAGGAAAAACTGAGATTTAGTTTCTACTGCAAGGCAATCACTCACTGAATGGTAGCTTGTATTGTTATTATGATACGATGATGATAGTGAAGATTATATTATGAACAGAATGCTGTATTGGCTAGTAGGAGATCTGTCATCAGCCTTTGTTGTTGAAAGTCTTTTGAGGAATGCTCCCTAAATATTAAACCTATGTTCTCTCTCTCCCTCCTGCACCCTCTACTCCCTTTTCTTCTCGATAGCTGACCCAGCTGTGGAGAAAGTCAGCATAGACAAGATCCGCTTTTTCCGGGTAGAGCGCTCTTACGCAGTGAGATCTGGAAAGTGGTATTTTGAGTTTGAGGTGGTGACCGGAGGAGACATGCGTGTCGGCTGGGCCAGGCCAGGCTGTCGGCCTGACGTTGAGCTGGGGGCCGATGACCAAGCCTTTGTGTTTGAAGGCAGCAGGGTGAGTCTGGCTGGTGTCCGCATGTCCTCAGTCCGGGTTTTTCTGCTTCACGTATTTCCCCGGAAGTGAAGAGTGCTGAGTATCTGGATCTCTGGCTTCAAAAGGGAGGAGCCACCACACTGGCTGATGGAGACCATAGAACGATCATCACTTAGTGTTTGTCCCTTCGCTCTTTCCTCGGGAGAAGGGGAGGGCTGCACACTCTCGTCCCTTCCGTAGTCACCTCCGTGTCTGCCGTGCCTCTGAGCCCATGTTCCCCTCTGCAGGGGAGGCTCACAGAACACTGTGCAGCCAGTATGAGGGAAAATCTAACCACTTTGTCTTAGAGGCAGTTTGGCTTGTTTTCATAGCTGGCTAGGTATTGGGAGACTCAGGCCACCTTTTCTGATGAGCCTTGTATATCTTGGTTTCATTCATCTGTAGATGGACCACTTCTCCCTGTGAGTTGTCCTTGGTAGAAAGGGAAGTGCCTTGTAGAAACAAGGTACCACTGCCCATTAGGAGAAATTATTCACGGGGTCATTTCTCTAGTAGTACAGGGCCCTCTAGGCTAGGACCTCCATTTCTCTAAGCCCTCACTCTTGTTTTCTAGGGCCAGCGTTGGCATCAAGGGAGTGGGTATTTTGGACGGACCTGGCAGCCAGGAGATGTGGTTGGATGTATGATTAACCTGGATGATGCTTCAATGATCTTCACGCTGAATGGGGAGTTGCTGATCACCAACAAAGGCTCTGAGCTTGCCTTCGCTGACTACGAGATTGACGATGGTAAATCCACCAGCTTTCCCCTCTTCCACCTCCACGAGATGAAGGGAAATCCAGGGAGCAGGGTGAGATCTTCTACCTCCTCACTTAGGACACACTGACCTTTGCAGATTTGAAACCCTGGTGGGGAAGATGAGATCTTATACTATCATTTTTGAAGGATCAAGACAAATAATAGTGATAGTTGATGTGTGCAGTGTAAACGTAAGTCTGAACTTGCCGAGAGACTGACCAAGGGGCTCTCCTCTAATCCCCTGCCCTGTGCCTTGGCATGTTAAGGTACCTCACGTTTCCTGGTATCACAAAGGAAATGCTAATTGCATGTGGACTAATATCCCTGGCAGGAGAGAAAAGTTGGTGAGTTAAAGAATTATCCTCATATTCTGAATTGAATTGTCAGTCTGAATGTCTGTGTAATTGAACTTGATGCTTTGATGAGAGCCACTGAAACACAGAAGTCTGACTTAGCTGTTCCCTTGAATGAAATAGAATTTATTTTGAAAGTCAAGCATGCTATGAAACCCAAGCACAGTTGCACTTGTTAATGGCCGTGAATAGACTGCAGTCAGGGCAGCGCTTCCAGCTACACAAAGGAGCGACGGGCGCTTCTTACTTCCCATCTGCAGAGCTACGTTAGGTACCAAGGCTGTTGGCACCAGGAGAAGGAGCCCTGGACTGTGGGTTAGCTGACTCGCTCCTAACAAACTGCGTGGCTCCCAGACAGGTTTGGCTTGACTTCTCTGGGCTTTGCCTCCTTCCTCTGTACCAGAAAACAGGATGATAGACTGCATAAGTGCCAACATCCTTCTCAGTTGTAAAATTCTATGGCAGTGACTTAATACCCACTGTGATCACACCCCTGTGCTTGGTGCTTTGCCACTCTCTGCTGCTTCAGTACAGATGAGAAGGAGGCAGGGAGGTCGAGAGGAAAAAGGCTGCTCTGGGTCAGGAGGTCTGGTTTCCTGTCCTGCCTCTGCCCTCCCCACCTGTGACATCTCGGGTTGACTTTATTTAATGTCTTTTTACCTCATTTCCCCCTTCTGTAAATGATTAGGGTTCCTGGTAGCTTTAAATTTCTGAGACTTTACAAAAAGAAACAGTCCTCCCTCCCCACCCTGAAAGTTCAAAAAGATAAAACTGCACAGGCAAGAGCAGCAGAAATACATGAGTATGTATTTTTTTTTTTTAAGAAATTCACGTTTATTTATTTATTTATTTATTTATTTATTTATGACTGTGTTGAGTCTTCGTTTCTGTGCGAGGGCTTTCTCCAGTTGCGGCGAGTGGGGACCACTCTTCATTGCGGTGCGCGGGCCTCTCACTGTCGCGGCCTCTCTTGTTGCGGAGCACAGGCTCCAGACGCGCAGGCTCAGTAATTGTGGCTCACGGGCCCAGTTGCTCCGTGGCATATGGGATCTTCCCAGACCGGGGCTCGAACCCGTGTCCCCTGCATTGGCAGGCAGATTCTCAACCACTGCGCCACCAGGGAAGCCCCTGTATTTTTAATACATATAAAATATTCTGTTTTACAGTGTGTTTTAGCTTTACAAATCACTTTCACACTTTTTGCAGACATCTATTATCTGAAACATGCATATCCAACTGTACCTTAAAAGAGCTGTAAAGATTTTTCTAAGAGCCACATATTTGGGGTAATAGAAAAGTTGCAAGTCAACGTATTTTCCTAGAAAGACAGGATGACTGAAGCCAGATGGGGTCATATTTTAATGCCTTCTAAAAAGGTTTAAAATCAAAGTTTTGAAAAATATGTTTCTGGAAACAACTGAGAGAGATGTTGCCAGCAGAAAGAATGGTTTATGCACTGGTTCAGAGGCAAAGAGGGGGAAATCATGTCAGGGGGCATGAGGGCAGTGGAGAAGAGCATCCTCTGACACTGTTCTTTGGAAACAGATATTTACCAAGTACCCATCACAGGCAGTGCTCTCTTCATGAGGCTGGAGGAAAACGAAGAATTAGAAGATTCAGATTCATGCCCAAGGAAAGTAGCTCCCTGGAGTAGGAAGAGTCCAAGGACCAGAGACCTTGTTATGACTCCCCTGAGTGTGGATTCGGGGAGATCACTTGTCTATGAGACTTTGGCTCAACATAAGGAGGAGACAAGAATCTTGTCTGTGTGCAGAGTTCTAAGAATTCTGTAAAGTCTAAAGCCTTGCTACTCAAAGTGTGGTCCAGTTGTTATAAGTGCAGAGTCTCGGACCCCATGCCTGTCCTACTGATTCAGAAACTGCATTCAGACAAGACGCTCCAGTGGTTCCCACGCACTTTAAAGTATGAAAAACAGTGGTCTAAAGTATACACAAATGTAAATAGTAGCAAAATTAAGGAGTTCATTTTCTAGTTGGAAAACTAAATAAGATGAAAATATGGAAAGGTAACTACCAATGCGAAGCGGTGGGTTAAAAATGGCAAATGACCAATGCAGGATGAAAATTCTATAAGAATGGGATTGGAACTGAAGGTTAAATAAAAAATATGAGCTGTCTACCTCTGAGGAGAAGGGTCTTCTTCTAAGGGGATGTGAGTCGAGTAATAGTGTGGAATCAGGAAACTGCAGGAAAGAGTGATGATACATTTTGGAAGATTTGTGTATGGAATTTACAGAAGATGAAGGTGGAAAGAAAAAGACGGTGCAGATTATAGCTTCAAACATCAAGACTTGGTCTTTTTATTCAAAAAACTTTATTTATTGTCTAATCTGGGCCCAGCATCCTTGGACTCCACTCTCTATGACATGGGGAGCTGTCCTAGGGTTTGTGCAGAAGAATACTATAAAGAAGAGGGATGTTTTAGAACTCTGTTTTTAGAGATCATCTGTGCTGTAATGAAAGAGATAGACATAGACCTTTTGTGTACAGAGACATGATTTAACCTTCAGAATAACTGAGTCTATTATTAGCACTCTGTTTTATAATAGAATTGTACTGTACTGTGTTAACACACTGTACTGTAGTATTGTATCGCACTTTAATCACACAGAGACAAGATAATTGGCAGGCTCTTTCAGTTCTGTGATGGCTCAGGAGTCAGAGGAAGGGCAGTTGAAAGGGAGTCTGCATGCTTTTCTTTGATGACAATAACCCGGGAGGCCTAGAATCACCATATAGCATCTCTCTATTCTCTGCATAAAGTGGAAAGAGGCCGCAATTCTTGCCTTGAGCTGTTAGGAAAAGCACCTGTTGAAAATAAAACATTTTGTGCATTCTAGCCCCATATCAAGCAAAATCCCCTATATGTTTGTGTTCTGGTCACCAGCACCCCAGCCTTGATGCAGGCCATTTACCCCAGAGGGAGTTGCGCTGTGTGAAGTTTTTAGTCCTTTGGGGGAAGGAATGGGGGCAGGCACTACAATTGGTGGCTGGTCTTTTTTCCCTCTGGGTTATTTATAAGTTGTCATCTTCATCCTCTCCTGTATCATATAGATGATCTACTCTTATGGGCCTCATTAGAATTTTCCTGATCGTTGTTCCCTGGCCTGGACCATCACAGCTCACAGTGTTATCACCAAAAGGCATCTGGAAGCTCAGAAGCTTCCACAGTGAAACCTTTGCTATTAGTGTTCTCTTTTATCCCATTTAAAGGAAAGGAAGAGAAAGTTCTACACATGGTGCCAGACCTCAGAACATGCTGAAGAGGCTTCAGAGCTGGTCTCCTGCTCTGCCTGTGCCAGGCACTCCCCCGGGGCACCTCCCGCCTCGCTACAGCTTCAGCGTCTGCAGGGGCAGCCTCCCAGGCTCTTCCTGCCCCTGGCCTGTCAGGCTTTAACACATCCCCCAGCTCTGCTGGCAGCTCATCCGTAGGCAGCAGATGAAACTTCCTTGCGGGCAGTGTCGCCGCCATCTGCGCACAGACACGCTGGTACCCAAGCTTCCCCTGTCATTCCCTCCCCGGATGGGTGCTGTGGCAGGGGAACGTGGCCTCTTGTTTCCTGTGTTTTCTACAAGGCTTGTGACCATCTCGGTGCTGTCCCCGAACACCATCTTTGTGAGTCTTAGAAAATTAAAATTCATGGGTAAAACATGAGCTGCTGGATTGAGACTCTCAGAAACAGCCCAGGAATGGTCTGGGCAGTCATTTAACCACCTCTCCCCAAGATCTGAGTCTTTCCATGACTGGGAGTGATTTGCTCTCATGTCTTTCTTCAGCTTGACATGGACTAAAAATGGATCCATGGTTGGGATTGTGTAGATAATTGGTTTCTTTCCAAGCTCCTGAATTATAAAAAGATGACCTCCTGGCTGACTCTCCTCCTAGTCGCAAAGCCGTATGAGGCCTTGTGATTCAAAGTTGATCAGAACCTGGGGTCCTCTGGAGGATTTAAATGCGTGTGTTCTTGACATACCTTTCCTAGAACAGGAATTCTGTGCACATCTAGGTTCCAAGTAAGGCCGTTTGCAAATTTTCTCCTCAAACCTCTTCAATGATGTCAGCATAATTACTTCTACTAGGCTGCAGGTAGGGACGGAGTATTGCTTTTCCCCTTTATTTTTCCTTTTTCTTACTTCTCCAGTCTCATTTGAAGCTAGGGATTAATTGAGTTGTGTGCAAAGTGCAAATCCTTGTGTGTGCACGACATTGTTCACAGTAATGCCAGGTGGCCTTACCAAGTGGATCTGTCCATCCAGATCAACTCCAGGGAGCCGTGTGGCCACTTGAAGAAAGCAGCCCTTCTCCTCCAAGGGGCCTGGAGTGCTTTGCGGTTGTAGGTCTCCAGCTGCCTGATCTAGAGGCAAACTAATCAACTACACGACACTTAGGAAAATCATCTGAAAAGTGAAGGAAGAGTTCATCACAAAGCCAGTCACTGGAGATAAGAATTAGAAAGCAGTCATCCGGGCCTCAGTCCCCATTTCTTGCTCTGGACTGCTCTCGGGCAGCCTCGTTCACATGCTGGCTCCACATACTTACCAAGAGACAGAACTTGAGCAAGTTATCAACTTGCTAGGCCTCAGTTTCCTCATCTGTAAAATGGGCACAATAATGAGCTAAATCTGTAGAGCGCTGAGCCCAGGGCCTGACACCTAGAAAGTACTTGATAAATATTAGCTGGTAGGGTTTATCATCATTGTTCCCCCTTATCTGTCTATCAAGCAGAGTTATCAAGTTACATGAAGTTGTAACTCCTCAAGTAAAGAAGTTGTAGAAATGGAGCAGAGTCTCTCCACCAGGTGGAGGGAGCTGATTAAATGTATCCAGTTTTCAAGTATTCTTCCCCAGGAGAAAGTGCTGGTGCCTTATGAGGATGTAGCTTTGCTCTCGGTCCTTTCTGGAGTTTCTCTTTTCTGACTCAAGCCTGGGATTTAGCTTCTCGTCTGCTGTTGTACAGAGCTGTCCCCGCTGTGCCCACTTAGTCCAGAGGAGCTCCCTGACACTCCCTCCTGTTGCTTTGACATCCCCGACTTTTGTTTCAGAGTCTGTTTTCAGGCAGTGTTCAGCTCTCCCCCATAGAGATGGCTTCTGCCTCAGAGCGACAGCGCTCTGCTCTGTAATGCGTGCAGCCCTCTGCCCTAGGACATAACTGCTGTTTAAATCTGGGGCATTCACCCCCTGTTAACCTTCACCCCCTCTCTTGCACACCGACTGTCAGCTGGTCTGTGAGTCAGAGGGTGTGGGATCTTTTCCCATTTTGTCACTTGCCCTTCTTACAACCTTGGTCAAGTCTGTTAGCTCCTCAAACCTGCAGATTTATCTTCAGCAAAGTACTGTCCCCTCTGCTGATGGCTTAGGAACAATAAGGAGCCCAAGCTCCTTAGAAAAAAGGCCTCATGCAGATATGACCTTTCTTCCTTTCTGCATGCATCTTGCATCGTCAGGGGGTCTATAACTAGGAAGTCATTGATATGACCTGGGTTAGTCAGAAGTCCCCATTGTTTTTGAATCTGCTGCTTACTTATCCCATCATTCAAGTTATTGGAGAAGAAAGGGGAAGAGAGACTTTCTTTTTTTTATTGATTTTATTGAAGTATAGTTGATTTACAATGTTGTGTTAATTTCTGCTGTACAGCAAAGTGATATATACATTCTTTTTCATATTCTTTTCCATTATGCTTTATCACAGGATATCAGATATAGTTCCCTGAATATTTATCCATTCTATATATAATGGTTTGCATCTGCTAATCCCAAACGCCCAAATATCCCTCCCCCACCCCACCCCTTGGCAACAAGTCTGTTCTCTCTGTCTGTGAGTCTGTTTCTGTTTCCTAAATAAGTTCATTTATGTCATATTTTAGATTCCACATATAAGTGGTATCATATGGTATTTGTCTTTCTCTGTCTGACTTCACTCCCTATGATAATCTGTAGGTCCATCCGTTTTGCTGCAAATGACATTATTTCATTCTTTTTTATGGCTGAGTAATATTCCATTGTATATATGTATCACGTCTTCCTTATCCATTCATCTGTCGATGGGCATTTAGGTTGCTTCCATGTGTTGGCTATTGTAAATAGTGCTGCTTTGAACACTGGGGTGCATGTATCTTTTTTTTTTTTTTTCCACACACACACACTGTATTTTATTTTTACAAGAGATAAATAGACTGACACCAAGCATTGTACATGGATGACCACAACAAAAGCAACAATGATTGCAATTACCAAACATGAAACACACTCATACTATGTCATAATATTGACATTCAGTCCAGTAATCCTCCACTGTAACAGCTCCTTTACTTTGCAGTGAAAATTGATTTGTATATTCTTTGCCTCTGAGTCCTTGTGGGATTTTTTTTTTTTAATTCAGACAGAAAGTCACAAAAATTATACTCATCCTCATCAGTTCACTCAGTCCCATGTAATTAATTTTTTTTTCGTCTTGATCTTTTGTTAGCACTTTTATGAGTTCATCAGTTTTTCATTAGAGTTCTGAAAATGCTTATTCATTCAGTTCAGCAGTACAGTCAGTTACCAGAAACCTGTACTTGTCAGAGTCTTTTCCATGAATTTCTTGAAGATGAAACTCTTTTATAGGAACATATTTGCAAAATCATCAGAGTACACCCAGAACTGTCTGTAAATGACAAAAGACTTAAAAATGACCATGGTTAAAGATTTGATGAAAGTTCATAATAATGCAGTTGACAAGAAAATTAGTTATTTCTGAGATATACATTTTAAAGTAATAACTAGGATTATTACTTATAACATTATACCAGAACATATAAGATTTTTAGAAGTTTCCTGTAATGTCTGAAACATTTATATTAACATATTTCCATACATATTTCCATACAAATACAAATATAAGATTTTTAGAAATTTCATGTAATGTCTGAAACATTTATATTAACATATTTCCATACATATTTCCATACAAATACAAATATAAGATTTTTAGAAATTTCATGTAATGTCTGAAACATTTATATTAACATATTTCCATACAAATAACCCAATAAAAGTTTAGTATTAGTTGTTTTGTTTGTTTTTCTATACTGCAGGTTCTTATTAGGCATCAGTTTTATACACATCAGTGTATACATGTCAATCCCAATCGCCCAATTCAGCACACCACCATCCCCACCTCACCGCAGTTTTCCCCCCTTGGTGTCCATATGTCCATTCTCTACATCTGTGTCTCAACTTCTGCCCTGCAAACTGGCTCATCTGTACCATTTTTCTAGGTTCCACATACATGCATTAATATACGATATTTGTTTTTCTCTTTCTGACTTACTTCACTCTGCATGACAGTCTCTAGATCCATCCACGTCTCAACAAATGACTCAATTTCGTTCCTTTTTATGGCTGAGTAATATTCCATTGTATATATGTACCACCTCTTCTTTATCCATTCGTCTGTTGATGGGCATTTAGGTTGCTTCCATGACCTGGCTATTGTAAATAGTGCTGCAATGAACATTCGGGTGCATGTGTCTTTTTGAATTACGGTTTTCTCTGGGTATATGCCCAGTAGTGGGATTGCTGGGTCATATGGTAATTCTATTTTTAGTTTTTTAAGGAACCTCCATATTGTTCTCCATAGTGGCTGTATCAATTTACATTCCCACCAACAGTGCAAGAGGGTTCCCTTTTCTCCACACCCTCTCCAGCATTTGTTGTTTGTAGATTTTCTGATGATGCCCATTCTAACAGGAGTGAGGTGATACCTCATTGTAGTTTTGATTTGCATTTCTCTAATAATTAGTGATGTTGAGCATCTTTTCATGTGCTTCGTGGCCGTCTGTATGTCTTCTTTGGAGAAATGTCTATTTAGGTCTTCTGCCCATTTTTGGATTGGGGTGTTTGTTTCTTTGATATTGAGCTGAATGAGCTGTTTATATATTTTGGAGATTAATCCTTTGTCCGTTGATTCATTTGCAAATATTTTCTCCCATTCTGAGGGTTGTCTTTTCGTCTTGTTTATGGTTTCCTTTGCTGTGCAAAAGCTTTGAAGTTTCATTAGGTCCCACTTGTTTATTTTTGTTTTTATTTCCATTACTCTAGGAGGTGGATCAAAAAAGATCTTGCTGTGATTTATGTCAAAGAGTGTTCTTCCTATGTTTTCCTCTAAGAGTTTTATAGTGTCCAGTCTTATATTTAGGTCTCTAATCCATTTTGAGTTTATTTTTGTGTATGGTGTTAGGGAGTATTCTAATTTCATTCTTTTACATGTAGCTGTCCAGGTTTCCCAGCACCACTTATTGAAGAGACTGTCTTTTCTCCATTGTATATCTTTGCCTCCTTTGTCATAGATTAGTTGACCATAGGTGCGTGGGTTAATCTCTGGGCTTTCTATCTTGTTTCATTGATCTATGTTTCTGTTTTTGTGCCAGTACCATATTGTCTTGATTACTGTAGCTTTGTAGTATAGTCTGAAGTCAGGGAGTCTGATTCCTCCAGCTCCATTTTTTTGCCTCAAGACTGCTTTGGCTATTCGGGGTCTTTTGTGTCTCCATACAAATTTTAAGATGATTTGTTCTAGCTCCGTAAAAAATACCATTGGTATTTTGATAGGGATTGCATTGAATCTGTAGATTGCTTTGGGTAGTATACTCATTTTCACAATGTTGATTCTTCCAATCCAAGAACATGGTATATCTCTCCATCTGTTGGTATCATCTTTAATTTCTTTCATCAGTGTCTTATAGTTTTCTGCATACAGGTCTTTTGTCTCCCTAGGTAGGTTTATTCCTAGGTATTTTATTCTTTTTGTTGCAATGGTAAATGGGAGTGTTTCCATAATTTCTCTTTCAGATTTTTCATCATTAGTGTATAGGAATGCAAGAGATTTCTGTGCATTAATTTTGTAACCTGCAACTTTACCATATTCATTAATTAGCTCTAGCAGTTTTCTGGTGGCAGTTTTAGGATTCTCTATGTATAGTATCATGTCATCCGCAAACAGTGACAGTTTTACTTCTTCTTTTCCAATTTGTATTCCTTTTATTTCTTTTTCTTCTCTGATTGCCGTGGCTAGGACTTCCAGAACTATGTTGAATAATAGTGGTGAGAGTGGACATCCTTGTCTCGTTCCTGATCTTAGAGGAAATGCTTTCAGTTTTTCACCATTGAGAATGATGTTTGCTGTGGGTTTGTCATATATGGCCTTTATTATGTTGAGGTAGGTTCCCTCTATGCCCACTTTCTGGAGAGTTTTTATCATAAATGGGTGTTGAATTTTGTCAAAAGCTTTTTCTGCATCTATTGAGATGATCATATGGTTTTTATTCTTCAATTTGTTAATATGGTGTATCACATTGATTGATTTGCATATATTGAAGAATCCTTGCATCCCTGGGATAAATCCCACTTGATCGTGGTGTATGATCCTTTTAATGTGTTGTTGGATTCTGTTTGCTAGTATTTTGTTGAGGATTTTTTCATCTATATTCATCAGTGATATTGGTCTGTAATTTTCTTTTTTTGTAGTGTCCTTGTCTGGTTTTGGTATCAGGGTGATGGTGGCCTCATAGAATGAGTTTGGGAGTGTTCCTTCCTCTGCAATTTTTTGGAAGAGTTTGAGAAGGATGGGTGTTAGCTCTTCTCTAAATGTTTGATAGAATTCACCTGTGAAGCCATCTGGTCCTGGACTTTTGTTTGTTGGAAGATTTTTAATCACAGTTTCAATTTCATTACTTGTGATTGGTCTGTTGATATTTTCTGTTTCTTCCTGATTCAGTCTTGGAAGGTTATACCTTTCTAAGAATTTGTCCATTTCTTCCAGGTTGTCCATTTTATTGGCATAAAGTTGCTTGTAGTAGTCTCTTAGGATGTTTTGTATTTCTGCAGTGTCTGTTGTAACTTCTCCTTTTTCATTTCTGATTTTATTGATTTGAGTCCTCTCCCTCTTTTTCTTGATGAGTCTGGCTAATGGCTTATCAATTTTGTTTATCTTCTCAAAGAACCAACTTTTAGTTTTATTGATCTTTGCTATTGTTTTCTTTGTTTCTATTTCATTTATTTCTGCTCTGATCTTTATGATTTCTTTCCTTCTGCTAACTTTGGGTTTTGTTTGTTCTTCTTTCTCTAGTTTCTTTAGGTGTAAGGTTAGATTGTTTACTTGAGATTTTTCTTGTTTCTTTAGGTAGGCTTGTATTGCTATAAACTTCCCTCTTAGAACCGCTTTTGCTGCATCCCATAGGTTTTGGGTCGTCGTGTTTTCATTGTCATTTGTCTCTAGGTATTTTTTTATTTCCTGTTTGATTTCTTCAGTGATCTCTTGGTTATTTAGTAACGTATTGTTTAGCCTCCATGTGTTTGTCTTTTTTACGTTTTTTCCCCTGTAATTCATTTCTAATCTCATAGCGTTGTGGTCAGAAAAGATGCTTGATATGATTTCAATTTTCTTAAATTTACTGAGGCTTGATTTGTGACCCAAGATGTGATCTATCCTGGAGAATGTTCCATGCGCACTTGAGAAGAACGTGTAATCTGCCGTTTTTGGATGGAATGTCCTATATATATCAATTAAATCTATCTGGTCTATTGTGTCATTTAAAGCTTCTGTTTCCTTATTTATTTTCATTTTGGATGATCTGTCCATTGGTGTAAGTGAGGTGTTAAAGTCCCCCACTATTATTGTGTTACTGTCGATTTCCTCTTTTATAGCTGTTAGCAGTTGCCTTATGTATTGAGGTGCTCCTATGTTGGGTGCATATATATTTATAATTGTTATATCTTCTTCTTGGATTGATCCCTGGATCATTATGTAGTGTCCTTCCTTGTCTCTTGTAACATTCTTTATTTTAAAGTCTATTTTATCTGATATGAGTATAGCTACTCCAGCTTTCTTTTGATATCCATTTGCATGGAATATCTTTTTCCATCCCCTCACTTTCAGTCTGAATGTGTCCCTAGGTCTGAAGTGGGTCTCTTGTAGACAGCATATATATGGGTCTTGTTTTTGTATCCATTCAGCAAGCCTGTGTCTTTTGGTTGGAGCATTTAATCCATTCACATTTAGGCTAATTATCGATATGTGTATTCCTATTACCATTTTCTTCATTGTTTTTGGTTTGTTTTTGTAGGTCCTTTTCTTCTCTTGTGGTTCCCACTTAGAGAAGTTCCTTTAGCATTTGTTGTAGAGCTGGTTTGGTGGTGCTGAATTCTCTTAGCTTTTGCTTGTCTGTAAAGCTTTTGATTTCTCCATCAAATCTAAATGAGATCCTTGCTGGGTAGAGTAATCTTGGTTGTAGGTTCTTCCCTTTCATCACTTTAAGTATATCATGCCACTCCCTTCTGGCCTGCAGAGTTTCTGCTGAGAAATCAGCTGTTAACCTTATGGGAGTTCCCTTGTATGTTATTTGTCGTTTTTCCCTTGCTGCTTTCAGTAATTTTTCTTTGTCTTTAATTTTTGCCACTTTGATTACTATGTGTCTCGGCGTGTTTCTCCTTGGGTTTATTCTGTATGGGACTCTCTGCGCTTCCTGGACTTGGGTGGCTATTTCCTTTCCCATGTTAGGGAAGTTTTCGACTATAATCTCTTCAAATATTTTCTCTGGTCCTTTCTCTCTCTCTTCTCCTTCTGGGACCCCTATAATGCGAATGTTGTTGCGTTTAATGTTGTCCCAGAGGTCTCTTATGCTGTCTTCATTTCTTTTCATTCTTTTTTCTTTAGTCTGTTCTGCAGCAGTGAATTCCACCATTCTGTCTTCCAGGTCACTTATCCGTTCTTCTGCCTCAGTTATTCTGCTCTTGGTTCCTTCTAGTGTAGTTTTCATTTCAGTTATTGTATTGGTCATCTCTGTTTATTTGTTCTTTAAATTTTCTAGGTCTTTGTTAATCATTTCTTGCATCTTCTCAATCTTTGCCTCCATTCTTATTCCGAGGTCCTGGATCATCTTCACTATCATTATTCTGAATTCTTTTTCTGGAAGGTTGCCTATCTCCACTTCATTTAGTTGTTTTTCTGGGGTTTTTTCTTGTTCCTTCATCTGGTACATAGCCCTCTGCCTTTTCATCTTCTCTGTCTTTCTGTAACTGTGGTTTTTGGTCCACAGGCTGCAGGATTGTAGTTTTTCTTGCTTCTGTTGTCTGCCCTCTGGTGGTTGAGGCTATCTAAGAGGCTTGATGGGAGGCTCTGGTGGTGGGTAGAGCTGACTCGCATGTATCTTTTTGAAGTATAGTTTTGTCTGGATATATGCCCAGGCATGGAATTGCTGGATCATATGGAACTCTATTTTTAGTTTTTTGAGGAGCCTCCATACTGTTCTCCACAGTGGCTGCACCAACTTACATTCCCACCAGCAGTGTAGGAGGGTTGCCTTTTCTCCACATCCAAGAGAGACTTTCTTAAGATGTCCTAGCTCTGCTCACATCATGGATGGAACGCTTCAAAATCATGTCTCCAAGATAAAACTACTATAGTGGTACTTTTCCAGGTTGAAAACCAAAGTACTGTCTTGCAGGTGGGGATGTCTTACCCCACAACATTCACTCTTGTGCATTCCATTTGTCGTCCCCACTTCTGTAAGCTCCTGGTGATCAGGATGGTTTCTTTTCCTTCCTTCACGTCTTCTCATAGCATAGATCAGAGCCCGCTGGCCCAGAAGGGACCCAAAAGTTTTGCCAACAATCAGTCCTTATTCCATACTGGAATCAGATCTCCAAAGATTCCTCATTTATAAAAATCTCTGTCTCTAGAAGGGGATAGTTTCATCTATCCCAGTCTTGAGTGCCATGCCAGAAACATAGCAATGCTCAGGACGGTGCATGAATCTGTGCTTGTCTGATAGATCAGACCGTCTGCCTTACCGAGTGGTGGGACCACCAGCCCCCGGTGGTCCTGGGAGGAGGCTCTTTGTACAGACGTCACCGTCATTGCTAGGATTTCACTGGAGCTCTCTTACTCAGAAATAGTATTAAATAGTGTCCTAAATGAGTTCATAGTTTGTGAAAGCAACCAGCTCAGCTTGGGAAGGATTTATCTTTCACTTATGAGACTTATTTACATAGAAACTTTGTGGCTTAGATAATAGTATATAAGCACTGGTTTTAGGAGGAGTGCATTTTGGCCTTGGTCTCTATGAGCGACTTACTGTTGAACATAAATTCTCCCAAAATAGACCTTTAAATGTCCCCTTAAATAAGCACCGCCATCCTAGGAGTGACACGGTTTTCCTCGTAGGGACTCCAAGCCCTGCTTCAGCCACCAGCCTCCGAGCCCTTCCTCCTTTTCTGAGCTCTCCTGGCAGCCTCAGCTGCCCTCCGGCTGCCTGCCGCCCATCTTCCCAGATCTGGGATAATTAGTGCTTTCCCAGTTCTGCTGATTTGTTGGTCCACAATTATGATTCATAAATAGCCTACAAACAAGAACACCAAATAATCTGAACTTCTGCCTTGGGTCTGTTCCGCATGGCAGTGTTATAATATGATGAGGATACAGAAGAGAGCTTGGAGGGGCAGTCATTGTAAGAGTGAACAGAGATTTCTATGTCTCCTGCTTGAAAATCTCGCTTTCCTGCTTAGGAGGGGACTACAGCAGAAGGCTGCGAGGGTGGGGTTTGTAAACTGTATTTTGTAAACAAGCGGAGTCATTGTGTTAGCATCCAAAACTTCTTAGGCGCGTACTCTCAAAATGACATGAACCATTAGACCTCTCATTTCACTGGAGAAGATGCTGAGACCTAGAAAAGTTGGGCGGTTTACACCAAGTCATTCTTTAGGCATTGTTTTGTTTGGGGACAGTATTTAAAATTACGCAGGGCCTAAGATATGGAAGCAAGCTAAGTGCCCATCAACAGATGGATGGATAAAGATGATGTGGTATGTGTCTGTACACACACACACACACACACACACACACACACACACACACACACACACAATGGAATATTATTTAGCCATAAAAAAGAATGAAAATCTGCCATTTGCAACACCATGGGTGGATCCAGAGAGTATTACGTTTAGTGGAATAAGTCAGACAGAGAAAGACAAATACTCCATGTTATCACTTAAATGTGAAATCTAAAAAATAAAACAGTTGAAGGTATATAACAAAACAGAAACAGACTCACAGATATTGAGAACAAACTAGTGATAACCAATAGGGAGAAGGAAGTGGGGAGGGGCAAGTTAGGGGTATGGGATTAAGAGACACAAACTACCGTGTATCAAAGAGACGAGATAACAAGGATATATTATTGTACAGCACAGGGAAATATAGCCATTGTTTTGTAATAACTTTAAATGGAGTACAATCTATTAAAATATTGAATCACTGTGTTGTACACCTGAAACTAATATATTGTAAATCAACTGTACCTCAAAAAAAAAAAAAAAAACTCCAGAGATAAATAAAATAAAATAAAATTACCCAGGGCCTAAAATCAACTTTAGCTAAGGCATAGATAAAGAATTTCACTTTTTCTCTTATTGGTTTTACTTTTCCAGCTGATATTTATTTATGTCTTAAGAAGAATCTTACCTAGATGATTGTTTTTTTCAACAAATCATTTTGAACCAGACTCACTTTTCTTTCCCATATACCAAGGGCAGCTGCAAACTCCATGTGACCTCCTGTTGTTGAGTTTATGTGCCAGGAAGAAAGAAAAGGACACTGTCCCGTCTTTCTGTCTTTCCTGCTGAGACTCAAAGCTGTTAAGGAAGCAAAGGTTCCGCTTCCTCCCAGCTTCCCAGGACAGTCCTGAGGGCTGACCGGGCTCTCTCACCATTCTGCAGGCTTTGTGCCCATATGCTCTCTGGGCCTGTCTCAGATCGGCCGCATGAATCTCGGGATGGACGCCAGCACCTTCAAGTTTTATACCATGTGCGGCCTCCAAGAGGGCTTTGAGCCTTTTGCTGTCAACATGAACCGCGACGTGGCCGTGTGGTTCAGCAAGCGCCTCCCAACATTTGTCAACGTGCCCAAGGATCATCCACAGATAGAGGTAACGCTGCACGTTGCGGGGACCCTGGCAGGACGGGGGACCAAGGCCCTGAACTCCTGCTGGTGCTTCTGTCACCAGGTGGTGCTTGCCTAAGTCCACACCCTGGCGGCGCCTGCCCCGGTCACCTCCTCGCTGGCCCTCAGAGCTGTCGTTGCAGGTGCCTTAGTTGGGGCAGCTGAGTGGCATCTTACAAGTGGTAAGCACCTTGCAGATCCATCCCCAAACCTCTGGGCCACACAATGTTTTCTCCAGACATGCCTATACCGGTATTATAGCAATACAGTGTCCAGAGACCTTAAATGTTGTTTTCCTAAAAAAGTTCAGTACCTGCGCTCAGGATGATGTGTTCCAAACGTGGTTCTCCTCTGCTCATAGCTCGATGTCTTTTAGGCTCTGTTTAATTCCTGCAGAACCGTCTCCAGGTTTTTAAGTGGAGGTGTAGTAGTTGATTATGATGCCTCCCACCTTGTCGGGGGAGCAGAGAGGCAGAGAAGCCAAAGATTGTAAGCAGCCTGATTCGGATTCTGGTTCTACGTCTGCTTGCCTCTGTATCACCCAGCCCCACCATGGTTTTTTCATGGCGTAGGGGTGGGATGGGGGCTGATGGGATGTCAGACAAGTCAGCTGCACTGAAGCGTTAGATTCAATGGCTTGATTCCCCCAGACTGTAAGTCCCCTTCACTCACTGCCCACTTTGAATTCAGCAAGTATCCATTCTTCATCCTCCGCTTTTCCCCACACTCTTAAATAGTAGAGACTTTAATTTCTCTGATTCCTACCTGGCCATTACTTTAGAAAGCTGGCTCATAAACTTTTTGGAGGTCGTGAACCCCTTTGGCAAACTGATAGAATCTAGAGAACCTCCACTTAGAAAAATATACAAACCACACAAAAATATGTAAGTGTACTCATGGACCGCAGGATAGGAACTATTCTCTAGAACGCAGGGAGAAATGCTCAGATTGTAACAAAATTATTATTGTAAGTCTGTTTACTTTCTCTGCTCCTCCCTCCCACCTCCCCTCACCCCCCGGCCACACACACACACTTCAAAAATCCAGTTTTGATCTTTCCTCCGGTGCACCCCCTGCAGTGCTTGTGCCCTGGAGCTGGGAATTTCCTCAGTATGTAGAGGAGTCTCCAGGAGCTTCTGTGCTCAGGCTGTAACTGTGGTAAAGGTGGGAAAGGCACTGGGTGGAAGACAGTGCCCCCCAAGGAAACTCTGATGTCTCTTCTTGAGCTTTGGGCCTTCTGGTGCCTTCTCCTTTAGATGTTCTCATGCCCACTGACAGGGAAAACCTCTGGAAAGATTTTCTCCTTCAGCCACTTGTCACCTTCCTAAAAGGTCAGCATCAGCGAATACAACACTGCATTACCCCCCTGCCTGGCATCCTTGACCTTGCAGAAAACCCAGTGAGCATTTTTAGATCCCTAATTTAGATCCCTCACTTCCCCAGCCAGAGGCAGATCTGTGATATTTTATAGGGCACGGTCCACGTAAGGATGAGTGTAATGGTTCGTTATCACTCATGACAACCTTAGTAGTTCGCATAAAGCCTTGATGTAAGTAAGTAGTCAGTGAGGGGAGGAGGGGTGGGTCAGAGTCAGGCTGTGTCAGGTGAGGACCACGGCATTTCCAGGTCGTGAGGATCGACGGCACCGTGGACAGCCCTCCGTGCCTCAAGGTGATCCACAAGACGTTCGGCACACAGAACAGCAGTGCCAGCATGATCTACTGCCGCCTGAGCATGCCGGTCGAGTGCCACTCCTCCTTCAGTCACAGCCCGTGTCTGGACAGTGACGCTTTCCAGAAAAGGTGAGGGAGGCGCCTCCAGCTCTCAGAGGTGCTCAGCGTGTCTGTTGCAAAGTCGGCTTTCTGTCTGTCTCCTGCTCACTCTACCTCGGCACACCTAGAGCCCTGTGAGGAGGGTTCCCTCTGCTTTCAGTCAGAAAGAAATGAGGATGGGTGTGCACACAAGTGCATGCCCGTGCACATGTGTGTGTGTGCAGTGTATAATTAGGGGACCAATCAAGCTTAACTGGGTCACATCCAGTGAACAAGTTTCTGCTCTTCCCAAGCTGTCTGAGTCCCTAGCCTCCTTGCAACCTGTAGTTCGTATGCTTTTGGAGTAAAAAGAATGTAAGTGCATGAGAGGGTTCAATTGTTGTTGCCTTCGTGTGAAATTAGAAGCTTCTGTAGGCAAATACCGCCTTCTTTGCATAACTATGGCCAGTGTCCAACCCAGCAGCTGTGTGACTCATGAGTAATGTGACTTCCTCCTTCCTGATAAGGAATATATTCCTTGCTATCTTTCTTCCCTTTAATGTCTATTTTTTATTGTTGATGTATATCTGGTCCGGGTTTCCTCTAGAGTTTTACTATCTACCAAGCTTTAAACAAGCAAAGCTGCTTAAGAGAACAGGATAATGTATTCCAAGGTATCCCTGCCTACATTATTAGCGTCTCCCAACCTCCCCCTAGCTCTAACTTACACCTGGGCTGAGAGACAAGAGTTGGAAGTCACAGCCCTGCCTGGTGGTGTCAGGTTGCAAATGAACAAGTCCCAGGACCAGTCAGGCTCACTCATGTATAGGAAAGAGCCAGCTTCTTAAACCTGCCTTCGTCATTAAAGGTAGATCAGTTGCCTGTCAGACTTGTGGGCTTCTCTATAGACCTGAAGAACTAAAACATGGATTTCTTCCCCCCAGGAAACAGATGCAAGAAATACTCTCTCATACAACAACAGTAAGTAAATGTGCTCAATTATGGTTTTAATTATTTGATTCTTTGCTGTGCCTGGTAATATGCCCCCTACAGCAAAGGTCTGTCTAGAGATCCTCTTTAATTGCCAATTATTCTGTCTTTTAATATCCTTCTTGATGCTTCCAGAACATATCTATGGCATTTCTCAAGTGGGGGAAAGAAAAACAGTTATTCGGTGCAAAACAGAACTCTACCTGGAGCATCTAATTGGGCATCATTGTGTGATTGGTGCCTATTTGCCACCAGGGACTCAGCACTGCCTTTCTGATTGAAATGAACATCAGTTGGGGGAGAAAGGGGGGGGACTCTTAATGTAATCCTTTTGTTTGCTCTTTTATGTAAACTGCTATGAATCAATTCTCCCGTCTCTCTGAGCAGTGCCAGGAATAATGTTGAAAGCAGTCAAATGAGAAAAAGGAGCAGGGAGCTAGCCCAGAAGATGGAGGCTGCTTTTGGTTCTTTTTCTTCAGGCTAGACAGTAGTCAGAAAGCAATGCTTCTGAATTTCTTTCTTTCTCTCATCCTTCTTTAGCACCTGACCAACACACACACACACACACACACACACACACACACACAAATTCCTTTGGGAGAAATGCATGTCACCCCTTCTATAACGTTATCCTGCAACCCCACGTTCGTAGGTTAACTATCAAGAGTATGATTCTTGCAGCGGCATGTCACACACTTACTATGTGCAGGGCACTACACGGAGCACATTGTATCACCTTCCCTCTTAAGTTCCACTGCAACCCCAGGAGATGAACAATATCATGCGCTCTGAGGCACAGAGAGGACAAATGACTTGTCCAAGGTCACATGATTCATAGCTGCCAGTGCCAAGATGCCAGCACAGGTGTGTCTGGCTGACCCTTTTCCAATCAAAAAGTAGGACAGACTACACATAAAAGGACTTCATTTGCACTACTGATACTATGTATAAAATAGATAACTAATGAGAACCTACTGTATAGCTCAGGGAACTCTACTCAGGGAACTCAGTGCTCTGTGGTGACCTAAATGGGAAGGAAATCCAAAAAAGAGGGGATATGTGTATATGTATAGCTGGTTCACTTTGCTGTACAGTAGAAACTAACACAATATTGTAAAGCAACTGTACTCCAATAAAATTTTTAAAAAAATAAAATAGAAGCAAAATAGAAAAAAAGAATAAATGTGCTCAGTTTCATAAAGAAAATGATGAAGCAGTCACTTACCTCAGTGCTTTAGTTGTTATGATAACATAGTGATACAATTCACAAGTTGTTACAATGCCCACCAAGAATGGCTGTAATTTTTCAGCCCTGCCTGTCATTGAGTCTGATGACCACACAAAGCACATTTGGCCACATTGTGGGCTTTTTCTTTTGTAGCATCTTTCTCAAGACTTAAAAAAACTTAGACTTCCTGCAGAATTGGAAAGTGTAGCCTGAGTTCGCTAACCCCCCGGCCCCCAGGGCAATTTCATCGCTCTTCTCTCTGAGAGCAAAGATGTGCCTGGCTCTCCCTAGCAGCCCTGGTACCCAGAAGAGGGTTAGGGTTCTGTGCTGACCATTCTGAGTGGCTGCCCCTGGTCTCGGCAGCAGCATCTTCTGGGCAGAGGGTGGTATATTAGATGCCTGATTTTTTTAGGCTAAAGCACAACAGAAAAGGAAAAAATAAGGAAGCCAGATTCTCTCATCAACTCTTCCCCCAGTCCAGAGTGTAGTGCAGTACACCCCCAGAACAGTGTGTGCTTTTTAAGAAAAGGGAATCAAGGGGGGCTGCTGCATAATTTCTGCCTCTTGAGCCCGCTCCCCACAACAGGGGCGGGGGGGGGGTCACTCACGCCCCCCTGTGGTCTCTCCCCAGCAGTGCTACTACGCAATTCGCATCTTTGCTGGACAGGACCCTTCCTGCGTCTGGGTCGGATGGGTGACTCCCGACTATCATTTGTACAGTGAAAAGTTTGACTTGAATAAAAACTGTACCGTGACTGTTACTCTGGGGGACGAAAGAGGCCGGGTCCACGAAAGGTAAGAGGACTCCTGAGGGGCAGGGTTGGCCCTCCCCCAGCAGCCTTTTTCCCTTCCCCCTCACACCCCAAAGAAGGAAACATCAGCCTCTATTACAAAGGGAAAATGAAGCACAGGCTTAAAATCCTTAAGTAAATGGGGTGGGGGAGGGGAGGACTATGGTGGGAAAAGTGTTATTAGCCAAAATAAAGGGCAATTTCATCACGTGTATAAAACATGACCCAGGGATGGGAGATACAGATGGACAGTCGGGAAGCCTGGGCTTCCTCTCAGACTCCGTGATTTCTAGGCAAGCCCCAATTTCTACAACATCAGAACAAGACAGAGAAAAATCCCTGGGTGCTTGAGGGAAGCCAACTGCAGAAAATAAGAAGATGTACCACATCACACAGCAACTGATCAACTCAGAGCTTCTCATCCCAAAAGTTTGTAGTGGCTGAAAGCATAAAGAACATAAAAGAGACATGGCAAATTTATAAATAATAACCACTGAATAGAAATTAGGGATCTTCAAGGAAAATATGTTTTAGGCACACCCATACCCTCCCACGGGTCCGTTGGTACTACCACCAAGGAAGGATCTTTAGCCAGTGATGCCCCAGAAATGAACCAGCAGACCATGCCTTATTTCCACCTAAGTGAGATTTACTAGAGTCCTTGCCCAGATGGCAGGCTTGTATAGAAATGTAATAAGTTGTTTCTCATGACAACTTTATCCCTACAAAGTCAGGAATGTTTTGCAGTCAGTACTCTTCAGATACTACTTGCTCATCAAAAAGGCCAATGGCCAGAGGTCGGGCGCAATTGCTGTTTTCTGGGAGGACCATTGTTGGTGGGTGGTTAAGAGTACAGACTTTGGAAGCAAACTGCCTCCGCTTTAAACTGGGTTCCAGTACGTACTAGAGGTGTGACTTTGGACCTGTTACTTAACCTCCCTGGGTCTAAATTTCCTTATTTATAAAATGAGAATAACAGTTCTAATCTCACAGAGTGTTATGAGGATTAAGTGAGATGATACACAGATAAGAGCCTACAGCAGTGCCTGAACTCAAGTACTCAATAAACAGCCCTCTTATTACCGTCACTGAATGTCCATCGTGTTATGAGACCCAGAGTAGATGCTATAACCAGATGCAACATCCGGTTTGGTTAAAAGGAAAGTATGTGAAAGCAGTTGACCACTCCAGACTTTGCTCTTCAGCCAAAAGAACAAAAAGCACACAGTCTCACCCCAGTTGGGTCTGTTGCTCCAGTTTGCTCGCTCTGCCATGCCAGACTGATTATTTTATTTATCTGAGCCTCGGTGACCACATTCATGGTGAAAATTAACTGACACATCGGCACCTAGCTTAAGACCCAGTAGATAGTAGGTGCTCAGTAACTCTTGGTTCTTTGTCTTGTGTAATAAGAAGTAAACACAGGATCGATTTTCGGATGTGTTCAGGCATTTCAAACTTAGACCCTTTGAAATATGACCAAAGTGTGGCACTTCACACTCTTGCGGCTTCTGTACCTTATTAATTGAATTCTGTAGTCATTAGTGTACTTCGTACTTGAATCACTGAAAAGAAGTAATGACATCGCCACAGTTTAACCTTAATGGAAATCTAGCAATGGCTATAACTCTTTGGAAGGAGCAATTTGCACTGGCGCTGCCCGAGAGCATTCACTCTGAGAAACCAGCCTGACTGGTGCTGCGGAGGAGAGTGGAGGGGAGGAGGTGAAGGGATGCTTACACACGGGATTTCTAGTTGTCTGGGAAAGTGATGGACTTCTAGAACCGGAAAAAACCTGGGAGAGTTCTAATCAAACTCTTCGCTTTCCAAGGCCAGATCAGATTGGCCTTAGGAAGTTTAAAGGGGCTGCTCTAGCATCCCGTATAGAGTCACTCTCTCCTTTAGCCTGAGACAAATCGCTTGGTGTTACTTTAAGCAACCGGGTCCCTCAGATGAGCCACACTAGGACTGGGCTTAGGAGGAGACATACCAGCTGCCTCTTGCCCGCAGCCATCGTGAGGGGCTCTGGGGGGCCACACACCACTTCTCCAAAGCCCACCTAGGGTTTGAAATCTTACCATTAAAAACCCAGGCTTTGGAGTTTAAAGGCTTTGTGGTTATTACAGTTGGCTTTTAAAGCTAAATGCCTATGGTGGAGTTTTCTTTCTGGGGGGTGGTAGCCAGCTAGCTGAGAAAGGGACCCAGGTTGGTAGGTGGTGAAGAGTGCAGGGGGCAGGGCTCCAGGGAGCTGGGAGTGGGGGGTAGTACAGATCAGGAGGTGAGAGGCCATCAGAGACTAACTTTATCTACTTTGCAAATCTTCCTGGGGCCCAGGCCTGCCATCCTAGGGAACGTGGGCCTGAAGTTCTCAAGTGTCACACGGCCTTTTGCCCTGGCACTGAAATGGAACTCAGGACACAGAGTTTTCGTTCCTGCCTCTTATACCAAATTCCTCTCTAAGTCCACCTGTGGTAGTCATCCTCTCTGCACCTTTATCTCCCACTTCTAAGGTGGGAATACTACCGTCCCCATTATCTGTTTCAGAAACATGAATTGACGATGAGCCAGGAAGCAAGTTGCCTGAACGCTCTGCTGTTTGAAGCAGATAGAGGTGCCACATTCCTAAACTGAGTGAATTCATTTAAGAAAAAAAAAATTATTCGCAGCTGATTGGAAAGCTTCATTGGGAGCTTTGGGGGGCATTTCAATCCTGAGTCTTGATTCCAAACTGCCCCAGTCCAGATTCTGTGCCTTTTCCTCTCTCTGGCTCCTAGTGTGAAGCGCAGCAACTGCTACATGGTCTGGGGTGGGGACATCGTGGCCACGTCCCAAAGAGCAAGTCGCAGCAACGTGGACCTAGAGATCGGCTGCCTCGTGGATCTGGCAATGGGCATGTTGTCCTTCTCGGCCAACGGGAGGGAACTCGGCACCTGCTACCAGGTAGGGGTGGCTCGTGGGGCCATGACGGCAGCATCTCCAGCCTGGTGCTCAGGGCACGGCTCCTCGGTCTTCTCCGCACATGGAGTTGATGTACCCATGTGGTCCAGTGCCATCTAGGGAGACAAACAAGAGTAAAGTGACTTCCTTTTGTTCAGAGAGGGAAAGATCTCATTTATTGGTTGATCAGAAATGCTGGTCATCCTTCTAGAAGATAAGAAGGCTTTTCCTTGGTGATGGGCTCTAAAAGGTTATTCGTTGGTTCCATCAGTATTTCTTGTGCAACTTTCATGTTACCTACACTATATAAGATGCAAAGTTTAAAAGGTCAACAGAGATACTCCTCACTTTAAGAAACTTCTGTGCTCAAAATATAGACCTGTAAAAACTGATTTGCCAGGGAGTATTCCCTTTGCAATAAAAGGTTATTCTCATTCACTATGGCTTCTTTACAGGGTGCTTTAAAATGCATTTACATAAATAATTTATTTTCCTCTTTCGTTGACTATGAACTTCGACAGAACTACTTGGGGAAGCCATTAATTATACCCACGTAGGTTTACCCGTCATTAACCACAAGAAGCCTAATCTCCTTTAAGCTTCATCTTTGATGGCCAAGTAAGCTTGGGAAATGCCACAAATGATATCCTCCTTTGGAAGTTTCGCAGTGAGTGTTAGTACAGGAAAAGTTTAAGAAATGCTTCAGAAAGAAACCTAGCCAAGCATTTCTCATATTATTTAACCAAGAAGAGCTTTTTTTTTTTTTTAAACAATTAGTAATATTCTATAAGCCTAGAGTTCTACAGAGCATACTATGAGACAGGCTAAGTTAGGAAGTCAAATTTCTGTATTAAACCTTCTTGACACTCCAAGGGTAGAATGGAGAGCCTCATGTACGTGTGGATAGAGTGTTATCCGAGTTCAGAGAAGGGAGAGGCTGATTCCATTGAGAGTGATGAAGAGAAGGTTTATTACAGAGAAATCTTGATTTTGAAGCAAAGAATTCATCCAGGTGGAGAGAGAGGAGTGTTCTAGATTGAAAGAATGGCACAGAAGCGTAATGGAGATGGGGGCATAGTGTATGTCTGAGGAACGATGGACAGAATAGAATGGGTTATGGTTCATAGTAACAAATTTGGAAAGGTAGGGAGGTATTAGGAAGAAATGTGGAGCTCCTGAAGAGTTCTGACCAGGGCAATGGTAGGCAGTGTCCAGGGAAGCTTAGCCAACTACAGCGGATTAAAAGCCTCCGGCTCCTGTGTAAATGGCTAAAACCCCAGATTCCAGAATCAGCCCCAGGTTACAGCCTCTGGGCTGAAAAGCCCCTTGGCAGCAAGTGTCTGAAATGTTAGGTGACCAAAATCAGATGGGCAGGACCCTTCCTGGGGGCCAGGGACGGCCTGCTGGTGTGGCGGTCCTCTCCAGGACCTCCTGCAGTGGGTAGCCCCCTGCACACCTCCTCTTCCTCCTGGGAAGAAGTGGAATCATCACTACCACCCAGCAGCTGGGACCCCACCAGCCGCTCCCAGAAAGAGGCCTCTGCAAAACCAGGCTTTGAAGCAGAAAGTAAGGTATTCTTCCGGTACTTTCTCATGATTCCACGTTCCTTCCCCTCCCCACCAGTACCGAGAGGAGGCTTATATACGTTACTGCCGTCCTTCAGAATCCATTAGCTTTTTCCCATTAACTTTTGAAATGAGTTTGACTGAAGGGTCCTCCCTGAGCTACAGAGAGCTCCAAAGCATCTAATCACTTTTAAGGTCCCTAAATAAATAAATAAATAGCCCATGGCATTTGCAGCAGCAGGGACTTGCCTGCTTCAGGAAAGAGCCCATGATGGTGAGAAGATGTTACAACAAAGGGGAGAACACATTTGTACCCCATCTTTCACAGTAGTTCCTGGATGACACTGGGCTGGTCCGCTGTCTGAGCTGCGTGTTGGCACCTGCACCCCAGGATGCCTGGCATGACTCCATGCGTATAAATCCCGATGACTCTGCTCAGGGGTCCAAACCCACTCCCACCCTGAGGTGGGGTTGGGGAGGAGGTCAGGACTCTGAGCAGGGACCCTCGGGGGGCTCATCCCCACCCAGCCCCCTGCTCATTCCCGTGAGACAGTAACGTGTCCAGCCATGCGTCTGGGCTCCCAGCAGTGGGATAATTGTTATTCTGCAGCTGTAGCCATTTTCATTTTTCAATTATCTCAAGAGGAGCAGGGCAGCAATATTTATATACTGGCTTTCCATTCAGAGAGAGGACCAGTAAGCAAAATAATGAGTGGAGGATTCTCTCAAACAGTGTTTCTAGACCTCCCCGTTAAATACTGCTGCGCAATTTGAAAAGCTTTTTCTGTCTCACTTAATATAATCATGGGAGAAATGAGAAATAAAAATGTGTGTTCAAGAGATACTCCTCAGTTACTGCCACTCCAGCCACACTGCTCTGAGAGCAGAGCCAGCCGTCAGATTCAGATTTACCAGAGGGGTTACCGTTCAGTTCAGGCTAGTTCCTATGCCCTGACCTTCACACGTGATTCGAAGTAGAGTGTCTGTCATTGCAAAGACAAAACATAGCAGCCAGTGATAAAAGGTACCTTAAACACAAAGGGAAGAAAGTCCATGGCACTTTGTGGCAGCCTCAAATCTGGGCTCACTGCTTATTCCATTAGAATGCAGCCTCCCCTTCCAGAATGTAAGCTCCTTGAGGGGAGAGGCCATCTCTCAGGTTCACTGCTGCATCCCCTAACGCATGAGACGGTACCTGGTACCTAGTGAGTGCTTGCTAAGTATTTATTATCAAACTGACCAACTCGGCTGGGAAGCCACTAGTTTTTTAATTGCTGCCTAAAAAGTTACCACAGAATTAGCAGCTTAACACAGCATCCATTTATCATTTCATAGTTCTGTAGATTTGACTGGGCTCTCTGCCCAGGTTCTCCCAAGGCCAAAAATCAAGGTGTCGGCTGGAATGAGCTAGCTCTGTCCTGAGGCTCTGGGTAGAATCCCCTGCGAGCTCATTCACGTTGTCGGCAGGGTCCAGTTGTGGTTGTAGGCTGAGGTTCCAAAGTCCCCATTTTCTTGCTGGCCAACCCCTGTCTGCTTCCAGAGGCGCCCACATTCCCTCTCACGTGGCCCCTTCCATCTTCAAAGCCAACAAGGGCACGTGTGGTTCTTCTCGTGCTTCAAGACTCTCTCTGATTTTCTCTTCTGCCCCCAGCAGGAGAAAACACCTGCTTTTTTTTAAGGGCTCGTGCAATTGGATTAGGCCCACAAGGATATTCTGTCTATCTTAAGGCCAGCTGGTCAGTAGCCTTACTAACATCTGCAGAAACCCTTTTGCCCTGTGACATACACGATCAGGGGACTAACCCCAGGGGTCAGGAGGGCCGTCTAGTATTCCACTTACCACACCACCTGTTGCAGTTTCTCTCCTTAGGTACACCCATCAGGAGCTCACCCTTGTGTGTTCTTGTTATTTTAGTGATTGAAGAGACATTTCCATTGTTCATCATGGTGGGAGTGTACTCTGCACGGTAGAAATAAACCCATCCCAGGGCACCCATCCTAGATGCTTTCAAGGACCTCCTCTCTGCAAGGAGGTTTGAGGAGGGCCCTGGCATTTGACTGGGTAGTTTATGAAGTTTGCAGGGACCATTCCTGAGGGACCTAAAAACGTACCACCCTCTTCAGCCTGTCGCTCCCTATACTGGTACAATTTAGCTCAGCAAAGAAAACCTCTGGCTGAGTGCATTTCTCTCTCTCTTCACCTGGCTGGTCCAGGTGAAGTTTTCTCAGCTGCCAGACCTCTGCTTGCTTCAAGTTGCCATGACTTGAGGGACACACATTGTTCTAGATGTTATTGGGTATTTGAGAAATCTGGCGCCAGACCAGAGATGACTCTTGCCTTGTGGCCAAAGTCACACAGCATCAAATCAGAATTTCCCATATGTGTCTCTCACCCATAAACCCAGATCCTGGCACAAAGAAGGTATGTGATAGGCACTAAATAATTGTTGAATGTCCTTACCAAAGCTTATTTCAGACATCGCCTAGGCAGTTCTAGCAGCCCCCTCCCTACCCGTTGGTTTTACTGGCATCATCCCTTCATATCGTCCATGGGTACCTGAAGCATCAGGTAAAAGCAAACGTTTTATCTGAAACGTAAGCCCACTACCGTGTGTTCAAATGACATGTGCTGGGTGCACGCCTGGGGTCTAACCAGTCTGGCCTCCTCATCGTGAGCAGATGATAGCACTGGACCAGACAATCTTTTAAGTCACTTCCAGCCATAAAAATGTGTGTTTATAATTTTTATGTCTAAATGCATTGAGGAAGTTCATTATTTACAAGAAGCCCGTAACCAATATCCTGGCAGAAAGGAAAACTGCTCTATTCATGTTCTATTGCCTGATAACAAATTACCACAAACTCAGTGACTTAAAGGCACTCATTTATTGTCCCACAGTGTCCAGGGGTCAGGAGTCAGGGCACAGCTTAGCTGGGTCCTCTGGTCAGCGTCACACAAGGCTGCAATCAAGGTGTCAGCCAGGCTGCATTCTTTTCTGGAGCTCGGGGTCCCTTTCTGAGCTCACATGGTTGTTGGCAGAATTCATTTGCTTACGTTTGTAGAACTAGGGCTCTATTTCTTGCTGGCTGAAGCCAGGGGCCAACCACTCTCAGCCCCATGAGACCCCCTGGAACTCCTGTCACATGGCCCTCTGACAACATGGCAGTTTACTTCTCCGAGGCTATCTGGACCATCTTCCTCTCCCATCTGTTGAGATGGAGTCTTCTATAGTGTAACCCAATCAAGGGCATGACAGTCGCTTTTTGCCATATTCTGTTTGCTGGAAACAAGGCACAGGTTCTAGGAGAGGGGATTGTACAAGGGGGTGACTCATTGAGGGGCACTTTTAGGGTATGTTCCCAATACCCAGCAGCCCCTAATGTGACGGGTCGGGAGAGTCGCAAGTTTTGCTTAAAGGCAAAGGACTTTAGTTGGTGGAATTAAAGTTCCATTTCTTCTTCCGTGGTCCTCCGAGTCTGATCAAAAGCCCGACATCAAAGTGAGCAAGGGATAAGTGGAGCCCCAGATGTCATAAATAAATAAATCCGCATGCCTCATCTCAGTGGCAGCTAAAAGGCAGTTGGTGAATCCTGCACCATCTAATGTAAGAACTACAATCATGGAGAGTGAGGAAGGGGTGGAGAGAAGTCCAGAGGAACCAAGTGAGAGGGAGCGGTTTTGAGGGAGGAGAGAGGCTCCAGGTGCAGCCTCTTCATGTAATTCCAGGGAAGCGCCGCGTGGTCCCTGCCTGCAAAGCGGGCTCTCGAGTGAGGCCTCTTTTCCCTTCAGGGACATCTGGCAACTCTGGAGACATTTATCAGTAGGGCTGAGGTTGCGACGCTCTGCTGTAGGTCCCCCGGCTTTGCCTGACCGACGCCCATGTGCCTTGAGAAAGAATACTGAAGCCACCGCACCACCCTCCCTTGGCACCTTCCAGGGTGGGAGCGATGGATGGTGGTGCTCGCTGTGGGCCTGGGGGGGGTGGTCTCCGTGCTCTGTGAAGAGCCAGCGCCTCAGCTTGTTCTGTGACCAGAGCAGGCACTGCCTTCGGTGGCTTCGGTGGCCGGTGCGTTGCTCCCACCTGCGACTGTCCTCCTGAGCACTGCAGAAAGCTGCTGGCTTCGGTTACCCGAGAGAGGAACTGAAAGGACGTGAGATCGTTCAGCCCCGCGTGGAGAGAGGAAGGGCGTGTGGAAGGTGGGAGCAGTGACAGTAGCTACGCTTAGGCACCGGGTCTCTGGGAATTTCTGAGCAGTGCCAATGAGCAGCCAGTTAACTGCCCTCTTTCAGCTTGAGTTAGAGTGAGGGTGTTGACTGAAACACCCATGACTTAGCCCCCCTATGATTTTATAATTCTGGGCAAACATCTGGATTTGTTTTGGTTTCCAGGTGGAGCCCAATACCAAAGTGTTTCCAGCGGTCTTCCTGCAGCCTACCAGCACCTCTTTGTTTCAGTTTGAACTTGGGAAGCTGAAGGTATTTATCTGTCCCCTCATCTAACGTCTGTGACATGAGGGGGCCTGCTGACCGTTAGGGGGAGAAGCTCAGGCCTGAGAAAGCCTGGAATCTGTCGCCTCTTGCTTCCAAACTAATAGGTTCCCATTTCCCCTTCTCCCACTTCTGTTGAGTACCGAAAGAATTAATGAATGTTCGCGTAACCCATTATGTCATGTCTTCATTGATGCTGGCGAAGCCCTCATTGGTCCCGGGAGGCACTTGTCTCTTTGTAATGTATGCTCATCCTTTTGTTTATCATGGGCCGGGTGCATTGTCCAGCCACTGAGCATCTCTGCGTTGCAAGTGTGTTCTCCTCCCTGATGCCTTTCTGCCTTGCCCCAGAACGCCATGCCCCTGTCGGCGGCCATATTTAAGAGTGAAGAGAAAAACCCCATCCCGCAGTGCCCACCACGGCTGGACGTCCAAAGCATCCAGCCCGTCCTCTGGAGCCGCATGCCCAGCAGCTTCCTGAAGGTGGAGACGGAGCGGGTGAGCGAGCGCCATGGCTGGGTGGTGCAGTGCCTGGAGCCCCTACAGATGATGGCGCTCTACATCCCCGAGGAGAACAGGTAGCGGAGGGGCTCAAAGAGGGAGGGCCGGGCCCGGGAGGCAGGGAAGCAGGTACCCAGCAAGCCCAGAAGCCAAGGAGGAGCATCCTCGTTGGCAAAGGGCCCAAGATGACTGCTGATTGCCCCGAAGCCTCGGTTTCTCTTCTTTCCCTTCCCCACTTTGATTATTCACTCAGACACAGCATGATATTCACAGTGATGTACCTGCCACGGGGCTTTCACTGTAGCTCCGAGTACCTGCACTCAGGGACGTTTCCATGCGTTTAATTAAAAACCCTAGCATGGCTCAGAAATATATGTTATTGATGGCAAGAAGGGGAAGAATGAGGCATGCCTAGCTTGCTTGGAGAACCAAGAATCAGGCTCCTGGTCCCCACTCTTTAAGAGGTGCTCCTGGATTATGGGCTAGGTTCAATTCCAGCACCATCACTTTCTGGCTGCGTGGCCTTGAGTGAGTTACTCATGCCCTCCAGGCCTCGGTCTTCTCATCAGTACAGTGAGATCAATGCCCACCCAAAGGATTGCTGAGAGAGAAAAAATGAAATTGTGTAGGGAAAATCTAGTTCAGTTTCTGTACACAGAAAAAATTAAGTAAGTTCTATTTTTATGGATGTTATTACCCCTTGATCTCTTGGACTGAAAAAATAAAGCAATAGAGGATGGAGGTATTTGGCACCTGCATAGCTCACATTTAGGTATTCCACTGGGTCATGGGCAGTTGAAGGACAGGCTAGTGTAGAGAAGGAGCAGAAAAGACCAGGAGACCAGCCAAGTAAGCCAATTGCAAAGTGTCCTCAGATTCTCAGTGAGGACCAAGACAAAATGTAAGAATCTAGGCAGAGATCAGAGCCCCGGGCCCCCACACACAAGGGAATAATACACAGCAGATAGATCTCTACAGTCAGGATGGAGAAAGTGCACTGGCTACCTGACTACACCAACTCATCACAGGCTGGAAGGTGTTTCCTCTCTGGACAAGAGCACGGGTGTGTGTTTGTTTTCAGGAAAAGGATAGCCCCATGGCTGATGGTAAACTGGAGATTACATAGATGAGGCAGATGGTAAATTGATGGGAGGGCTTTAGCTACGTCTTCTGAGGGGCTCTTACATCAGGAAACAGAGGATCCCCTTGAGCCTGCAAATAAGAGGACCAAGTCACCTGTCACATACCTGAATGTTTTCAGTTCTGAGTTGGATTTTTCCCTAATAATGGGGACTTTGATATTTGGTAAGCTAGTTTTTTTGTTTTTTGTTTTTTTTTTTTAATTTTTATTTATTTTTGGCTGCGTTGGGTCTTCGTTGCTGCGAGCAGGGACTACTCTTCATTGCGGTGCGCGGGCTTCTCATTGCGGTGGCTTCTCTTTGTTGCAGAGCACGGGCTCTAGGCACACGGGCTTCAGTAGTTTTAGCATGTGGGCTTCAGTAGTTGTGGCTCGCAGGCTCAGTAGTTGTGGCACACGGGCTTAGTTGCTCCATGGCATGTGGGATCTTCCCGGACCAGGGCTTGAACCCGTGTTCCCTGCATTGACAGGCGGATTCTTAACCACTGCGCCACCAGGGAAGTCCCAAGCTAGTGTCTTTTAAGTCTTACAGACTTTTGAGACACTCATAGTTAGAAATGGTGGATTATCAGGAGCTGGGATATGGACCAGAACTGGGAGACGAATGATAACCTGTAAGAGACTCCTCCAGACTTCTACCCGCTCTGCCTTCCTTGGCTTGGGTGAGATCCGTGGGGATTCCGAGGGTAAGCGCTCCGCTGAATTCTGGCACAGTTTTCTCCCCGTGGAGTGGTTGATTGCTTGTCTCCTCCTCAGGTGTGTGGACATCCTGGAGCTCTGTGAGCAGGAGGACCTCATGTGGTTCCACTACCACACGCTGAGACTCTACAGCGCCTTGTGCGCCCTGGGAAACAGCCGCGTGGCTTACGCCCTGTGCAGCCACGTGGACCTGTCCCAGCTCTTCTACGCCATTGACAACAAGTACCTCCCCGGCTTCCTGCGCTCCGGCTTCTACGACCTGCTCATCAGCATCCACCTGGCCAGCGCTAAGGAGCGGAAGCTGATGATGAAGAATGAGTACATCATCCCCATCACCAGCAGCACCAGGAAAATCCGCCTGTACCCGGACGAGTCCAAGAGGCATGGGCTCCCTGGGGTGGGCCCGAGAACGTGCCTCAAGCCAGGGTTCAGGTTCTCCCCCTCCTGCTTCGTCATGACCAGCGAGGAACACCAGAAGCAGAGCCCCGAGATTCCCTTGGAGCTTCTCAAGACGAAGGCGCTGAGCATGCTGACGGAGGCAGTGCAGTGCAGTGGGGCTCACATCCGGGACCCCGTCGGGGGGTCCGTGGAGTTCCAGTTTGTGCCTGTGCTGAAACTCATCGGAACCCTGCTGGTCATGGGGGTGTTTGACGATGACGATGTTCGGCAGATCCTCCTTCTCATCGACCCCTCCGTGTTTGGGGAGCACAGTGGGGGCACGCAGGGCGGAGCAGAGAAGGAGGAGGTGACCCAGGTGGAGGAGAAGGCTGTGGAGGCTGGGGAAAAGGCCGGCAAGGAGGCTCCCGTCAGAGGCTTGTTGCAGACCCGGTTACCGGAGTCCGTCAAGCTGCAGGTAACTCGGGGCAGCCAGCATCCTGCCCTTGGAAAGAGCTGGGGAGGGAGACAGTGCAGCCTGGTGGTGATGCCAGGACTGTGGGCATTGGCCTGAATGTGGAGTGTAGCAGAGATGCTCAGGGAGAGCGCCCACTGGTCCTGCTTGTTCCTGAGCTGGAAGGTACTCCCTAAGTCTCCCCAAACAAAAACGAAAATACCAGCCCTCATCAGTAAAGCGTGTGCTTTAGAGCTGTTTTTCTGGTCCCAGTGACGGATTTTCCCTGATCTTCTCTCCTACCCTTTGGGACTAAAGCACTCATTTGTGACATCTTGTCTGGAGACAGAGAGGAGCCTTTGGCCGTGGAGTTGACCAAAGGAACTGGCTTGTAGGATGACCACACTCATCACCGGCTCTCATTTGTTGCCGTGCTCCGATCACAAGCCTGACGTGAACCTGTTACACTGGCACTCAAAGAAAGTGCCATCTGAGCTAGGAGCCCTGCTCACTTAGAGCTGCCCCCTTGCGCAGCTTAGTCTTACCAGACGTAAGCTAGCATCATCAGTGGTGCACTGAAAGAGGATGGTGACTTTTGTCTTCTCAGTACTGAGAAGAGAGAAATGAAAACAAATAGAGGAGAAATGAACACAACACTGTAAATCAACTGTACTTCAATAAATTTTCTAAAAAGTAAAAAAAAGAGAAAAGAAAAGAAATAGAGGAGAGCAGTTTATCTCAGTGGAGTGACCCTGGTTCAGGCATCCCTGGATTTCAATTCCTGCTCCTCAGCCACTTCCTGGCTAAATAAATTTGCCAAGTCAATAGCCCATCAGTCTTGGCTTTATGATTTGCAAAATGTGGATGATGATATAGTAAAACATAATATTAAAATGTGTGTTTAAAAAATATAATTGGAAACATATGTTAGCATAAAATATATTATAAAAAATAATCTGCAGTCGAAGCTCTCTTATCCAATATGATGGGATTGGTAGGTGGTCATTTCATCAAAACATTGAATATAGAGGAGAAGCATAACAAATTTTACATATGTACCTTAAATATTTTATTAAAACATAGAAATGTGCTATTCTGATGGAGGGCCAAGACCTCTTCTTTTTTTTATTTAATTAATTAATTTTTTTAAAAAAAGATGTTACCTCAAGACAAATGAAAATGAAAACAAAAATTAGCAAAACCTATGGGATGCAGCAAAAGTAGAAGAGGGAAGTGCATTGCAATAAATGTTTACATTAAAAAAAGGAGAAAGATCTCAAATAATATAACTTTATACCTCAAGGAGCTAGAAAAAGAACAAACCAAGCCCAAATTTAGCAGAAGGAAGGAAATAAATATTAGAGCAGAAATAAATGAGATAGAAAACAGAAAAACAATAGGAAAATGTCAAAACTAAGAGTTGGCTTGTTTTATTGTAACTTTTCTTAACTCTAAAATTAAGAAAATAAGTGTGCCTGCAGTAGCCAGTTTAATTGAAGCAGGTATCTATATCCACATGGTCTGGGGCAAGACCTCTTCTTTAATGTGAGTCCCTGACTGGCACATAGCGTCCTCTCTTTTCCATGGATGACACCTGTCATGCACCATCTACGATTACCACTTTGGGGTCTTTAAGGTAGGCTGCAGATTTAGAGGTAATTGAAAGCAACCTGAGTGCAAAATGCTTCTAGGTTTTTATGATTTCCCCCAATTTTTTTATAGTTGTCTAACTCACACTCAATTTTAGCATTTTTTTCAAAAAATACTCGCCTTTCACAGATGTTCCCTAGTCATTCAACTTAGTTTTCCTCTTTCATTCACCCACATGACTTTAAATGTTGTAATTATAATCACAAGTAGGACGATCGTAAGCTCTGGGTCCCAGTTTACCTGGCGGGAGCAGAGGTGTGCAGATGTGCAGAGACTGTCCTGCTAGGTGACAGCACCCCACCACCCGGGGCCTTGTCTGTGCCCAGACACACTGGAGAGTGTTCTTTAATCACGTGTGATGGGTTAAGTGGAGGTGGGTAAGTAGAACTTCTGCTTTAGTAAAAATATGAGGAACACACATGAAGTATGGCAAGTGCCTGGCACAGTGTCTGGCAAATAGCTAGTGCTCAAGAAGGTATGGCTATTTTTTTCTTATTAGTATAAATTCTAATGGTGATAAGATTAGTTATAACAACTGATCATAGAAAAACAGTGCCGATAAACAAAAACAATGAAAGATGGGGAGGGAAGCAGAAGTCTCGCTTTCCCATCATCCAGAACCAGAAGATGTCAGGAAGGAGACCCAGTGCTCATATGTACCATTCAGTGGTGGTTTCTGTACTGAGCTTAGAGCCCTGGGAAAACGCTCTCCTACATGCTGTTCTCTGTCACCACAGGCAGACATGCTCTGTGTTTAATGAGCTCATTTTCCTGTTGTTCTCCTGGCTCAGCAGTAAAGAGCTGGGCTCTGGGTTCAAGTACTAATCCAGAGTCATCCAGTAATGGCCAACTTGGATTCTAGTAGTAGCTCTATGATTACTGTGTGACACTGGGCAAGTTCCTTAAATTGCCTAAGTCTCAGTGTTACCATCTGTAGAATGGGGATGATAGCTGCTTCACCAATGTACATGACGTATTATTATATTCACGTGTGTGTACACTTTTGCAGATGTGTGAGCTCCTCAGCTATCTCTGTGACTGGGAGCTGCAGCACCGGGTGGAGGCCATCGTGGCCTTTGGCGACATTTATGTCTCCAAGCTCCAGGCAAATCAGAAGTTCCGCTACAACGAACTCATGCAGGCCCTGAACATGTCTGCAGCCCTGACTGCTCGGAAGACCAGGGAGTTCCGCTCACCCCCGCAGGAGCAGGTGAGAAGCCCCTCCCGAGCTTCCATCCCATTCCTAGGGAAGAGCTTGAACCTGACAAAGGAGGGTACACAAAGCCTTCATGGGAGGTTGAAAGACCCCGGCCAGCACCAGGAGACAGGCTAGTCCTGTGCTGAGACAACTGGGAAGCCTCTGCCAGCTGTCTTGGGTGGAAAGATAACCTTCCAAAACCACACACAGAGCCAGGCTTCCTCCTTTCCTTCGCTCGCTCATGCCACCACTCCTGTCTCTGTTAGGATCCAGCTTCTACCCCTCAGAAGCATTTCTGTCCAGTCCTTCCAGAAGTCACTACTCTCCATCAGAGATCAACAGAATGTGGTCCGCATTTCCTGACTCTTGAGGGCGGGTGCACAGTCTTCCTTGACCGAGACCCTCTGGAATCCCCCCCACCCCAGCCCCAGGAAGCCTGGAGGGCAGGACATGGATGAGGGAGTCCTCTCCTGGGATGTGTTGTCTCCATTCTTTGCGGTACCCCACCTCGTAGTCAGCCTCACCCGGGTTGAAAGGCTGCTTTGAAAAGAATGAACATCCTGGTGAGAAACTTGCAGATGAGGGAGGGACAGCTTGTAAAATAATAGTCTCCATTCGTCGCCGCTGCTCGGCTGATCACATATATCCTGCAGGCCATTTGTCACAGCTCCGTCAGTTTCAAAAGAGAAGATAGATCTTCCAGTGAAGACATTCATTTTTTGTCGTGGAAACCAAATCTTTGGATCTTAATGTATATTTAATAAGCAGCCTATCCATAAATTGTTGTCGATAGAATTACCACCATTTTGTAACAATGGCGAGGCCACCACAGCATGGTCCAATTACGTTCCTAAAACCTATTTTATAGGCTATAGATACTTATATTGGCTTAAAAATGAACCACCTATCTTGGCTCTTTAAGATGCCTTTGAATGATACTGGCCTTGATAAAGAGCAGACAGAGCTTCACATCTCTTTGCTAGAGGCAAAATGCCAAGGCCCTGTGGATTGGTGGGAACAGGTACTTTGCACTGTGCTGAGGAAAATGCAGTGAGTGTGAATTATTCTTGAAGGCTTTACAGATGTTGTCAGGCTGCTTTTAGACTGGCAACAGGTGCGAACATTCCCTGTTTCACTGGGCAGATGCTGACTTGTATTTGTGAAAAACGGGAAGGTGGATGAAGTGGTGATTAAAACACTGCTGTTGGCTTCCGAGCCTGGCTCCCATTGCGCCTCCACCATCACTCACTGGGTAGTCTTGGACGCATTACTTCTCTTTGTCTCTCAGTTTCTTCGGGCTGCAAAATGTGGATAATGTTTGTGAGAATCCTATGAGATCATTCATTTAGATTGCTTAGCAGGAAATCTGTCAGGTAGGAAACATTCTGTAAGTACTACAAGCTGTCATTAGTTTTAGTGTCAGAGGTATTTGCATTTGCCGCATGCCATGTTCTATGCCCTTCTGTCAGTGAGCCAGTGAGCCAGTGAGTTTACGCATGTTTTCTGGCATCTCCTTAAGCCAGCCGGGACTGGGTTGTCCATCTGACACCGTCATCCCCATAGACACAGCTCCTGATCCTGGATCCTAGAAGGGCCCTGCTGGCTGCACCGTCTTCTTGCCCCATTCTGCCTCCTTACCTTCTCTTCTGTCATCTTTGGGACCTACCATCACTTCCTTCTTTAGCGTTCTAGACAATCCTCTGAACAATCATTTCAGACCCATTTCAGAAGTCTGTATCTCAAGAACTTGAGCAGACCTCAGAATCCCTGGAAGGCTGAATAAAACACAGATTGCTGGTCCCACTTCTAGGGTTTCTAATTCAGTAGGTCTAAGGTAAGGCCTGAGAATTTGCATGTTTAGCAAGTTTCCAGGCTATGCTGATGCTGCTGGCCTAGAAATGAAATAAAAGCAGGGACCCTGTTACCAAATTCAGCTGTCCCATCTGCCACCCCTCCCAGAGTATTCATTTCTAGAAGGAACCTACCCATAGAACTTTCTAAGTAATTAGGAATTTAATATTGATAAAGGATATGGAGGATTTCAATTTCAGGGCAGAGGAATGCAAAATCACTTGGAAAATAGGATACATAGGAATTAGAATTTTAAAACAGTGATATGATTACCTCATTCTTCTGTAACCTGTGAGGATAAAATAGAGGTTTTCAGCCCTATATCCATACACTATTCAGAGAGATGAAAAAACATACTTGGGGGATGTAACTAAGTACAAAAGTAGGTAAAGCGAAGATTAGTCCAGTGATTGTTGGCAAATTAACCAAGCACAGTTTGCAAGCCTTTCACTTTGAAAAGGACTTTCTTTAAAGGGTATGACCTAGCAGAAAATTCAGTTCACTCCCCTTTTGGTTACGCCCTGAGGGCTGATGGGCCACTTGCTTCCTAGGTGTTCCAACAAAAGAAAGATCATTCAGTAAGAAATTAACTTTCAGATTCTTGAAATCAGACCTTCAGATCTGATTTTTATTTAATAAACAACACATCTGTATATGTTGCTGATATAATTAGCATAATTTAACATTGTGGAACAACCACAAAAATTACTTTTCAAACCTGTTTTATCAATATTATTTTATTACAAACAATACCTTACCTTCTGCCAAAAACTTGTTTGCAGTAGAAGCTTTGAAAAAGGATCTTCCTAACAATATTAAATAAGGTTCATGGTTTAATAAAGGAGACTGTGAATTTTTTTCACTTAGATATCCTAAACAAAAGTAGAAAATACCCCTTTGCCTGGTGTTTGGGTTACTCTGCCTGACACAGCAAAATGGACAAGATTACCTCTAGCTATTACTTCAGTGCCTCCAGATATTCACTAACCTGGGGTCATGGGTCTGTGGAAGAATTTAGACATCCAGAAATCTGAGTGACAGCTTTATTTTCACCAACTTTTCATTAATTTCTAAGAGCATTTCTTTCAATTATTGATGTAGGCAGCAAAGCAAGTACCTAACCTTGTCACCCACAGAAATTACATATTTTTTCATATCATATTACAGAGTTCTAATACCTTGAAATATCATTTACATTCATCACTACTTCAAGATCACAGTGCATGTGAGACCTGCTGCTAGATCTTTTTGCATATATGTTACTGTATCACAAATTTGTTTTTTGTCATCTTGATAACTAGATTGCAGTATAATTGTTTCTCTTTGTAATCCTCTATATTTTGTTTTAGGTATTTAAAATATTAATCCGAGAAAAAATCCATGGGTTTCACTAGACTGTCAGAGTGGTCCATGGCACAGAAACAGTTAAGCGTCTCTGACACAAAACTATAGGGGAAAGGATGACAGGCTGGCTGCAAAACATAAAACCTACATGTCAAAAACAATTCTGTAAACAAAATTAAAAACTCACTAAAAACTGGGAAATGTATTTGGAGTATATATTACCAAGAGTTAATAAGCTGCAGATGTGCGAAGCACTCACCGATTAATTTTTAAAAAGATAATCACACAACAGAAAAATGGAGGAAGAACATGGATGGAAAATATATAAACTGTGAGATAAAAACAGTCCTTCTGTGTGGACGAACAAAGTTCAACCTCACCAATTAAATGCAAATTAAAGCAACAGAGGGCTTCCCTGGTGATGCAGTGGTTAAGAATCCGCCTGCAAATGCAGGGGACACGGATTCGAGCCCTGGTCATGGAAGATCCCACATGCTGCGGAGCAACAAAGCCTGTGCACCACAATGACTGAGCCTGCACTCTAGAGCCCACAAGCCACAACTACTGATCCCACGCTCCACAACTACTGAAGCCAGCGCTCCTGAGAGCCCATGCTCCACAACAAGAGAAGCCACTGCAGTGAGAGGCCCGCACACCACAACGGAGAGTAGCCCCGGCTCACCGCAGCTAGAGAAAGCCTGCGCACAGCAATGAAGACCCAACACAGCCAAAAATAAACAAATAAAATTAATTAATTAAAAAAAAAGATTAGGGCTGTTTAAAAAAAATGAAAAATAAATAAAGCAACAGAGATATGACATTTTTCACCCATTAAATTGGAAACTATTTGAAAATATGTTAACTCTCACTATCATAATGGAGATGGCAAAGTAATACACACTCTTGTATAAATTTGGTATTAATGCAAATTGTTGTGAGCTTTCTGGAGGGCAGTCTGGCAATTAATATCAAAAGCCATTAAAACGGCAGTTCCAGTTGGAATTACTGGGTGGTGCATGCCAACGTGACTGTGCTGGTAGTGAGAGGTGCTTGGGTCATGCAGAAGCCTGTGGACTTTGCCATGGTCCCTCAGAGACTTTGACATAAGAAGCGGCCATGCAGCTGGGAGGGTCTTGGTGCTCTGGCCGAGTGTCAGGCCTGAGCTGCCGAGGTGGGAGAACTGACTCCAGGACACTGGACGACCAGAGACCTCCCAGCCCCATGTAATATTAATCAGCGAGAGCTCTCCCAAAGATCTCCATCTCAACGCTAAGACCCAGCTCCACCCAAAGGGCAGCAAGCTTCAGTGCTGAATGCTCCATGCCGAAAAACTAGCAAGACAGGAACACAACCCCACCCATTAGCAGAGAGGCTGCCTAAAGTTATACTAAGATCACAGACACCCCAAAACACACCACCAGACGTGGCCCTGCCTACCAGAGGGACAAGATCCAGCCCCACCCACCAGAACACAGGCACCAGTTCCCCCCCCGCCCCAGGAAGCCTACACAAACCACTAAACCAACCTCACCAACTGGGGCAGACACCAGAAATAAGAGGAGCTACAAACCTGCAGGCTGGGAAAAGGAGAACCCAAACACAGTAAGTTAAACAAAATGAGAAAACAGAGGAATATGCAGCAGGTGAAGGAGGAAGGTTTTTACCCACCAGACCAAACAAATGAAGAGGAAATAGGCAGTCTACCTGAAAAAGAATTCAGAGTAATGATAGTAAAGAGGATCCAAAATCTCAGAAATAGAATAAAGAAAATACAAGAAACGTTTAACAAGGACCTAGAAGAACTAAAGAGCAAACAAATGATGAATAACACATTAAATGAAATTAAAAATACTCTAGAAGGAATCAACAGCAGAATAACTGAGGGAGAAGAACAGATAAGTGACCTGGAAGATAGAATAGTGGAAATAACTGCTGCAGAGCAGAATAAAGAAAAAAGAATGAAAAGAATTGAGGACAATCTCAGAGACCTCTGGGATAACATTAAATGTACGAACATTCAAATTGTAGGGGTCCCAGAAAAAGAAGAGAAAAACAAAGGGTCTGAGAAAATATTTGAAGAGATTATAGTTGAAAACTTCCCTAACATGGGAAAGGAAATAGTCAATCAAGTCCAGGAAGCGCAGAGAGTCCCATACAGGATAAATCAAAGGAGAAACATGCCAGGACACATATTAATCAAACTATCAAAAACTAAATACAAAGAAAAAATACTAAAAGCAGCCAGGGAAAGCAACAAATAACAGACAAGAGAATCCCCATAAGGTTAACAGCTGACCTTTCAGCAGAAACTCTGCAAGCCAGAATGGAGTGGCAGGACATATTTAAAGTGATGAAAGGAAAAAACCTACAAGCAAGATTACTCTAACCAGAAAGGATCTCATTCAGATTTAATGGAGAAATTAAAACCTTTACAGACAAGCAAAAGTTAAGAGAATTCAGTACCACCAAACCAGCTTTACAACAAATGCTAAAGGAACTTCTCTAGGCAGGAAACACAAGAGAAGGAAAAGACCTGCAAAAACAAATACAAAACAATTAAGAAAATGGTAATAGGAACATACATATTGATAATTACCTTAAATGTGAATGGATTAAATGCTCCAACCAAAAGACACATACTGGCTGAATGGATGCAAAAATAAGACCCGTATATATGCTGTCTACAGGAGACCCACTTCAGACCTAGGGACACATACAGCCTGAAAGTGAAGGGATGGAAAATGATATTCCAGGCAGGTGGAAAAAAAAAGAAAGCTGGAATAGCAATACTCATATCAGATAAAATAGACTTGAAAATAAAGACTGTTAAAAGAGATAAGGAAGGACACTACATAATGATCAAGGAATCAATCCAAGAAGAAGATATAACAATTATAAATGCTTATGCACCCAACATAGGAGCACCTCAATACATAAGGGAAATTCTAACAACCATGAAAAGGGAGATCAATAGTAATACAATAATAGAAGGGGACTTTAACACACCCCACTTACACCAATCGACAGATCATCCAAACAGGAAATAAATAAGGAAACACAAGTTTTAAATGACACAACAGACCAGATAGATTTAATTGATATTTATAGAACATTCTACCCGAAAGTGGCAGAATACACTTTCTTCTCAAGTGCACATGGAACATTCTCCAGGAAAGATCGTATCTTGGGTCACAGATCAAGCCTAGGTAAATTTAAGAAATTGAAATCATATCAAGTATCTTATCTGACCACAACGCTGTGAGACTAGATGTCAATTACAGGGGAAAAAAACTGTAAAAAATACAAACACATGGAGGCTAAACAATACACTACTAAATAACCAAGAGATCACTGAAGAAATAAAAAAATACCTAGCAACAATGACAATGAAAACACAATGATCCAAAACCTATGGGGTGCAGCAAAAGCAGTTCTAAGAGGGAAGTTTATAGCAATACGATCCTACCTCAAGAAAGAAGAAAAATCTCAAATAAGCAACCTAAACTTACACCTAAAGCAATTAGAGAAAGAAGAAGAAGAACAACAACAACAAAAAAAAAAACCCAAAGATAGCAGAAGGAAAGAAATCATAAAGATCAGATCAAAAATAAATGAAAAAGAAATGAAGGAAACAATAGCAAAGATCAACAAAACTAAAAGCTGGTTCTTTGAGAAGATAAACAAAATTGATAAACCATTACCCAGACTCATCAAGAAAAAAAGGGAGAAGACTCAAATCCACAGAATTAGAAATGAAAAAGGAGCAGTAACAACGGACACTGCAGAAATACGAAGGATCATGAGACATTACTACAAGCAACTATATGCCAATAAAATGGACAACCGGGAAGAAATAGATAAATTCTTCGAAAAGTACAATCTTCCAAGACGGAACCAGGAAGAAATAGAAAATATGAACAGACCAATCACAAGCACTGAAATTGAAACTGTGATTAAAAATCTTCCAACTAACAAAAGCCGAGGACCAGGAGGCTTCACAGGTGAATTCTGTCAAACATTTAGAGAAGAGCTAACACCTATCCTTCTCAAACTCTTCCAAAATATAGCAGAGGGAGGAACACTCCCAAACTCATTCTACGAGGTCACCATCACCCTGATACCAAAACTAGACAAAGATGTCACAAAAAAAGAAAACCACGGGCCAATACACTGATGAACATAGATGCAAAAATCCTCAACAAAATACTAGCAAACAGAATCCAACAGCACATTAAAAGGATCATAAACCATGATGAAGTGGGTTTTATCCCAGGAATGCAAGGATTCTTCAACATACGCAAATCAATCAATGTGATAAACCATATTAACAAATTGAAGGATAAAAACCATATGATAATCTCAGTTGATGCAGAAAAAGCTTTTGACAAAATTCAAAACGCATTTATGATAAAAAACCTCCAGAAAGTGGGCATAGAGGGAACCTACCTCAACATAATAAAAGCCATATATGACAAACAGAGCCAACAACATTCTCAATAGTGAAAAACTGAAAGCATTTCCTCTAAGATCAGGAACAAGACAAGGGTGCCCACTCTCACCACTGTTATTCAACATCGTTTTGAAAGTTTTAGCCACAGCAGTCAGAGAAGAAAAAGAAATGAAAGGAATCCAAATTGGAAAAGAAGTAAAACTGTCACTGTTTGCAGATGACATGATACTATACATAGCAAATCCTAAAAATGCTACCAGAAAACTACTAGAGCTAATCAATGAATTTGGTAAAGTAGCAGGATACAAAATTAATGCACAGAAATCTCTTGCATTCCTATACACTAGCAATGAAAGAACAGAAAGAGAAGTTAAGGAAACACTCCCATTTACCATTGCAACACAAAGAATAAAATACCTACAAATAAACCTACCTGAGGAGACAAAAGACCTGTATTCAGAAAACTATAAGACACTGATGAAACAAATCAAAGATGATACAAACAGATGGAGACATATACCATGATCTTGGATTGGAAGAATCAACATTGAGAAAATCACTGTAGTACCCAAAGCAATCTACAGATTCAGTGCAATCCCTATCAAACTACCTATGGCATTTTTCACAGAACTAGAACAAAAAATATTACAATTTGTATAGAAACACAAAAGACCCCAAATAACCAAAGCAATCTTGAGAAAGAAAAACAGAGCTGGAGGAATCAGGCTTCCTGACTTCAGACTATATACTACAAAGTTACAGTAATCAAGACAGTATGGTACTGGCACAGAAATAGAAATATAGATCAATGGAACAGGATAGAAAGCCCAGAGACAAAACCATACACATATGGTCATGTTATCTTTGACAAAGGAGGCAAGAATATACAATGGAGAAAAGACAGCCTCTTCATTCAGTGGTGCTTGGAAAACTGGACAGCTACATGTAAAAGAATGAAATTAGAACACTTCCTAACACCATACACAAAAATAAACTCAAAATGGATTAAAGACCTAAATATAAGGCCAGACACTATAAAACTCTTAGAGGAAAACATAGGCAGAACACTCCTTGACATAAATCACAGTAAGATCCTTTTTGATCCACCTCCTAGAGTAATGGAAATAAAACCAAAAATAAATGAATGGGACCTAATGAAAGTTAAAAGCTTTTGCACAGTGAAGGAAACCATAAGCAAGACAAAAAGACAGCCCTCAGAATGGGAGAAAGTATTTGCAAAAGAAGCAACTGACAAAGGATTAATCTCCAAGCTATACAAGCAGCTCATGCAGCTCAATATCAAAAAAACAACCCAGTCCAAAAATAGGCGGAAGACCTAAACAGACGTTTCTCCAAAGAAGATATACCGATTGCCAACAAACACATGAAAGAATGCTCACCATCGCTAATCATTAGAGAAATGCAAATCAAAACTACAGTGAGGTATCACCTCACACCAGTCAGAATGGCCATCATCAAAAAATCTACAAACAATAAATGCTGGAGAGGGTGTGGAGAAAAGGGAACCCTCTTGCACTGTTGGTGGGAATGTAAATTGATACAGCCACTATGGAGAACAGTATGGAGGTTCCTTAAAAAACTAAAAATAGAACTACCATATGACCTAGCAATCCCACTCCTGGGCATATATCATGAGAAAACCATAATTCTAAAAGAGACATGTACCACAATGTTCATTGCAGCACTATTTACAATAGCCAGGACATGGAAGCAACCTAAGTGTCCATCGACTGATGAATGGGTAAAGAAGATGTAGCACATATATACAATGGAATATTACTCAGCCATAAAAAGAAACGAAATTGAGTTATCTGTAGTGAGGTAGATGGACTAGAGTCTGTCATACAGAGTGAGGTAAGTCAGAAAGAGAAAAACAAATATGCTAACACATATGTATGGAATCTAAAAAAGAAAAATGGTTCTGATGAACCTAGGGGCAGGACAGGAATAAAGACGCAGATGTAGAGAACGAACTTGACACGGGTGGCAGGGGGAAGGGGAAGCTGGGATGAAGTGAGAGAGTGGCATGGACTAGTATATACTACCAATTGTAAAATAGATAGCTAGTGGGAAGCAGCCGCATAGCACAGGGAGATCGGCTCAGTGCTTTGTGACCACCTAGAGAGGGGTGGGATAGGGAGAGTTGGAGGGAGGCTCAAGAGGGAGGGGATAAGGTGATATATGTATACATATAGCTGATTCACTTGGTTATTGAGCAGAAACTAACAACATTGTAATTACGCTCCAATAAAGATGTAAAAAAAAATCATAAGGGAAAAATAAAGCCATTAAAATGTTCAAACCTTTTGGTCCAGGCATTTCGCTTCTCTGAGTTTATCCTAAGAAAATGATCAGAGAAATTCAAACCAACTTTATTTTACAAGGATAAAAAAAATGAAAACAACTTAAATATTTCATAGCAGATCATTAATTTTACATGCATTTTATATAAACTGCTGTTCATCCTTATGATGAAATGTAATGCACCTGTTAAAGATCAGGTTAAGAAAATTTTTAAATGCTCGAGATAAATTAAGTGGAAAATTTGAGTTTCAAAAAAGTTTATTTAGAGTGTGATCTCAATCTGCATACATAAAGATATTAACTGAAATATTAACAGTGGCTGTCTTTGGGGAGATCTCAGTAAATTTTCTTCTTTAGGTTATCTCCAAGTTTTGTGTAATTAATAAATTACCTTTATACTCAAAAAAGTGAAAGCTAATTTTATTTTATTTTTAGCATCTCATAGTTTATGGCTTTATTTCATTAGTGTATTTTTTACATCTTTGTATTCTCATGACTCATCTCTCCAAAGGTCATTTAAAATGCCCTGGTTGCATGACTTTTTTCTCAGAATCATGCATTCTTTCTTAAAGACAGGAATTAGAGCCATAGTCAGCAAAATAATTATTCTAAAGAAGGAGAGCAGAGACAGTATCTTGGTGATGAAAAGCAATATTGCTGGAATATTTTCTTTTTCTTTTTTTATTTGTAGTGGGGTTTTTTCCCCAGTTATTGAGATCTGGTTAATGCGTAACACTGTATAGTTTAAGGTGTACAACATAATCATTTGATATATGTATATATTGTGAAATGATCACCACAGTAAGCTTAGTTAACATCTATCACCTCACATAGTTATGAATTTCTTTTTCTTATGATGAGAACTTTTAAGATTTACTCTCTTAGCAATTTTCAAGTACAGTATTGTTAACTACTGTCACTATGCTATATATTACATCCGCAGGACTTATTCATCTTATAACTGGAAGTTTGTACCTTTTTTTTTAATTTTTATGTTTTATTTTTTATTGAAGTATAGTTGATTTACAGTGTTTCAGATGTGCAGCAAAGTGATTCAGTTATAGAAAGCTACTTTTAAATGTTGGCCATCTTTACCAAAAAAAAAATAATAATAATAATCGAGTTAAAAAAAATTTGCAAAGAAATATTAGGTGTCTGAGTAAGGTTGGATCTGAGTTCTTTGGACAGACATTGAGAACCAACTAGCCATTCTTCTTTGTCCCTCAAAGATCAACATGCTTCTTAACTTTCAACTGGGGGAGAACTGCCCGTGCCCAGAAGAGATCCGGGAGGAGCTGTATGACTTCCACGAGGACCTTCTCATTCACTGTGGTGAGCTTCCGAGATAAAAGCTTTATGAAAGACAAGTCTGTTCATGATTCCTTCGTTAGAAGCTCAGGGGGGGTTGCGAAGTTCGTTTTCTATTTTAAATTACAATACTAATTGTCCAAGAAATGATTCTCTCCAAAACTGTTTGGGTCAGGGAAGATACAGGTCATCATCCTGGCATAATACATGACTGAAACTACTACCTAGAAGAAATTTTGCTGAGATCTAAGAGAGAACTGGGTCTCTAAAGAAGGAAAGAAAAGAACTGATCTTTATATAAACCTCACCCAGTTTACCTCAAGTTAGATAGTTGGGACTCTGCTCCCAGCTGAGCCAAGATTCTGATCCCCTTTGCTTTTTAGCTTCTGCAATGATATAAGTATGGCCATGTCTGCCCTTAAGGATTCTAAACGAGCCATCCCTGCTTAGATACATATCTGCTCGTTTTAAAGTGGCTCTCAGCAATTGTGCTGCTTGTACATGGGTGGGTTGAGTACTACGTGGATAAGAGATGACTTTTTCATTTGAAGTAACTCATGGTTAACTCTTTCTTTTTGGACACTCTAGAGCCCATTTTGGGTATGGGTTAGAAAAAGGTAAGTCTTGGGATTGAAATTACTTAATGTTCTTGTATACAAGAAATCATCTTTTTTAAAAACTTGCCGAAAGACATGATGTAGATAAATACTTATGGGAGGCTGCCTATAGATAGTATCCTTAGAAAGTTCCAAAGGGTGGAAAGCAGTGTTTCTATGTTCTTTCCATCATCTGGTGGCTTCATGTACTGTTTGAGGTTATCACTCTGTTCTGTGACTTGCTTAGGGGTTCCCCTGGAGGAAGAGGAAGAGGAGGAGGAGGACGCCTCCTGGACTGGAAAATTCCGTGCCTTGGTGTATAAAATCAAAGGCTCTTCCAAGCCAGAGAAGGAGCAGCCGACAGAGGAGGAGGAGAGATGCCCTAGTAAGTTCCAGTGCCTTTCAATCACACTGCCCCCAACCTGGAGCTCTTCTAAGACTTAATTAAGATCACGGACTTTCTAAGCAAATACTGTGGGATAGAGAAGGGCTGCTTAGCTAGCTTCAAGGAAGCGCTCTGTTATAATTTGTAGAACTGATTGCTATATGTTTGGGGCTATGCTTTTCTTCTGACTTAAGGAACTTACTTTGAGTCGTCTTTTAGGGATGGATTGCTTGGTGGGTCTGCTCTTGTCTGTCTACTTTTAAAGGCCTGTAAACAGATTTCTGTTCTTTCTTTTATGTTTTCATAATCTTCCTCTTCTAACCATTGTTGTTTCTGTCACTTTTGTTTGTGGTTCCTTAGCGTTGAAAATTGCCCCAGCAAGGAAATAACGTAATAATAATAAGGCAGAAGTAAAGGGAATAGGATGTGGGGTTTGGGTGGGGGGGGGTTGGTTTTTGGCTATGATTTTCCTAATATAACATCCCAGAGGAATTGGACCTTCTGTTTTTCAACATTCATGAACCTTGTTCAAATCATTTCTCTAATCCTAATAGTACAGATGACTCCTACCATTTCGACCCATGTTGAAACAAGATCATAATTTGTTCTGCAGGGCAGTTGACTGCCCGTTACCATTAACATTTCAAGAGGAAGATTGTCTGCATATTATAATCAGTCTGCTCCATAGTACCAAATTCTGCAAATATTTCACTGTCTAAAGAAGAAGGAATTTCCCAGGTTTAATATAGTTGCCTTTTATCTTATTCCTTGTTCTATGCATCTTAGAACATGCTTTCAAATTATAGACTAGAGCAATAGACTGTCAAGATGTGATCAGTTTGTTTGAAAACACTGCTTTGGGGTTCATACATCTTATTGCCCTTTCTATTGGCCTTCCATCTTTGTCAGACTATCTCTGAAGGGAAAGAATCCTCTGCACTTATCAGCAGAAGTGTAGGAGCCTCTGGAAGAGTGTCTGGGGTACTTGGCAGTAGTTGCACTGGCAACCCTTGGTCGGTCCTGTTTGTCACCATGGCGGCGGGGGGCGGGTGGTCTTTGGTGAGGACAGGCCAGCATGATTCAAAGACCCAAAAAAGTGAGTTTAGACTCCCTTTGTGGTACTGCCAAAGCAGAACTAAAAATAGGCTGAGCTGACCCATATTCCCTGCGGAGAGTCAGTTTTGAAAGTGGTTGCTTCTTTCTAACACAATATGTCACAACCAGGGGGTCCTCCAAGGTGACCGCTTCATGTTAGGGAAATGGAGTCACTTAGATTAAGTCACCTAACTCTGTGAAGTCTCCCTAACTCTAAGAACGGTGTCCAGGCTCTAAGGACTGCAATCTTTAGCATTGCTACCCTGGGCCTCAGGCAGAAAGATTATGTTCTGTCTGTTCTGGCAGGATGTGCAAACCTGAAAGGCTAGCCCAGCATGAGACTCCATGGTGGGCCCCATGCTGCTTCCATACGACAAGCAGAATTCTGAGAGGTTCAAGCTTTGTGTCCTAAGTCTTCTTTCCTGCAGTCCCAGAAGTAGAAATAGAAGGTGGCCAAGCATGTCTGGTTGTCAGCATACGGGTTCCCTGCCAGATGTTCCAGGGACATAAAGCTCCTCACTCAGGGCTGACATTTGAAGAGAAAATCTTGGGGATGGTTTAACTGCCATACCCCGCAAAATTGTTTTTCACTTGATTGAATGGAAATGATGTTTCTGGATGCATAGCCAGTTGCCGTAAAGGTTTCTAATCCTTTAAAATATTGGTAACTTTGCCCATGTTATTGCTTATGATTTCTCTTACCCTTGCATCTGATAAAATATTAAAAGTTTAGATAATGAGAATTGCATGCTATAGTGAACTGACAGTTTACCAAATACTTCATATATATTAGTTTACTGCTGTTAGTTTTTTTTCACTCCTCCATTGTGTAGGTGATGAACACAGGACTCGGAAGAGTTAAAGGATACTTGTTCATTCACTAATTCTTTCCACCCTTACCTGGTTCCAGAAAAATTTCCAGATCTAGAATGTCAACAAGATGAGTAAAGCTGTGACTTGATTGAGGTCTTCTGACTCTGATTCCACACTGTTTCCATTGTCCCATGACATGACATTTGCCAAACAATTTTTCAGCATATGTATCCATGAGCCCTCAACCCACATATTACACATATTATCAATACATACAGAACGACGGCTTCTTAAAACCTTCATCTTTTTTTTTTTTTAAAGTACTTTATTTATTTTATTAATGGCTGTTTTGGGTCTTCGTTTCTGTGCGAGGGCTTTCTCCAGTTGCGGCAAGCGGGGGCCACTCTTCATCGCGGTGCGCGGGCCTCTCACTATCGTGGCCTCTCTTGTTGCGGAGCACAGGCTCCAGACGCGCAGGCTCAGTAATTGTGGCTCACGGGCCTAGTTGCTCCGCGGCATGTGGGATCTTCCCAGACCAGAACTCAAACCCGTGTCCCCTACATTAGCAGGCAGATTCTCAACCACTGCGCCACCAGGGAAGCCCAACCTTCATCTTTTTATCTTGCTTACTGCATCTGTGAGGTAACTCACTCCTGTGACTCATTGTTATGCTTAGGAATCTGAACTCAACAGAAGTCAAAATTTTAACATCAAAAAGTTAACCCAGCCAAAGATCTGGACTCAGGGTTTTCAGGACAGGTGGTGCAACTTCTCCTCTACGAGCAGTTGGTGTTGGCCAGAGAAACTGCAGGGGACCTCAGCTTTTAGGAAAGAGGAAGCAAGTGTCCTGAAACCCATAAGAATCCTGCTAAGTGGTTCAGTGTTACAGGGATTTGCCCAAACTAATTCCAAGTCATATTGTGATGGAAGTTGTTACAATCTGATCATGAAGAGGTTAAAAAAAAAAACCCTCTAAGAGTAGCAGCCCACCATACTAAGTCACATTTCTTTTTTAATATCCCAATTCATCACATTCCCTAGAAAATCTTTTGCCTGTTCGTTGGAGGCCAGTGCTTCTCACACACTACAATTTAAGTAGGGTTTCCTGGAATATAAAAATCTGTAGCCCCTGAGTTATCCCTCCAGAAGAGGCCAACCAGCTCTTTCTGCTAAATTCTAAATTTAACAAAATAAAAATCACCTGTCACTTCACAGCTCAAAGTTGGTGCCTTCCTGACCTCCGTCATTCTCTGAGTGCTTTCTCCATGGCAGGTTTTTTCATAACCTCTTTTCAAAGAAAGCTGCTACCTGTATCAGCTCTCACCCAGTCACTGAATAACCTGAGCCCTAGACCAAAATTCTCCCCCCCCCCACCTAAATGCTGCAGCCTTTTCTCATGCTGAGGAGGGGAAGAAAGTCTACTGTTCGCCACCAAAATAAGCCTTGGGCCCCAACACAAATACTCACACACAAAGTAAGATAACTTAGCAGTAGGTATATCTGTGGCACTCAGGCAGTATTTCTAAGCCTCTTTAGATTCTCTCCAAACAGCTTCTCCCTGAGACATACACACACAGATACCGCCTCCATGTTGTCTTTTTTTTCAATCTCATCCTCCATCACCCTGCCCCTGCCACATTGTGGAATTTCTAACAGGGCATGTGTGACTTTCCACCTCAGGTGGAGTATCTGTCTACCTGTTTATTTTCTTACTGGGACTTAGTACTGGGACGACGCCTTACTTGTTCCCACATTCAGCTCATCGGCACAAATCTTTTTGACCTCCAATGCACGTTAGTCATTAGAGGCTCACAAAGATGAAGAAAACAAGGACCTCGCAGACAAAGGAGTGAATATGTGTGGACAGGCAACTCGATATAACATGAGGTCAGATGTGCTATAGTAAAAGTACAGATAAAGGACAGTAGGTGACCAGAGGAGGGGGATTGGAAAAGTGTCCATGAAGAACATAGATGGGTAGATGTATAAGGGAGAGGTATTTTTGGTGAAAGGAGCTACTTCAACAAAGCCCAGAGGCAAAAAAAAATTCATATTCCAAGAGTGGCAATGAGTTGAGATTGGCTGAATTATAAGAGGAGTAGAATAAGGAAGAGTGGAAAGGTAGGGTGGTGTTAGAGCAGAGTGTCTTGAGAAATCCAGTGGTTAAACTGTATTCAGTCTTGGAGTGTGACATGTTACTGTTCCTGTGTATTTTATACTACTTGGCCTTACAGCTGCCGGGGGGAGGCGTTGACATTTACATGGTACCCACTGTGTCCTGAGCATTGTCTTAAGCACTTCTGTAAGTATTACCTCATTTAATTCTCACAACGAAAATATGCAGTTGACAGTATTATTCCTATTTTACAGTTGAAGAAACTGAAGTAAAGACAGATTAAATAACTTTCCAAAGTCACACAGGGGTGGCATAAAAATTCAAACCTTTGTCCACCTGAGTCCAATTCCCATCCATATTATTTATGTAATAACATTATAGCAATGACTATGAAAGGTTCTTGAGGACTAAATTATTCTTTTATTCAGTAATAGTGAGGTAGGGACTTCCCTGGCGGTCCAGTGGTTAGGACTCCACGCTTCCACTGCCGGGGGCCCGGGTTCGATCCCTGGTCGGGGAACTAAGATGCCGCAAGCTGTGCAGCGCGGCATATATATATATACGTGTATATATATATATACACGTATATATATATACACGTATATATACACGTATATATACACACACACACACACACACATATATATATATATAAATAAAATTTTTAAAAAATAGTGAGGTAGTATGAGCACAGGACTCTGGAGTTAGGCTGCCTTGTCTTAAATTCTTGCTCTGCTACTCTCACTGTGAGAGTGAACATGTGACCATGTCTCTGTGCCTCAGTTTCCTCATCGTTACGATGGACATAGCATTAATGCTTCCCTCGTTTGGTTGATGCGATGGTTAAATTAGTTAATATATGCAAAGTGCTTTAAAGTGTGCCTGGCACAGAGTGAGCACTAACTTCAAACATTTTTTGGCTATTAAAATGTTTGTTGATCACCTGCCATATCTCAGACACTGTATTTAGCACCGGTCAATCTATTTTAGCAAGATAACCATCCAAAGGACTGCAGCAGGGATACATTGGAGGTATGGGGGCCCATTGGGACATCACTGCAGTGCCCTAGATGAGAAGTTCTGAGGACTTACATAAGGGTGGTGTGGTTGGCAAGATAGTGATCCCACAGATGTCCATATCCCTGGAACCTATATATATGTTAAATGACAAAGGGAAATTTAATTGCAAAAGGAATTAAGGCTGCTTATCAGCTGGCCTTAAAGTAGGGAAATCTCCTGGATTTCTGGAGTGGACCCAAAGTAATCACAAGGGTCCTTAAAAGTGAAAGAAGGTGGCAGACGAGAGTTAGAGGGTTGGGGACATGAGAAGGGCCTGGCTCAAGTCTCCTGGTGGAAGAGACCATGAGCCAAGGAATGCCAGAAGCCTCTAGAAGCTAGAAAAAGCAAGGAAATGGATTCTCCCTTAGGGCCTTCAGAAAGAAATGCACCCTGCCGTGCCATGATTTTAGCCCAGTCTGGGTTTACCCGTATCTGGGTCAGACTTCTCATCTCTAAAACTGTAAGATAGTAAATTGGTATTGTTTTGCCACCAAGTTTGTGCTGATTTGTCACAGCAGAAAAAAAAAAAATTAATACAGGTGTTAACAGCAAGAAGTGAGCTCAAGGGGTCAGACACATTGTAAAAGTAGGGTTGGCATATCTTGGCAACCAGTTGGAAATATGAGGAAGAGGAAGGGGTTACAGATGGTCTCTGCATTGCTGATGGGACAGGATGGGTGACTGCGTTAATAGACATGGGGGTCGGGGGAGGCAGAGCTTAACTTTTATTTAACTCCATAGGAGACACAAGACGATTTTCCACACCTGGTCTCAATCTACTGGCTAGCCCTGCATGGCAGATGAAACAGGCATTGTGAGTCCTAGCTTAGAGATGAGGAAGTGGAGAATCCGAGGCATTCGGTGACTCGCCCACCGATAGATGGCAGAGCAGGGTCAGAACTCATTGTGATCATGCACTGGCTCCCAGTCCGGAGTGCCACAGAAATCCATGCATAACAGGTGTTCTGCATCTGTTTGATCAGTTGATGTGAGGCCCACCCTCGGAGTATCTTGCATTCTTGTGATGGAGAGTCTGTCAGGAGAGGGAAAAACTGCCATCAATTGAGCACCAGCTTTGTGCCAGGTTCTGTGCTAGAATCTGAGTTTTACCTCATCTGAGTTTATCCCACAGCAAACAGCCAGATAGAGTGGCAGCCAGATTCCCATTTTTGTACACTAGGCAGCTAAGCCTGAGAGAAGCAAGATAATTTGGACAAGGTTCTTGCAACATGTGAAAAAGAGGCCAAGATGGGAATCAAGCTCCCTATCCAGGGCAGGGACCCTGCTCTTTCAGAACTGTGCAGGGATGCTGGGCAGGGGCGGGAGGGAGTGAAGGGGGGGACAGGCAAGCACAGACCTCAAGGATGCACGGCTGGGAGTTTGCCTCACCGTCAGTGTATTCTCCACAGTGAATAAGACATAGAAACTAAAAAGCAATTTGATTGCTTTCCCAACAGAGTAAAGGCAGAGACCTCGGGTCCCTGAGTCCTTTGCTGTCCCATCTGTGCTTCGTCTTCATTTCAGAGATTTCCCTCCCTAACACATCAGCAAACATCATCTGTTCTCTCTGTGCTCTTTACCCTGTTGTCATCATCGGTCATTTAATCGCCTGAGTGTTTTTGAGAAAGTGATAATGAGGCTGGTTGACTATTTTAGAAACAACAGGCTAATTATCTCCATATGATGGATGAGACCCCAGGAGGCTGCAGAGATGGGCTGGCAGGACCGGCACCGTGAGTCCCACTGGTGCTTTGCGGGGCCGCCTCTAACGGCAGGGGGTGGCCAGCCAGCTGGGGAAACGGTCCTGGGGGCGAAGCAGTCTGCTTCATAAGTGGGGATGCTCTGGCCAAGGTAGAAGACCACTGAGGGAGGGAAACAGCTTTAGCAGAAATAGCCAACTGCCACGAGACTGTCCCCACATGGCATGCCCTGAGAGCCAAGGTCCAGGGCATCCAGGCCAGGGAGACTGGGAGGTTTGTAGGGTCCAGTTGTGCAGAGAGGTGAGAGGCTCCGTCTCCTGTATAGCACTCACTCCCCCATTGCCTCAGCAGACCCCCTATTTACAAGATCCTTGGTTCGTTTATTATATTGAAGTGCTTCCTTGCTGACATAAAAAATAAAGTGAGGATTAGTCTAACAACGGCCATCCGTGTTGGAGAAACTCAGTTCCTGCCGCATCTGTCTTTTCTATTCTTACACGGTGGTCGTGAGGGTTAAGTGATCATTCAGATACAGCATTTAGCACAGAGTCTGACACACAGGAAGCTCTTAGTAAATACTGGCTACTACTGTTGTGAGAAGTAGAATGTTCTAGCAAGCAGCCTGAACTTTTATCCTTATTCCTCAGCCAAGGAAGCCCTTAGAGAAGGAAACAAGTAGACATGTCCCAAAATTAAATGGAGAGCTGAGATGAACGAGAGCTGGGTGCTTTCTTGGATGTTCAGCTGCTTGCTGCAGAGCCGGGCGGTGGGGTGCTTGCGTATCACATGCCTCTGGGGGTCTGACAGCCAGTGCCTGTTCATTGGGCCCCGTCGTAAACAGAGCGGTTCTTTCTTAGAACAACAATGTCCAGTTGTCTTTGCAGTCTTTGCCTTTCAGGTTTTCAGGGCCTTGTAACCTTGTTCTCAGTGATCTCAATAGAATCCTTGTTCTACTGAAATGAGGCAAAAGTGGCACCAAGTGCACAGCCCGGGCCAGAGAGGCACTAGGCAAGTTCAGAGAAATTAGCATGATGAATTTTCCAAATCTCCTTGGAGTGGATGGATTTAACTTTCTCCCTGACCGTCTCTGCTCCGAAGTCTAGGTATTTGGATACTTTGTAAGCCCGGGGGAAGCTCTGGAGGTCAGAGCACAGAGGGCATGAGACTTTCCCCAGTAAGTCTTCCGAGCTAAATCTAGAGAGTGTTACTGTGCCATCTGACCCCTGACATAGGGAGGGCTCCTTCTCCTCCAGCAGTCAGGACAGTCATCAGAAAGGCCATCAAGTTTCCACAGCTCACCTCCTCGATGTAAGTGATTAGCGGTGTGCAGTGATGCTTCGATAATGACCACTTCCTCACCATGGTCAGTAACTGCTGGCATTTTAAGATTTTACTTCCTCAGTCTCAGGTTTTACTATTCGTATTTTCTGAATTTTATGAAGCTATTGAGTGTAAGCAGCACTAAGATGGTAAAGTAGATGGGTTTAGATTCTAGCAGGCAAGGTTTGAATCCCTGCTCACTCATTTACTACTTGTGACGTTAGGCAAATTTCTGTAACTTCTGTATGTTTCAGTTTTCTTCTCTGTAAAAAAGAGAATAATAATTCCCACTTCACGGGGTAAGGGAAGGGAATATAAGAATTCACTAAAGCAGTGCTCGGTTTAATGTTCTGATACTTAGAAGTTGGTATCCCCATCAGCTTCTGAAGTGAATATACAAAGCACAGGTCATACGTAAGAACTTCACCTCCACAATTGTCATTTCAGATGCTTTCATCAAAAAAGAACAGAAAACCCAATTCAGGTAGAGTAGCTGACAAGGGACTTTTTTGACGGGCGTATCTGGAGGTTTAGAGATGGAGCCAGACCCTGGTTGAGTTAATCCCTTGGCTCTGCTCACGTCCCCAGCCAACACGGTGGCTGTAGTTCTGGGCCTTACATCCATGCATTACAGTGTCCCAGGGAAAAGCAAGAAAGTTTCTTCTGCCCTGATATTCGAGGCAAGGATCCTGAGATCACCTTTGATTGGAGAACTCGATCATGGGTCAACTTATGAACCGATGAGTGTGACCTAGAAAATAACATGTGTGGGTGACTTAGTCAACAGAGCCACCTTTGTAGTGGTGTTGGGTCCTTTCACAGAGGAACACAGGCCATAAGGCAGAGAGGCAGATATCGGTACAAAAGCAGAGTTCTGTTAGGAAGGAAGGATGGTCAAATGGATGCTGGCTCAGTGTCAGGAATATTCATTATGCCATGATGGTCATCACCTTCAGCATCTTTCATATACTCAGCGGGTAGTGTTGAGATGCAGGCAGTTCTACCCTTGATGTTCAGAGGGGGAGTAGAGGCCAAAAAGCTGTGTTACGGGAACTAGAGAATGTGCTGCCTGTGATGTGTGCACATTATCTAATGGGCCATAGCGGTTCTACGGTAGGTACTTTCCGCGTTTGATGTTGTTCTCGTTTGACACAAGCTCTGGGCCAGATCCAGAGAGACTTTGCTTTTGTCAGCAACCCTGTCATTTATTTACTCCAGTTGCCTCATAAAAAATTTAGAAAACCGGCTCTGTCTCAGGTCCCAATGTCTGTAGTACTTGCTCACTGAGATGCTCCAGTCTGATTTGGAGCTTCAGGAAAACAGTCAAATATCCTCAACCCAGGACTTCCTATCCATGGAACTATATTAGTTTCCTACTGCTGGTGTAACAGATTACCACAAACTTGGTGGCTTACAACAACACAAATTTGTTATCACCCAGCTCTGGAGGTCACAAGTCTAAAACGGGTTAGTAGCATTGCAGTCTTTCTGGAGAGAATCTGCTTCTTGCCTTTCCCAACTTCAAAAGGCCTCCTGCATTTTTTGACTGGCGGCCCCTCCAGCAGAGGTACCGGTCCAACCTCTGCTTCTGTCATCACCAGTCCTTCTCTGACTGTAACCCTCCTGCCTCCCTCGTAAAAGGACCCTTGTGATTACATTGAGCCCACCCAGATAACCCGGGATAATCTTCCCATCTCAAGATCCTTAACTTAAACGCATATGCAAAGTATCTTTGCCACGTAAGGTAACATATTCACAGGTTCTGAGAATTTGGAGCTGAACATCTTGGTGGGGGTGTAGAGGGGCATTATTCAGCCTACCCCAAGGAGGAAGAAAGCAGAGGTCAAAATACACTTGTTCTTTCTGCTCGGAATTGATCTACCAACTGTTATGCCTCCAGAGCACTTGCAGCATACCACAAGCTGACTTTTTAATCACCTAGAATTTAAAAATAAGTGTACGTAATTTAGAGACACGTAACTGTTTTTCTTTTCCCATTGTAAGTGTGAGCATTATAAATTGCTTTCTAAGTTTAAACTAAGCGCAGTGCAATTTTGTTTGCTCCCTCTCCACAGTGTAATCGGGAACACTTTTTCTTCCAAACTGACCCAGATTTAAGAGCACACTCGAAGAAATGTAACACCAGCATAGGTTTGGACTCTGTAAGCTGCAGGGATTTGCTTTGCCAGTGGCCAACATCTGCTCTCTGATAATAAGCATGCACTTCATTGTTTGATGGCCACTTGGACTGTAGTCTAAATTTAGAGATGAAAAGATTCTTTTCAGACCTCTGAAGCCTAAAAATTTAAACCTGCACCGTGAGAATAAATGGCCTTTCTCTTATTGTAGTTGGCATGGCAAAGCTGGTAATTTGACCATTTAGAAAAGCGTTATACCACGTATGATGGGTGACTCCCTAGAGAATTTGCTTGCTAGGTTCACAGAATGGTGGGCTTGAGGTTCTGAGGTCCAATAGGAGGTTACAAAGTGACAAGAGGAAGGAAATAAACAACTTACCAACAAATACTACCTGGGCTCCCAAACCGGTGTACTAAGGCTAGCTCTAATTTGAAGACACTCTAATCCTTTCTTCTTATGTGGAATGTCTGACTAGTCGAGAAATTAAGTAGTGAAGTAGCTATTTTTCTTTTAGACTACCTTCCAGTCATCAAGTCTCCCTAAACAATACAGTGCCTTAGAAATATTTCCACTCTGAGTTAGCCTGAGCAATCATTTAAAATGCGGTTTCTAGATCATATACTTGATATAATTGCCTAGATTTGACTATCCCTAATTAGACTAATTACAAAAGTAAGGTGTGAGTCAGAATGTTAATAATTTCATAAGTGAAGCCATTTATAGTCATCAAGGAAACCACACGTACACGTCTAGCTTCCCAAAGGCGTTCTGTTTCATAGGATGTTTTATCTCTCAACAGAAAAACAAGGGCTTGGTTACATATCTTTCTTTCTTTTTTGTTTTTGAAAAGAGCACGCTAGCTTTTTTAAAATCCCATGAGCTGAACTATCCAGTTCACTTGACAAGGCCTTCTTGGAACAGGTAAATCGGTGGATAAAAATCCTAGCGTTGCATCCAAGACTGGGGAAGCAATTTTATCACATGGGGTGGAGGTTCTGAGTGGAGCAATTAAGCGTGTGTGCACATGTATGAGAAAGTAACAGGGGCCAGAACATGATGGCAAACAGTAGATGGACCTCTCCACCTCACCTTTACCTTATTCCCAGAGCCTCGCCCCCTTCAGGAGATGTATTTCTTTTCTTTTTTTGTAGTTTTAGCAATTTTTTTTCCCATTGATTAACAATGTTGTGTTAGTTTCAGGTGTACAACAAAGTGATTCAGTTATACATATACAAATATCTATTCTTTTTCAGATTCTTTTCCCATATAGGTTATTACAGAATATTGAGTAGAGTTCCCCATGCTATACAGTAGGACCTTGTTGGTTATATATTTTAAATATAGCAATGTGTACGCGTCAATCTCAAACTCCCAATCTATCCCTCCCCCACCCCCCTGTTCCTGTAACCATAAATTGGTTCTCTAAGTACAGAAACAGACTCACAGACTTAGAGGTGTGTTTCTTATGAACACCAGAGTGTCTTTAGTCATTAACGGGCAGCATTTCCAAAGATGAATTTAGAAAAACAGCAGAAATGAAATCAATATTTAGTTGTATCTGTCTCTGCTTAAGAAAGAGATTCAGATATATCTCGAGAATCGCCTCCGTTTGCTTTGTTGAAAATCCTTCCAAAATTGTCAGCACTCTCCCATTGATACCAGAAAAAAAAAATAAGTATTTACTACGTGAACTACTTGTGTGAATCATATTTTGAAGGGAAATGGCATTCCAAACCATTGGAATGTCTTTTCTCTCAGATCGTTTTGTATCCCCCTTGGAGGGACCCTCTTAACTTCATGATAGAACTTTTTCCTCCCTTCTTCTTTAGTCTCCATGTAATGTGGACCTATTCTAGAAACATAAAGAACTTTAGATAAAGGACTCGTTAGGGAAAAAAGTAAGAAGGGAAGATCTGATCATTTCTCTTCTCTGATTTCTTTTGGGTATATGTATTACAATGGAAGTTGTACCTTCTTATAAGTTGTCTTATTTCTAAATGTCTTAGGCAACACAGTTTCACCCATTATTTTACACTTTATTTCTTCTTCACATGTATGTATTTAGTTTTCCCAGCTAGGCTGCTGTGGGTAATTACTGTGTCTTGAAATAGTTTCATATAGAGTTCTTTACTCAAAATTGGGCACGTAACAGAAATTATCGTTCTATTAATAAGCTAATTTAGGAGGGACACAACTGGAGGTAATCCAGCTACTAAGATGAGGAGAGGCAGAAACAGGTGAGTGACGTCTGTCCTGAGGCCTAGATATACATGGCCTGCAGAGCAAAGCCTTCTGGAATTGACAGCCCCGGTTTCCAGCGTTAATGAGAGTGAGGTCTTTGCTGAAAGGTAAGCTGATGTCGGGGGCAGAGGATTAATGCCGCCCCCTGCAGCCTGCAGCCCACCTTTTCTCTGTGCACCCCGTTGTACTGGCCGCAGAGTAGGCCGCAGAAGGCCCAGCAACCTCCGTATCAAAGATACCCGGCCCCCTCCTTGCTCCCAAGGTGACTGATCTTCAACCCAAATGGAAGAGGGAAGCATTTAGGGCCCTTCAAGCTGGCGGGAAGCCCTTTGGTGATGAATGAGTAACGGCTGGGCCCCTTACCGACTGCCGGGATTCAATTTTAGAGATAATGATTCTTTAATCTTCACTTTAATTCTCAATGTGAGCTGTCTTACTCTTTTTATACTCTCATTTAATCTACCTCCTATCCAGAAACAGAGAAAGCTTCCTAAGCTGCACTTTTCAAGGTTCAGGCCTCAGCCACTTGATTAGAATCACATAGCCTAATGGAACAGGGTTTCATCTTAGCTGGAGGGAAAGCTTTGCTTTCCAATCACAGCCATCACCTAACGTAGGCCTTTTATAGAGACCACTGATTCTCTAAATTTTGGTCTTGAGACCGCTTTATGCTCTTAAAAATTACCAAGGATCCCAAAATGCTTTAGTTTATGAGGATTATATCTATCACATTAGCACATTTAAAACTGAATTAGAATTAGAATTGTTTTAAATTCTCATTTATTATCAGTTTTATGAGAAAATGGTTATTTGTTAATTCCTTTAAAAATAATAAACCCAATTATGCTTAGTGAAATAAGTCAGAGAAAGACAAATACATTGTATTATCACTTATATGTGGAATCTAAAAAGTAAAACAAACAAATGAATACAGCAAAACAGAAACAAACTCACAGATATAGAGAACAAACTAGTGGTTACCAGTGGGGAGAGGGAAGAGAGGAGGGGCAAGATAGGGTAGGGGATTAAGAGGTACAAACTACTATGTATAAAATACGTAAGCTGCAAGGATATATTGTACAGCACAGGGAATATAGCCAATATCTTATAATAACTTTAAATGGAGTATAATCTATAAAAATACTGAATCACTGTGTTGTACACCTGAAACTAATATATTATAAATCAACTATACTTCAATAAATAAATTAAATAATAATAGTAAACCCATTACATGTTACATAAATAACATACTTCTATGAAAAAAACTGAATTTTTAAAAATTAAAAAAATGATGAGTGACGTTGTTTTGTATTTTTATAAATCTGTGTCTCACTTAGAAGATAGCTAGATTCTGTTGTTTGGTTGTTTTTTTTTTTTGAATTCTTGTAGCTGGTTAAAGAATTGGCCTCGAACAGATATATAGTTGGAAAGGGAAGGAGTATTTTTAGTAGCCTTTTCAGTTAATTGTGGATATTCTTCTCTGATACTATGTCAAAACTCAGCAAGTAATAGTTCCTCAGAAGTTAATTTGCTATGTGGGATCTGAAATCATAGTAAAGAAATTTTTGTATTTGGTTACATAACCATTGGTCTATCTTACATATTAAATGGATTCTTTTACCCATGATGCTTTTGTAACATCATGCATTGATCTTTGGGAAATTACTGGTTCACTGAGTTATGCAGAGCTTTCAAACGTTGACACATTTTATTATAAAATATTTTTAAATCATTCATTAATATCAACAACTTAATCAGAAAAGTCTTTAAGTGCTGGGAAGCTGTCAAATTCACAGTGGCAGATAAACATTTTGCAAAATTCTAGTTTTCACTTGAAAGCTCGAATGATAAACTTGGCAATAGGTACTATCAGTTGTTTTCCTTCAAGTGACAGGCTTCTTTCATTTTTAAGAAAATATCTCTCTGTTACTCAAGTGTGACTAACCATAGTTTGTCTGTTGTTCTTTTAATTAAGATGTCATTCCATGAAATAAGCACCTAGTTTAGCTCATAACAATCACGACAATTGCACAGGTGTTTTTCCTCAGGAAAACCACTGACCTTTGTACAACAGAAGTGCTTTAGGCATGCTTCCCATTTTGTCAGACGGGATATTAAGAGGATGTATACTCAAGAGTTTATTGTTAATAAAATTAATAATCCTTATATTTCACTCAGAACATTCTTATGTGACACTGGGCGTTGTTCTAGGGATGCGGCAGTAAAGCATAGAGTTTGGTGCTGCTGCCGTGATTTGTGCTAGGTCCCCAGCAGTTTTACTCACTGTTGCTTTTGCACCATCAGTGTTGCTATCCCCACAATTAAAAAGGCAAACGACATCTTAGAATTATTATGAAAATACAGTAGGCCTTGCAAACTTCCTGAAGGGTCTTGGAGACCCCAGGGGTCTGTGGACCACATTTTTATAGCTTCTGGCATAGATAGCATAATAGTTACCCTTTATTAAGCCCACGGTATATGCCAGACGTGGTTATGTGCGTTAATTATTTTAATCCCTAGATGTACAGATATATAGAGAGCCTACCACATTCTAGAAAATGTATTCTTGGGCTTCCCTGGTGGTGCAGTGGTTGAGAATCTGCCTGCCAATGCAGGGGACACGGGTTCGAGCCCTGGTCCGGGAAGATCCCACATGCCGCAGAGCAAATAGGCCCGTGCGCCACAACTACTGAGCCCACGAGCCACAACTACTGAAGCCCGCGTGCCTAGAGCCCGTGCTCTACAACAAGAGAAGCCACCGCAATGAGAAGCCCGTGCACAGCAACGAAGGGTAGCCCCTGCTCGCCGCAACTAGAGAAAGCCCATGCGCAGCAACAAAGACCCAATGAAGCCAAAAATAAACAAATAAATAAATTTATTTTAAAAAAAGAAAAGAAAAGAAAATGTATTCTTTTTAACCTTTCTACCCTGGTTACGCTTCTCTGATGCTGGCTCGTGGGAGCTAATTAAAATCTGATGAATTGTCAACAGCGTTGCTGCCAGGGGTATAACGCTCCATTTTCTCAGTTCCAGAAGTGTTTAGACCTTTAGAAATTCATGATTCAGTCTACGTTTGCTTGGTGGGTGCTAGGTCTCTAGCATACGTCAGGCCACAAAGTATGCTGTGCTTCTCAGGGTTCTTAAGAATGTTTCCTCCCACTCCCCAATTTGCTTTCTTCTCATAGTTATTCTTTCTCTCACTTTCTGGACCTTGGTCTCACCATTTGAACCCCTGTCCAACAAGAATGGCCTTAAATGTCATGCCTTTGGCTAAATTACATCTGCCCATCAATACCCGGTGATGAGTTGCTTTTTCTGTCAGGATCTTGGGGCCACATTTTTTTAGCTGAGCATTAGCTTGGTCACACACAGATAATTGTTTATCCTGTTGTCTCATATGTACCTTGAAGGCTGGCCTGGACGAAGAACCTGTGGGGCATTTCCTGCTCCACCCTTTCGGGTTAAAGAGCTGTTTCTCAGTAACGGACTCACAGACATAGAGAACAGACTTGTGGTTGTCAAGGAGGATTGCGGGGGGAGGGTGTGATGGATTGGGGGTTTGGGATTAGCAGATACAAACTATTACATAGAGAATGGATAACAGCAAGATCCTACTGTAGATCACAGGGAACTATACTCAGTGTCCTGTGATAAACCATAATGGAAAATAAAACTTTAAAAAAAGACTGTGTATACATATATATGTGTGTGTGTGTGTATACATGTATATATATGTATAACTGAATCACTTTGCTGTATAGCAGAAATTAACACAACATTGTAAATCAACTATATTAAAATAAAATAAAATAAAATCTTGTCCTTTCCAAAAAAGAAAAAAATAGCTGTTTCCTTTCCCATTTGCCCTCTCAAGAGATGTTTTGCTGGCAATGTTTTGTTCTCTAGGCTACAAATGTTGATTTGGATTGATAAGTCTGTGGGTGGCTAAGAGCTCACCCAAATCCCGAATTAATCTGAAAACCAGGTTAAGGGAAAGCTAATATTTGCTTGGTTTCATTATGACTCTGTAAAATTCCCTGTTGGAATGGTCCTTGAGCTGATTAACGACTCTGATGGTTGTTCTTCATGTGTGGTGGGGACTGTGGTGATGTGTGTTCTCTCTGCAAAGAATTTGGTTGTAGGTATTGAGAACTGTAATTCTTTCAGGCCAAATTCAGGCTTAAGAGGGAACTGTACATACAAAACTAGGACTAGATAAAATTACGTTGCATCCAAGAGTGTCTGTGGTTTTGTCCTGCTTTTATTCCTTAGTGTGACTGTTAGGTAGGAGAAACAGGAACTTTTACATTTGGCTACTGAGGAAACAAGTTCCTGAGAGGAGCCCAGGCTTAGACCATAAACAACTTTTCTGTCTCAGAGAGTACAGATATTATCTAACCTAACAGATATTAGTCAGCAATCCCTGCCTAGTGAGATCTCTTAGGAACATCTTTTAACTGTGCTTCTCTCTGCCTTGGGTATCCTTTTTTAAGTTTTTCAGCTTATGTCTCCTATCTGAACCTAAAACACCCACAGGGTTGATAGACACAGCGGTAAGTTAAATTAATCCATTACATCTAGATCTCTTCTGCAGCTTTGGTAATGAAGTTCTTTTTTTTTTTTTAATTTTTATTTATTTATTTATGGCTGTGTTGGGTCTTCGTTTCTGTGCGAGGGCTTTCTCTAGTTGCGGCAAGCGAGGGCCACTCTTCATCGCGGTGCGCGGGCCTCTCACTATCGCGGTCTCTCTTGTTGCGGAGCACAGGCTCCAGACGCGCAGGCTCAGTAATTGTGGCTCACGGGCCTAGTTGCTCCGCGGCATGTGGGATCTTCCCAGACCAGGGCTCGAACCCGTGTCCCCTGCATTGGCAGGCAGATTCTCAACCACTGCGCCACCAGGGAAGCCCCTAAAATGTAACTTTTAAGTCAAAATGAAAATGTAAAGAACCAGCTTGTGAGCACCCTGAAGGCAAGAAGGCATCTTACTTTGTCTTCTACATCCAGCATCATTCAAACGTCATTTAATGTCATTTAATCCAAATAGAATATTTAGGTTTCTCAATTCAAAGTGGAGATATTCTTATAGTACAGCTCACGGTCCTGCCTTTTGGTAATATGTTCTACTTCTCTACCTGCCATACCCCACCCTTAAAAAAAGAATTATTTAGCCCTGCCCAGCTGATGATGTGTGTTATCACTGAATGACGTGGCGGAAGTACGCAGCTCTCCTGAGCCTTGACAGCCGCGGTACTGGTCCTTCCTCTTGTCCTTCTAGCGACGCTGAAGGAGCTCATCTCACAGACCATGATCTGCTGGGCCCAGGAGGACCAGATCCAGGATGCAGAGCTGGTTCGGATGATGTTCAGCCTCCTGCGGAGGCAGTACGACAGCATCGGGGAGCTGCTGCAGGCGCTGCGGAAGACCTACACCATCAGCCAGGTCTCCGTGAGCGACACCATCAGCCTGCTGGCTGCCCTGGGCCAGATTCGCTGCCTGCTCAGTGTCCGGATGGGCAAGGAGGAGGAGTTGCTCATGATCAACGGGCTGGGGTAGGTCATTCCCATCAAGGGCAAGTTCTCAGAGAAGCTTCCGGTGGGAAAACTGGTTCAACTTCCTATGTCGCAGTTCCGGAATCAAATCACATAAAACCTCCGTGTGCCCCCATCCTGACTTCATTCCTCATGGGATTATGTGCTCATTAAATCAGTCACCTTTGATAACCTGAGAGACCAGGGCTACTTGGGATGAAGGGACATGGCCAGAAGCAGTGGGGAGGAGTCTTGGAGAAAAGCAGATATTTAGTTTGAATCTGATAAAAGTAGCCCCAGGGAGGGAGCACTTAGTAGAAATAAAGGAGCACAAAATATTCCTTTCAGCTAAAGAAAGGCCCTCCATGTATATTCTCACCAACCTAGTGCCTTCTTAACGTCTTTCCAGCATCTCACATGTACATTACTTCACCCCGAGTATGTTTGTGCATTTGTGTGTTCTCGCCCCTGAATTGTCGTAGCATTGAAATAAGCAAGGGCTGACCTCTCTCTCCGATTACCCTAGAGACATAATGAACAACAAGGTGTTTTACCAGCACCCCAACCTCATGCGAGTCCTCGGCATGCACGAGACGGTCATGGAGGTGATGGTGAACGTGCTGGGTGCAGAGAAATCTCAGGTAATGCTCCGAGGAGAATTTAACCAGAACTTGACCCCTGGGCAGGGACACGTGAGGTGATCTCTTCACAGCCACATGGCTGGTGCCTACTGCCTAGTGACTCTTCCCAAGGAGGGGGCGGGGATGAGCACACAGCCAGGAAGGAGCCAAGAGATGGGGTCCAGCCAGTGTAGGAGTTCTTCTCGCTCATCCCACCGGGTTGCTTAGTCTCTTTCCCATCCTCTGCAGCCCTGCTCCTTCCGAGATGGAATGCCTCTGGCTCCACTTAGGAGCCCGGGGTGTTTGCTGCTGTGTCAGGAGAAGGCTGTTCTAAAGGAGAGCACGGTTTTAATAACGATCCTGGCAGTGTTCCCACCAGAGTATGCGTCTTTCCTCTCTGAGCCAAGCTCCTGACGATGTTGGATTTCCTGGCCAGCTCCCCGATAAGGAGCCTGCTGTCAGGGGGAGCTCCTGTTGCCAAGGGGCAGGGAGTGCTGATAGGGCTCACCTGGGCATGTATCCCAACTTGTCTGGGTCCTCCTCAGAGTTAGAGAGCTTCTGAAGGCAGAAGATGGGGTATGTTTTCAAATATTGGAAATTCCGAAGTGCCTGATCCTAGGAAAGCAGTTCCACCAGTATTGACAGGTGAGGGTTGTGAGGGAAGAACAGGAGCCAAGCTTACCTTCCTCCTCACTTCCTTCCTTCTGGTCTCTTTTGAAAGTGGACTCTCTCCAGAAGATCCCTGAGCAAATGTCTGGATGCCTCAGCAGGCAGGCAGACTGGAGCTTTCAGGAAATTAAGGGCTTTCTAGGGTCCTGAGCCAACACTGACACCATTTATTGAGCATGATTGATCAGACAGAAGATGTGGCCAAGCCCTGGATATGCTAATTACTTTGTTAAGCAGAGAAGCCAAGCACTGTAGATGGTAATAGAAGTTGGCATCTCAGTGCTAAATTGTAGGAATCATATTACGAGTACTATAGGAGCCCATAGGAGAGTAGTTATCAAGGACAGAAGTAATTGGGGAAGGCTCACAGTCTGAGAGGGTGATGTTTTGGGGGCTTCTACAACTGTAGGGGCCAATCTTTAGCCAGAAGACTCAGGTTTGATAATAGTTTGGGGTCTTGTTTGTCTGTGATCACCCATCTCCCTTTCTGTCTACTCCCTTCCTAGTTAGAATGCTCTGATGTAGGGTTGTACAGTTTCTCATGACATGTAAGGATGACTGGGATTCTGGTTTGACATCTATTTTCTTTGAAAGAAAGATACTTCAGGAATTATAATTAGCTCTCAGTATTTTTAGAAGGCTCTTTTAGGTGTGTATTCTCTGTCCCTCCTATGAATCAGTCTTGGAACCATCTGGAAGTAAGGAGAAAATTCCTTTTCCAAACGGTTGGCAGCTTGCCAGACTTCACCCTAAGACTCTTTTTTTTTTTTTTTTTTTCACCCTAAGACTCTTTGAAGTCAGCCTTTTCAGAAAGGCCTCGTGATAGATTCTTCTCCCTGACACTTTCTACTTCTCCCTACAGATTGCCTTTCCAAAGATGGTTGCTAGCTGTTGCCGCTTCCTGTGCTATTTCTGTCGAATTAGCCGACAAAATCAGAAGGCCATGTTTGAGCATCTCAGTTACCTGCTGGAGAATAGCAGCGTTGGCCTAGGTAGGTCACATTATAACATTTGCTGTTGGCTCAGAGGTTACCCTCCCCCTGCTGACCACTTAGGCAATAAAGGGAAAGAAGTCACATGCATGCTATGGTATTTTTAAATATAAGAAGGAACCCTGCCTGATCTAAAAACAGGTGAGATGATAATAATACCGTGTCTCTGCTCTCCAACCTGAGTAGAGAAGTCGCTGCCAGCCAGCGCTGGTGACAGATTTGTGTCAGCATAGTCACACAGTTTGCCTCCTCTCTCTGGGGACCAGTGGCTCATGGTATATGAAATGCTGCCTGAGACTGTGGATGTAGTCTGGAGATACAGCGCCTCCCAGCCCATTCAGCTGACCAGGGAGCAGTGCTAACGAGACCAAGGTCATGGATCCAATCCTCTCTTGGGCTGCATGCCTGTCCCATCAGCCAACCAGCCAGTGCTTTCGTAGCTGCAAGGCGGACGGGCCAGGAGCAACTGTGGACAAACAGTGTAAATCCATCACCACTGCTAGAAAACCAACGCATGCACATGCCTCACTCACTGTTGTGCATGTAAACCAAATGAATTTGTGGAAGACTCAAATACACACATTATGTGCACGTGAAATCTGAAATCTCAGTTTTCCCATTTACCAAATGCAACCATACACTAACCAACCTTTTTATAAAATGCCACCTGAAGTTTTTCTCAGTTCTAGCCTAAGAACCAAACAAAGGAAACGAAAGACAACGTTGGTGACCTGATTTAACTGTAAGAGCTAATGCTGTTTGAGGCTATTTTTAAACTCTAGGTGGTGACCCCAGAAATGGCCAAGTTATGTGAGCTTAGTTGATCAAGTGACATCTGAGACTTTTGAATGATCACCAAATGGGGGCCCAAGAACTTCCACGTTAGAAAAGCACTTGAAAATACGTGGTCCCAGCTGATCCTATGAACTGATTTTCTAACGTAAGCTATATTCACAATCAGTGATGAGTGTGGGGAGGAAAGATAGCAAATAGAGCTGTTCTTAAATTGGGCGGGCAGCCCCCCTCGGAGGACAGCGATGGGACCCAGGTTTTGTGTCTGCTGCCCTCTCCTGGCCAGTACTGTGCACTGCAGCCTCAGCTCAGCGCTAGATGGCCTCTTTCTCCCTTTCTTTCTCCTTCTCTCCTCCTTCCTCAGCCTCCCCGTCCATGAGAGGATCCACCCCGCTGGATGTGGCTGCTTCCTCTGTGATGGACAACAACGAGTTAGCGCTGGGCTTAGAGGAACCAGACCTCGAGAAGGTAAGCGGCCCTGGGGAGGCACTGTGCTTGCTGCCCTCTGCCTGCAGCACAGCCAGGCCAAGGAAAAGCAGACGGAAGTCTGGGTCTCCGTCAGAACCTCTTTAGCGTGTGACAAAAATATTGGGGGGAATGTGAGTCACTGGCAGCTGTGTGATAATTAGGACCAAGCATCTCCTGTGGTCAGGGCTCGCCAGCTCCACAGACGTGGACATGTGGACATGTGTGTTCTTTGTGTGCGAAGGCCCAGCCTCACTGGTCTGCATGGGACCCCCAGAGACCTGTGGTTCCTAATAAAGTTCTGTGTCATCGAATTTACATGTTTATACACTAAAGAAAGCGACATGACAGAAAACGGTATAATTACTATAAAGACCGCCCACACATGTCCTCTCCGTGGACAGAGGAGATGAGACTGAGCTACCCGACGTCGTCGGGACGGTGAAGTGCATTCCTGGTGGGGGTCAGGCCTCCTCGCCTCCATCATTTCCCTGTCCCGTCTTGGGACTGTTTCCTTGACTAGACAGCTGACGAGATTGGCAGTGAACTTCCTGAGTGCGGAGAGGAGCAATCTAGCAGGGGGACAAGGAGAAGGTCGTCCACTGCGTGGTGGGCTTGGGAGCACCTAGGAGTGGGCCCCTGACCCTGACAAGGGGATCAGGAAGGGCCCTCGGCAAAGAGGTGACCCCCAGCGTGGGCAGAAGCTACGCAGCCACGTCGCGGGGAAGCGCGTGCCAGGAATGTTTGAAGTTCAGAGAGGAGAGCATGGCGTGCTTGAACTTGGGAAAGCTGGGTGTGACCAGAGCGCAGAGTGCTTGGGCGGAGTGGTGAGGAAGGAGGGGGAGCAGAAAGGAATGGACCTTATGCTGCCATCGCTGCTAATAACAGAAGTCCACGCTCCTCCGGAATCACTGTGTGCCACGCCCCCTCGGAATTAACTCACATGGCCCTCAGGACAAGCCCTTTTATTGTTGCCCTAGTTATAGGAGAGGAGACTGAGGCATAGAGCGATTAGGGGACATCCTCAGTGTCGTGGGGCTTGTAAGTGTCAGAGCCAGGGGTCAAAAGCACTGGGCCCCAGAGGCCGTGCTCTTACCTATTATATTGTGGGACCTCCCTGTAGAGCCTGGAGCCATGGAAACCACTGGAGGGCTTCAAGCACAGGAGCAACACGGCGCCATTTCTATGTTAGAAAACACTTCCTGGTTTCAATGAGAAGAACTGATTGGAACAGAAACAAGACAACCCCCCCCCACTCCGCCCCCATACACACAGGGACTCAGGAGCTGTGCACGCAGCAGCACGATAGGTGATAGCTGTTCCATAAATGCCCTGGGTATTCCTGGTCTCTGCCTCCGGTGGGACAGACTTCAGTCAGGCTCAGTTCTTCAGACATTTAGACAGCAATAAATATCACGGTTTTGGGCTTCCCTGGTGGCGCAGTGGTTGAGAACCTGCCTGCTAATGCAGGAGACGCAGGTTCGGGCCCTGGCCTGGGAAGATCCCACGTGCCGCGGAGCGGCTGGGCCCGTGAGCCACAGTTGCTGAGCCTGTGTGTCTGGAGCCTGTGCTCCGCAACAAGAGAGGCCGCGATAGTGAGAGGCCCGCGCAGCGCGATGAAGAGTGGCCCCCACTTGCCACAACTAGAGAAAGCCCTCGCACAGAAACGAAGACCCAGCACAGCCAAAAATAAATAAATTAATTAATTAATTAATTAAAAAAAAAAAAAAGTAACTGAAGTGAAAAACCAATTGAGGACACAAAACAAGGCAAAAATATTAAAAAAAAAAATAAATAAATAAATAAATAAATAAATATCACGGTTTTTATTTGGGTGGTGTGATGATAACTGACACCTGTATTTAAAAGCAGTTAATGGTTCTCTTTATTTATTTATTTATTTGCTTTATCACTTATCTGTCAATCAACCAGCCTTCTTTTTTTTTTTTTAATTTATTTATTATTTATTTTTGGCTGTGTTGGCTCTTCGTTTCTGTGCGAGGGCTTTCTCTAGTTGCGGCAAGCAGGGGCCACTCTTCATCGCGGTGCGCGGGCCTCTCACTATCGTGGCCTCTCTTGGTGCGGAGCACAGGCTCCAGACGCGCATGCTCAGTAATTGTGGCTCACGGGCCTAGTCGCTCCGCGGCATGTGGGATCTTCCCAGACCAGGGCTCGAACCCGTGTCCCCTGCATTGGCAGGCAGATTCTCAACCACTGCGCCATCTGGGAAGCCCCAGCGGTTCTCTTTTGACAAGGCAGTGCCACAAGGCTCAGTGCCCAGCACCCCACCGTCAGCCTCGTTCACCTGTTCAGTTGATAACTGCTCGACAAGGACCACAAGCCTCCCTCAGAAGATGCAAGACATGTTGAGTGGAGGCCAGGAGGCGGGGAGAGGGGAGAAAGCGGACCCAGGGAAATCTGTAGAGGATGGTGGGGTTGCTGCCTCCTTTTCAGGTGGTTCTTGTGGCTCAGCACAGTGCGCAGACTTCACTCAGAACAGTGTCGGGAAGTGCCCCAAGTGTGGTCCCTGGGGGAGAAGGCGACGGGCCAGTAAATGCTGCCATTCCATTCCACCCTTCTGTGTATCACAGCAGGAACCAGGCCTGAGACTGTACAGCAACCACACACACGTGCACACACACACACGTGCACGCACACACATGCACACGCACGCACGCACACACACACACGACCACTTATTTTTGTGGCCGGTGAAATGCCCTGCACCTGTAACCCTGAAAACTCTGCCTAATTCCTGCTTTTATTCATGCTTTTCCAGACTTTATTTATTTATTTATGGCTGCATCGGGGCTTCGTTGCTGTGCACAGGCTTTCTCTAGTTGCGGCGAGCAGGGGCTACTCTTCGTAGCAGTGCACGGGCTTCTCATTGCGGTGGCTTCTCTTGTTGCGGAGCACGGGCACTAGGGCGCATGGGCTTCAGTAGTTGTGGCACGTGGGCTCAGTAGTTGTGGCTCGCGGGCTTTAGAGTGCAGGCTCGGTAGTTGTGGTGCACGGGCTCAGTAGTTGTAGCTCACGGGCTCTAGAGTGCAGGCTCAGTAGTTTTAGCTCACGGGCTCTAGAGTGCAGGCTCAGTAGTTGGGGTGCACGGGCTTAGTTGCTCTGCGGCATATGGGATCTTCCTGGACCAGGGCTCGAACCCATGTCCCCTGCATTGGCAGGTGGATTTTTAACCACTGTGCCACCAGGGAAGCCCTTTTCTAGACATTTTTAAGACCAAACAAAATCTAAGCTCCAAGCATAATAATATCCTTGCTACTTTAAGTAAGAAAAAGTGTGATGATAGTTTCTTACTGAGTTTTGACTTAGATCCATCATTCTATCAAAATGACTTAGAGTATTTGCTGTCAGCAAATACATGAGTCATTTGACGAATGTTTATTGAGCCCCTACTCTGTGCTAGGCCCTGGGGACTAAAAAATGAAAACACCATTCCTGACTTGGAGGATTAGCAGCACAATGGATTCCCCTCTTCTCCCCGCGTACATAAAATATCAGAGGCTAAATTAGAATGACAACTGCATTTCAAGCACAGGAGGTCTGTTTGCTAAGCTTTTAGCCTGGCACCTTCTGAAAAGTAGGCAGATTCTAAAATATTCTACCAGATTGCAGATCTGAGATCTTCTGATAAGTGTCTGGTAACCTGGAAGTGAAGAGAACACACTACCCATCCTAGTCCTTAACTAGCCATGACCTCTTCGCTAGCCACCCCACATTGAACATCTCAACTCCTGACTTGGGATGGCTGTTGTTGAGCCAGAACTTACCTAGGGACCCCTGATTAGTTGAAGGCCCACCCAGTCGACCAGTGACTGAACATTTTGGTCTTGAAATAGCATGGCCAAATGAACATGGCCAGCCTGCGTCCACTGTTGCCTCCCAAGAGACACCCTACTTAGGCCTACTTTTAAATGGCAGATCCCTCTTGCCAGAACTGGAAAATCCACGGAACTATAGCACATGGAGTGTTCCTACATAGCAGTGATCATCAGTCTCGTCAATTGCTTGGAAACAAAAATGAATAAAAGGTTCCAATTTCAAATCTACTAAATTATTTACCTGGAAAGTCCTGGGCTCTCTCTAGCTTCTAGGGAAATGAAAGCCCTTCAGTTCCCAGAATTTTGCATACCTTATAGCTATGTAAAAAACTTAAATTAAAAAAAAAAAAAACAAACCTGGGCACTTACCTTTGTCTTGTTCTTGGCAGGTGGTGACCTACTTGGCAGGCTGTGGCCTACAGAGCTGCCCCATGCTTCTGGCCAAAGGATACCCTGATGTCGGCTGGAACCCCATTGAAGGGGAGCGCTACCTGTCCTTCCTGAGGTTTGCCGTCTTCGTGAACAGTGAGTCTCAGTTTTCCATGTTTTTCAGACCTAGGATGGCATAATTGTGGCGGATACTAGGAAAAGGAAATCCTTTGCACTGCTTCCTCTCCATAAATATGATAGATTCTATAGGTAGGTGGCAGCTGGAAGAAAAATCTCAGGGAGAATCAGGCTAGACAAGGATCAAGAGTAGAATCCAATGGACAGTCCTGAGCTCTAGTGCCGGAGCCTGCAAGGAACTCACTGCATGGGCTTGGGCTTGTCATCTCTCTGCACCTCTTCTCCTAAAAGAGGGGGCTTATTAATATCTTGATCTCACCTGTTTCACAGAATTAAATGTAAGTGTGCCTTCAGATCCTTAGACTATTAGTTGGTTGATGGATGGATGGATTGATGGATGGATAGATGGATGGGGGGAAGGATGGATGGATGGATGGATTGATGGATGGATGGATGGAAGGAAAGAAGGAAGGATGGATGTATGGATGTATGGATGAATAAATAAAAGTCAGGAATAACTGATCACTGTTAAAGGTAACTAAACTCACAGGAGAAAAAAATTACTATAGAAACCCTAAATATTATTCTTCTTAATATTGATACAAGTCACCTCTCATTTATAGTGAATTCCAAGTTGATACAAATTCTGTATTTTCACTAGTTTAATGTGCTGAATATTGTGTAAAATAAGTAAACTACTTTCTTAAAACTGTACCTTGTCTCCCTAGATTCTGCTAAAATACTAATTCACTTATATTTACATTATAGTTATAATAGTTCTCCCTTTTCCCAGTTCGGAGTTTCAGGCTAACAAATACAGCTGGGCTGGTTAAGTGATCACAAAGAGGGATTGCACCTAATAAACAATCATGCCGATTGTTCTAACTATGAGAATTCACCTAAAAATATATTGGCGTGACGTGATCATTATATTCCCACGTGCTCTTCTTGTCTTCCTTCCCCTCCACAACTCCCCCTGCTTATTTTCCTGCACCATAATGCACTCTATTCTTAATATTTGAATGGTTTCCATTGTCCCGGTTTTTCCCCTTTCCTGACTTGGTGACAGACCTTGAGATGTCTATCTTTTGTTCCCCTGGGACTCATCCAGCCAAGTTTTTAGGAACTTGGGCCTTCTGCTTCTCTCTGCGTGTTCTTCACTGTCCCTCCTGTCTGTTCATCGTCAGCATTGCTAAGCTCCATTTTCTTCCTCTGAGGCCAGTTTCAGAGCATCCTCTAATAGTCTGTCTTACTTCTAATCCAGATGATTGCATGTCCAGAATTAATGCAGAGTTACTGTGGTAAAAAAGGGAAATTTTTTGTTAAATAGATTTTAAGGATTCATAAATGTCACCAAATTATGTAAATAGACTGTATGACACAAACCAGATACAGGCAGGACCCATTTATTCATGTTGGCCACCTTCAGAGTTAAGATCAAGTGCTTTATGAGTCAATTAGTGGGACTATCCACATGGGTTATGAAGGTAGAGGAGTCCACTGGCTGTGGTCTTACCTGGATGGCCAAATTCCAAAACTTCCTTATGCTTATTAGGTACGACCATATTCAACTAAAGTCTAAACCAAAAACATTTGGCCCACCCTCTTTGCTTTCAGTTTGTTTTATGTCTTTTTAATATATTCTCTACAGTACGATTTCATAATGCAATACGTTCTGGCAAATCTATTAGACCATCAGTAGGAAGATATGTGCACTTTAATGTTTATTGTGTCTCTATTATATAAAGGCCACATTTGGTCTTGGCAAAGGATGTTGGCTTTTGCATTGAAAGAATTAACAGTCTAGTAAGTGGAACAGGCATGGATAGAGGTCACTATAATAAGGTGTGGAGTAAGGTAGGGACAGAGTGATAGAGGATTTCACGAGGGGAAGCTCACATCCTGTTGAGATCAGAAAAAGCCTCCTGGGGGAGGTGATATTAGAGATGAGCTTTGAAGGGTCAGATTTCCAGATGCAGAGATGCAGGAGAGGTGATCCAGGTAGGGAGAAGCTTGAACAGTGGCCTGAGAGCTAAAGCACACATGCTCAGGAAACACAGTGATTGGCTGATCTAGAGGATAGATACATGGTTGACAGTGGTAAGAGATGAGGTTTAAAAGATAGGTAGGCAGCTATACTAGGGAGAATCTAAATGCTAAGCTGAAGAGTTTTGTCTTGATTCAGTGTGCAGAGAACTGGGAAAATTTTTATCAGAAGAGAGATTGGTGGCAATCACTGGGAACTTCTGTGCCCAGGTTAGGATAATGAGTTTCTGAATTATAATGGTGGTGATGGGAATGGGATGGAGGAGATCAGCTGGAAAGAAATTACAGAGACAGAATTTATAGGACTTGCTGGTGGCGATGACTCTGGTGGCTGGGCCCCGGGTATGTTGAGAGAAAAGGAACAGAAGTCACTTTGAAGCTTGGAGATTTTTTTTTTTTTCTTTTTTTTGCTGTGTTGGGTCTTCATTGCTGTGCACGGGCTTTCTCTAGTTGCGGCGAGTGGGGTCTACTCCTCCTTGCGGTGCACGGGCTTCTCATTACAGTGGCTTCTCTTGCTGCGGAGCATGGGCTCTGGAGTGCAGGGGCTTCAGTAGTTGTGGCACACAGGCTCAGTAGTTGTGGCTCACGGGCTCTAGAACACAGGCTCAGTAGTTGTGGCGCACGAGCTTAGTTGCTCCATGGCATGTGGGATCTTCCTGGACCAGGGATTGAACTCGTGTCCCTTGTCCCCTGCATTGGCAGGTGGATTCTTAACCACTGCGCCACCAGGGAAGTCCTGAAGCTTAGAGATTTAAGGGTAGGGAGAAAAGAAATAAGGATGGTCAAAAGGAGAAAATGGTTTGAGATGGAGGGTAATGAGCTTGTGTGATTCAGGTAATGATTTGCGAACCCCAAATGGAGATGCCCCTAATTGGGGTAATAGGATAGAGATCAATCAGGCAACAGATTGGGACCGAGTAGACTTGCAGGTCACCCGCAGTTGAAATGGTAGGAGTGGACTGTCACAGAGGAGAGCATGAAAGAGAGAGGGATGGCCAGTATGGAAAAAGAAAAAATTAGAATCTTGTTGAGCACCTAGAGGAGATAGAGTGGCTCAGTCACAGCAGAATGACGTGGAAGAGTTTGGGCTGGAGGATGGAGTATCTTGGGTTCAGATATGGCTCCATCACTAGCTCTGTAAATTTACGCAAGTTACTAAAACTTTCCTAGCCTCGGGGGTTTTTTGTATATAAAACAGAGATAATAACTGCATATATCTCACAGAGTTGTTGTGAGGCTTAAATGAAGTAATCCATGGAAAACTCAGATTAGCACACTGCCAGAAATGTAGTAAGCCTGCAGTTGTGTTAGTTGGCATTGTTATTGTGATCCTTACAAGAGTATTAGGGCATTTGAAATGGGAAGACTCTCATAAACGGATTCCTTGGGATCTCAAAGCTCTTTGTCTTTACATCTTTATTTCAAAGTCTTTATATCTAAGAGGTGATTAAAAAGGACTTCCCGGCCACTTTTGTGGCCTCTGCTCAGCAGTGAAAGATGAAGGTGTTATGGGTGATCATGATAGATAACGGGGGTGGTTATGGTGGGTGATGGTGATGGTGGGGGTGGGTTGGTGGTAGGTGGTGATGATGGATGAGTCATAGTGAGGGTAGTAATAGTGGGTAGTGATTGGTGATGACAGTGATGATGGGATATGATGGTTGAGTGGTAGCCATCGTGGGTTTTGTGAGGTGATCAAGGTGAGTGCTGGTTAGTGATGGTAAGTGTGGTGATGATGTTTCGTGGGTAGTGGTGAGTGATGGTAGGGGTGGTCATAGTGGGTGACGGTAGTGGTGGTGGTATATGATGGCTGGGTGGCAGACGGTCATAGTGGGTTATAGGGGTGACTGTGGTAGGTGGTAGTGCGTGGTGAGGATGGTGGCGGTGGTAATAACAGCCAGCACTTAGCATTTTCATGTGCCGGGCATGGTTCAAAGCACTTTTATATGTATTAACTTATTCATTTGATGCAACAATCCAATGAGTTAGATACAGTTATCTTCATCATTTTATGGATAAACACCCCTATGCTGAGAGAGATTAAGTACCTTTCCTGGAGTCACACAGCTAGTAAGGCTTTTCCTAAGATTTGAACCAGAGCAGTTTGACTCCAGAGACCAAACTGTACTCAAACCATTATGTAGTATTGCCTTGATAACACTTTCTTCCTAATGAACAAGGAGAAATAGCATTTCCTCCTTTGAGCTGATCAATAATTGTGGAATTATTTAATTTCTGTTTGGTGCTAATGTTTAAAAAAAATTTTTGTTAAAGGCAAATCAAAAGCTCTTGCTAAGAGGGAGGGGATATGGGGATATATGTATACATATAGTTGATTCATTTTGTTGTACAGCAGAAACTAACACAACATTGTAAAGCAGTTTTACTCCAATAAAGATGTTAAAAAAAAGTAAAAAATAAAAAAAAAGCTCTTGCTATATCAAAATAATAGAATTAGAAAATTCTTTCTAACATTATTTTACTAGTTTCTATTAAAGTTGGTGTTAAATCTTCTTAAAGAAGATTTGTCTTCAAAAGCACTTCTTAAAGCGTATCATTTTCTCCACATTATTTTTATTAGCTTGCTGGGAAGCCTTGGGTTGTGTTTAACGCTAGGAGTACTGAAGCTGACAAGTTTCTGTTAACCCAGGAGTTGCAAACTTTATAGCCAGTGTACACACAGATGTGTCTGGGTGTCTGATTAATCCCTTCCTAATGTAGTACCAAGTAGGAAAAGATTCCTTACAAATCCGCAAAAAGAAAGGAAGAGGAATTCTGTGCCTCCTTAGAGTCCTTGGAGTATTTTAGTGATATCTTCCTCAGGCTACAAGCTTATCTGTGAGGAACACAGTATGTCCTAGCTTTGCTGAATCTGTTTCCCTAGGCAGCTTGATCATCAGCGGTCATAAGCTGGGCATCCATCATGTGACATGTGAAGAGGGGTTATGAAAAGTGACAGGAGACATGCTCTAGAAGTTCTGCCCTGAAGTCACTTACAAATCAAAGCAGCAAACAGAGAAAACCCAAGTAAAACGATCAGCAACATACATACATACTAAAAACTCAACTACACCTACCTACATAGTGAGACATGTGACTGTTGGCAGGCCAGAAATGATGGTGCTTATTGGAATCTGGTGAAGTGAATATAGGAATGCCTGGGGAAGAAGGCAAATGTTAAATAACATCTTGAAGGAAGAAATGGACATAGTTTAACAGAGTAGCTGGGGGAGAGCATACTGGGGGGGTGTTGAGCTGGGAGCCATAAAACTTTTAGGATGTGTCATTTATGTCTCAATAACAATGGAGGGAAAAGTCTTTTAGGATCAAGAGTACAAAGTAGCATGTTAGCTTTGAAGGGCATAGTAGGAATGAATGCTTAAAAGAATCAGCTGGTTCGTACATTCATGTTTTTAGAGTTAGAAAAAGATGTAATAACCATTCTTCAGTGTGATTGGTACTGATGACCGGGGATGGTTAGGATTAAAATGTCTAAGACGTTCTCAAATTTATAATCCTAGGAAACGGACAGCCTTGGTCCCTGCAAACAAAGGCTGATAATTGGCCTGATGATGCAGTGATGGAGAGTCACCCTCAGCGTTCCATCTGATCATTTCAAGCCTCTACGTGAGGTTAACAAGAGGCTTGAGCATACAGGGTTAGATCATTCAGACATGAGCCCTGTTCTTATTAAATATACAGTCTAGTGAGAAAAGTAGAAACAGATACAAACAATGCATTAATTATACTTGTGTGCAATGCTTTAAGGAAGAGGATAGGGTATTTGAGAGGACTAGATCCTCTGGGGCTTCCAAGTCTAAGCTGGTCCTGAAGGATGAAGTGGAGTTACCTAGATCAAGGTTTTATGTCAAAGGAATGAGGAAGGCAAAGTTCCAGGCAAAGGAACTTAAAACAGGGATTGTGTTTAGAATAGAGAGAGTAAGAAAAGCGATGGGCGGAAGGTAATATCATTTCATCGTTACTAATCATCCCTGTGGTGAGAATGACTGCTTCTGGTTAAAATGAGGAGAATCATTCCATTTCCATCCAACTTCTTAGGAACATTGAAAAGAAGATCATAATGCGAAGGCAGTGTTGAGAGCCTTTGAAGAAAGGCTCTGTGAACATACACACTGCTATTAAGCTTATTATTCATGTGGAACTCCAGCAAAAACATTGCTGTAAGCCCCTGGGCAAAACTAGCTTACCTTAGATCTCTCTCTCCCTTGAAAAATGCCCTCAAGTCAGTATTCGGCTTCCCCACTGTGGATTTGGTTGGCAGTCCGACTTCCTGAGCTACAGGTAATTAGGAAGAGAATGTTCTCTCTCTTCTAATCAGGCCATCCTCTCTACCTTGTGAAGCCTTGAGAAATTCTTTTCCTTGGTCCCCTCTCCAATTAGCATCAATGGTTGCATTTCAGTTCCTTCCTATCGCAGGGTGCCCTCTGCATCCCCCACAGATGACCACAATTCAGTGATCAAGCGATGGCTTCCTGGGTCCATTGTAGCTCCAACCTAATTAGCTTAGAATTGAAGACCTGAGATTCAGATAAAATAAGGCTAATTTGGCAAATGAATTTCAATAGCAAACTCAATATAGAAATCATAGCCTAATTTTTCAAATTCTTTTGGACATTGTGGTCCACATTCTGTCAAATTCCATGATGCTGATCGCTTTGGCAAGAGCTAAGTTAATTTCAGTGTGCTGGTAAAGGGCTGACCCACAAGTGTTTCCATTCTGAGAACTGAAAGAATCAGAGCACAGTGTTTAAATAAGCTTGACTAACAGGGTTGGGTTTTTTCTCCATTTTTTGACACTTACAATTTCAAAGTTTTAGCTTCATTATTCTTGTAATAGAAAATGACAACTAAGAGTGTGCTACCTGATAAGTTTGGGGGGCGAACAACATTTGAAAGTAGCCAACTGTGAGTTATGTCTGTAACTAAGAATATTTGCTTTCAAATATGCTGATTATAATGGTGCTTTTCTTTAAGTATCCCTCTGTGATTAAACGCTATCATGTATAAATGCTAGGTTCACCTCATAGGAAAACATGTCCTTAAGTCTTAGCATCACCTCTTTATCTGAGCTCTTCTATAAACTGTACAGTATCACTCAGCCTTCTCCTTGGGTTCCTTTCCTTCCCTGATTCATTCCACCATACCATTATTGTGATTATTTTACCTTTTTTTAGCATCTCCTGAGAATTTTCTTCACATGGATTCTGGTTTAATTAAAAGCAAATTCTTTTTTGGTGTTATATTAGATGAAACCTGAAGAAAAGCTGCTTTATAAAAATTTCAGTCTCTTCTTGAAGGATTGAGCTATAAAATAGTGAATGCATGCTGATGGGCTGTATAAATTCAGTTTAATGAAATATTCTGAATCTAGTTACACAGTTCTAAAACTTACAGAGGTACATACTTTACAATCCTGAATTTTACCTGTGGTGTAGAAGGTCAAGTGATAAAAGAGGATGTCAGCAGGCCAAGCTCTTGACCAGGACTACGGATAGACTCTGCAGGGCTGTGAGACACAGCAGTGTGTTCACTTGTGAGTTTGTGTGGGCACAAGTTAGTTTCAAATATTTGAACAGCAAGCTCAGCCCTTCTGATGCCGTGGGCATGGTGGAAGAAATCTCTGCATGTAGGTTTAAACTAATAGACTCACTCTAAAGCTAGAAGAGGCACAAGCATCTCAACAGGGCAAATGAGACCCAGTGAGACTGTGCAGGGTACATACTCACGCAGGGATTTGCTAAAAATCTGGAAGAGAAGCCAGATTTTAAGGGTTCCCATTCGAATGCTTTTCTCTAAGTTGATTCATAAAATTTTTCATCAAACAGAACTTAAACTCCTGTGATAGTTTTAAAATATATCTATAAATTCTTCCATGCTCCTTCTTCCAAAAGACGGAGGCTGCTTCTTCTCCCTTTGAGTGTGAGCTGGACTCAGTGAATCACTTCTCATGAATAGGATATGGCAGGTGACAGTATGTGACAAAGTTGTAAAAGGTACTGCAGCTTGGGCTTCCCTGTGGCGCAGTGGTTGAGAATCTGCCTGCTAATGCAGGGGACACGGGTTCGAGCCCTGATCTGGGAAGATCCCACATGCTGCGGAGCAACTGGGCCCGTGAGCCACAACTACTGAGCCTGCGCGTCTGGAGCCTGTGCTCCGCAACAGGAGAGGCCACGATAGTGAGAGGCCCGCGCACCGCGATGAAGAGTGGCCCCTGCTTGCCGCAACTAGAGAAAGCCCTCACACAGAAACGAAGACCCAACACAGCCATAAATAAATAAATAAATAAATACATATACTCCACATACTCAAAAATTTCATGATTCAATTTAAAAAAGAAAAAAAAAAGGTACTGCAGCTTCTGCCTTACCCTCTCTCTTGGATCCTTTGCTCTGTGGGAAGCCAGCTGGCATGTCATGAGAACACTCAAGGAGCCCTATGGAGAGGTCGCATGGTGAGGAACTGAGGCCTCCTGCCAACAGCCATGTGAGTGAGTGTGGAAGCTGATACTCCACGTCCAGTCAAGCCTTCAGAAGACTGCAGCGCTGGCTGACATTCTTACTGCAACCTCATGGGAGATCCCAAGCCAGGACCACCTCACTTAGTGACTCCCGAATTCCTGACTACAGAAACTGTGAAATAATAGTTACTGCCTTAACCTGCTAAGATTGGAGGAAATTTTTAATACAAGAATAAATAATATTACAACAGCATATCAATATGCTATCTATTATAGAGCTCAATCCTCTAATAATATCTAATGATTTTATTAAAAAGTTTTCCTTTAGGCTTCATCCAATATACAACATCAAAAAGTCTTGTCTTTGAGGCTTATTAGCCCAGGGATAAATTCTTAGACACAAATTAAGTTGTCGCCTGAGACACTGAGACAGAAAGTGTGTTTCATGAAATTGTTTGAACAAGCTGTAAAACTACTTTTGATTATAAATATTGGCTCTGAGAAGCATTGGCTATCCCTCTCTACATGTGATAGTTCACTGCTTAATTACTTCTTTGGGAAATGATACCCTGTCTTAGTTGTCTACGGTTCTTCCAAAGAAAAATACCAGCAAAATACAATTGTCCAACCTTTAGCTCCCCACAGAGCTAGTCTAAGAATAACCAAGAAAACTTTACCAAGTAGATTCTCACCTGGATAAATGATTTCAGAAATGCCCTGAGGTACATCCCCACCTGGTTGTTCTGGGGTATGTATTAGACTCTGAGAGAAGACAGCTCAGGAGCTAGCATGTCACTTCTCCAGATGTTAATTGAGGCACTCCTGCTTGAGTTACCATCTTACCTCCTTTCAAGGAAGGAAGGAAATACCTATTAAGCACCCCTCAGGGAGTTAATAAAGAGGTAAAGTCACTTGTGAATTAATCAGTAATCCATGGCAGACTCAGTAGTGTATTTCTTGCCCTCTGAGGACCTAAATATAGTGAAATAATGTGAATAGCACAAAATCCTGAACTGAAAAGTAAGACTGTTCTATATCAGTTAATTGTAATACTTCAAATAAATAGAGTCTGACGTAATTTATCGAAGCTCCCCTTTCTCTGCATCAGTATTACCTCCTAATCTTAAGAGTATGTGACAAGATCCATCAAATACTGTTCTCCCAGCCTCGTCAATTAGAAATCAAATCTGGGGGAATTCCCTTGCGGTCCAGTGGTTAGGACTCTGCACTGTCACTGCTGAGGACATGGGTTCAATCCCTGGTCTGGGAACCAAGATCCCACAAGTCACCTGGCGTGGCCAAAAAGAAATCAATTCCGGGGTTGTTCTCTCCAATGAGACGGTAATAATGCTTCTTTCCCTTAGGTGAAAGTGTGGAAGAAAACGCTAGCGTCGTGGTCAAGCTGCTCATCAGACGCCCCGAGTGCTTCGGCCCGGCCCTGCGGGGTGAAGGAGGAAATGGTCTATTGGCGGCCATGCAAGGCGCCATTAAGATCTCCGAGAACCCAGCCCTCGACCTCCCCTCGCAGGGGTACAAGAGAGAAGTGTAAGTGAATGAATTGCCTCCTCACCCCCATATGGTTGGTGAGCTCTGAAATATTCTCAGTACACGCATGATAGAGCAAACGTCCATAACCTCCCCCTGGTAGAGAAAGCACAGGCTCTTTGCAGTTGTGGCTCAGGCATTTTAGATCACTTTGTCAAGCTTGTTGTTATCTTGACTCCCAGTAAGCCTAGTGATCAGTATCATCTTCACCCCTCTCCATTTCTCCTACTCCACTCAGGCCAATTGGCAAATGGAGGAGTCAGCAAGCTCTTTCAGCCCTCACTGCGCCTCCCTGTGGCATCCCGATGGGAGGAAGCTGTATCCAGGCTAAGGGGCCTGGACCAACAGGGTTCCAGTCACTGTCTAATCCCAGCCCGTTCCCTTCAGTATGTTGAACCTTGGTGTCCCATCTCATACCTCACTTTTAAGAAAGAGCGAGTACCCTCCACTCCCTCTTCTCAAAGTGTTTGATTTGATTCCTTAGGTAAAAAGAAAGCTGCAGAATGTGAAAAATCACAGCACTAAAAATCTTGGTATTTAATGGTTAAAGACATAGTTAGTACATTATCAGATTGCCTCGTGACCTTCCTTTCATTATGTCTTGTGAACATTTCCCTTTTATTGCAGCCTCTAGATTAGACCCCAGAACCTAGAGATGGGATATAACTCAGCAGAGGTAACTTTGCAGCCAGTGACTCCTTTTTTTTTTGAGGCGGGAGGTCATTAGTTCTGGTAGATGATCTGGTAGAGTTAGATAGAACCCCAAACATAAACTGTCCTAAATTTCTCATGTAAAATGAGAAATACTGAGGCCCAGAGTCAAATAGCTTGTTAGCAGCAGGGCCAGGACCCGGACTTGACCCTTCTGACTTCTTGTCCAATGTGCTTTCCATGTCTATTAAGGAAGGAAAAGGGAAGGAATGGTTGGTGGGAGCTTTGGGGGTCACAGTGCAGCTCCACGAGTATGTGTGGTCTGCATGATCCGTTCATGTCAGTAAAGTTCATGGGACCCTAGGAATGTCATCAACAAATATTTGGGTCCCTCGAGCTTGGTGAGTTAAACCACCTCATTGACAACTAGAGGGAGAGAAGGAGCCCAATGGAAAGGATGCGTGTTGCCCAGGGTGAGCAGAGAAAGTGTTTCCATATCGTGTCTAAAACATGGCCCCACCTGCCAGGCTTCCTACACCTCCTTGTGTTGGTTCTCTCTCAGCAGCACGGAGGACCATGAAGATGAAGAAGAGATTGTGCACATGGGCAATGCAATTATGTCATTTTATTCGGCTCTTATAGATCTGCTGGGCCGCTGTGCTCCTGAAATGCACGTAAGTGATGGGTTCCCAGGGAGCAGATTTGGGGGGCTTGAACCAGGAACACTGTAGATTTCATGAATGTCATTTCTTCTTCTGACTCTGGCATTTGTGAACATGCCTTTCTCTCTGTTGCTTTTAGCCAACATCAAAAGTAGTTTCCATCTCTCGTACCTGATTCTATAGTTTTCTAAGGAATGACTCCTGGGAAGATATCTGCGTTGTGTGATTTCTCTGTGACACTAATAGGGCGTATCTGATACATATTCTGTTTCAAAAGCCTCCCAAAACCATGTTTTCCTATGCCTCAACTTGGTCAAAATATGACCAGCTTGACTTCTTGATTGTACATGGAAAATCCTTTCTTGACAACCATGGTGTCAGGCATCAGGAAGGTAGTCATGGTTCATGTTTGCTTATTTCCCAGAGGTAAGCTTTACAGACATACTAAAAAAAATGTTTCTATTTTTATGGGATGTCTTCTCAGACGTCCAGTTTTGAACTAAAAAGTTATGTTTTCACCTTCCTTTTTTCATCTCTCCTGGGGGTGGAGAAAGAGATAGGCCTTATTTCTCATGAAGACTCACATCATAAGTGAGAGAGGAAATAATTGCTTCTTGTAGGAAAACAGAAAAGATAGCTTTTTATATTTAAAAAAATACTTGGTTAACTCTTTAAAAGAACTGTTTGATTTGCTCATTCAGGGCTCAGGTGCCTGCCTCTCTCCGCAGTGCTCACTGCATTTGGATTATGTCAGAGCGTCTCCTAAAAGTACTTGCAATGCAGATTGGGATGACATAAACAGTGGTTTCTGGTATTGATGAGGTTATATATTTGGTCACTGCCAAGATAACACTGGATATGTTGTATTTGTTTAATGCTAATGAAAGAATCAATTAAAGTAGTGGCTTTCAAACTTTCTTTCTGGCCAAAAAAAAAAAAATTTATTTTGATCATAGTAAGAAATACAATTTACATTGCAACCTAGTATACATATATTCCAGAAACAAAGTTTATCCTTACTATGGATAATGCACTCTAATATTTTCTATTCTATACTCATTTATTTCATGCTTTTTAATGCTGGTGACAATCCACTAAATGATTTTACAGCCCACTAATTGGTCATGACTACAGTTTGAAAGACATTGCATTAAAGCATTCACTCTTATCTTTCTTCCAGTATGTCATGGTCTTATCTAATAAATGATGTAGCCTGTTTGCAAATCCATCTACAAGTGTTTAGGGAAACTTCCAGTATGGAAGAATCTAGGATAAAAGTACTGTGGAGAGGAGAAAGTCTAAATCTTCAAAGCGAGGCTGGTCAGATTTCTTAGCTTAGTATTCCAGTTCCTACTGTGGAACTTGTACCTTACCCACATAGACCCATCTTGCCATTTCTGTGCCCTTAAACAAATAAAGGAAACTTGAAAGGGGGCTAGGGAAGTACTAGGGTGTCCTACAGTCTTGGGGCAGGCTGTCATTTCCCCAGATCACTTCAAAAAGTAATCTGTAATCACTTCAAAAAGCAGGTTACACCGTTTGCCTAGTCTCGGGAAGACAGGCAGCATGGGATAGCTAAGTCATCAGAGCCCCACTAGGAAGGCGTTTCCTCCTTGCTTGCTGCCCCTCAGATTCAATACCTTATAAACACACACACACACACACACACACACACACACACACACACACTTCTCCCCTGGCCCCTCCTCTGTTAGTGAGGGGGAGGGGCGATGCCGTCATCACTGACGGCCTCCCCTCTGCCCACAGGAATGAGAGGTGGCAGCTAGGGTCACACACAGATGTTCTCCTGTCTCCAGTCCTTCAAGCATTATGTCTCAGCATGTCATCCAGCTCCCTCCTGGGTAGAGTCTATCCTGAGCTCATGACAGTTCCATTGCTGGCTAAGAGCCTGTGCCCAGAAGCGCACCTGCTGCCCCCAGATCCAAGAGAATGTGCACCTGTACATCCCACCCGTGGCCATAGGATCAGGTTATCCGTCCCCGGATAACTCCCTTGAGAGGTCCACGTTCTCTCTGACATCCTCTACACCCCTTTTATTGCCTTAGTCCCAGCATTAATCAAACTTTTAGGAAATCGAAATTCCTAAGTCATTTCTACATTTAGCAGAATTCCAGGGTCTGGAATCGTGGCCACGTTGTCACCACTCCTGTCATAGCCACCAAGAGCTCCTGGTATTGCAGTCACACTGAGGACAGGCTGCACCTTCACTGCTGAGACTTGATGCCAAAATGGCATGACCATTGCTGTCGCGGCAAAGGAACACACTAGCCCTCCTTGGCCAGAGTCATTCCCTCAGTAGCACCTCTTCTAGAAAATCAAGAGAAAGCTCCTCTTCTTCCTGTGGTCACACGTGTCTAGAACAATTAGGGAAACAGAAGTGTACCCACCCCATGCCCCTGACAAGGAGAACCATTTTACTGCCCCAGGTTTGTGGAGCGGGAGTGTGCGAACCTCATTTATCTTACTCTCCAAATCTCCCTTGCAGCTTATCCAGACAGGAAAGGGGGAGGCCATCCGGATCAGGTCCATCCTGCGCTCCCTGGTCCCCACCGAGGACTTGGTTGGAATCATCAGCATCCCCTTGAAACTGCCCTCCCTGAACAAAGGTAAGGGAAGCTGCTGGAGGCTGAGCCCTGCTGGTCTCCCCAGGGCCTCCTGCGCACAGCAGGACTCCATCTTCAGTGCAGGGCTCCTCCCAGCCTCCTACTGCGGGGCAGGCTGCACAGGCGAAGTATCTTGCTCTTCTTCTGGTGTTGAGGAGTCCTCTCCTGCCAGCTCCAGCCGGCTGCTGTCTCCCCTGCTCCCCTGCGTTGAGACTCCCGTACCGCATTTCCTATAAGTACGGCTAGTCCAGACCTCGCTGTCTTCTGAACTCCAGCCCTCTGGAAGGAGGCTGATGGATTGGAACCAATGAGATCTCTCACCAGACCTTCCTTCTCCTTTGCCTCTGTGCCCCCAGCTTGTGCAGCCAGCCAGAGCAACAAAAGGATAGGGTCTGACCCAGGCTCCCCTGCACCGCAGTACTATGTACCTCGCAGCCATGGATCATATAGAGTTTTCCCCCCGTGCTACATGTGACATTGGGCATCAGTCCTTATTAACTTTACAAAACCTGTACTCTCCCAAAAGCACACAGGTTCTCCATGTCACTCCACCTGCTATCCAGGCAGTTTCCTCTTAGCCGACGGAAGAATTGAAAAGATAGCATGATTTTGTTACAGAGTTTCCCAAAACTAGTGCTCCAAGGAACATTTTTATAAAAGATATTAATTGGTGTACATGTCAACAAGGGGTTTGCAGTCAGTCACTTTGGGGAATCTATAGAATATATCACATTTTTTCCATCCTTATTGAGATATAACTGACATATAATGTTATATAAGTTTAAGGTGTACAGTGTTATGATTTGATATTGCAAAATGTTTACCAAAATAAGGTTAGTTCATGCATACTTCACCTCACATAATTACCATTTGTTGTTGTTGTTGTTACGGTGAGAACATTTAAGTTCTACTCTCATAGTAACTTTCACATATACAATACAGTATTGTTAACTATGGTCACCATGCTATACATTAGATCCCCAAAACTTATTCATCTTATAACTGAAAGTTTGTACCCTTTGGCCAACATCTTCCATTTCTCTCACTTCCCCCAACATGGGGTAACCATGAATCTACTCTCTGTTTCTATGAGTTCAATTATTTTAGATTTGACATATAAGTGAGATTATACAATACTTGTCTTTCTCTGTCTTATTTCACTTAGCATTATACCTTCAAGATCCATCCATGTTGTTGCAAATGGCAGGATTTCCTTCTTTTTATGGCTAAATAATATTCCTTTGTGTGTGTTTGTGTGTGTCTGTATATATGTGTATACATACCACATTTTCTTTATCTATTTATCTATGGACACTTAGACTATTTTATTTCTGTATCTTGGCTATTGTGAGTAATGTTGCAGTAAACATAAGGATGCAGATATCTCTTTGAGATAGTGATTCCATTTCCTTTGGCTATATATCCAGAAGAGAGATTGCTGGATCATTTGGTTGTTCTATTTATAATTTTTCTGAGGAACCTCAACACTGTTTGCCATATTAGCTGCACCAATTTATATTCCCACCAACAATGCACAAAGATCTCCTTTTCTCCATATCCTCACCAGCATTTGTTATCCCTTGGTTTTTTGTTTTTGTTTTTTATAATAACCATTCGACAGGTGTGAGGTGATATCTCATTGTGGTTTTGATTTGCATTTCCCTGATGGTTAGTGATGTTGAGCATCTTTTCACGTACTTGTTGGCCATTTGCATGTCTTGGGAAAATGTCTATTTGGGTCCTTTGCCCGTTTTAAATCAGATTATTTGTTTTTGTTTTTGCTGTTGAGTTTTTTAGTTCCTTATATATTTTGTATATTAACTCCTTGTTAGATATATGGTTTGCAAATATTTTCTCATTCTGTAGGTTGTCTTCTCATTTTCTTGATTGTTTCTTTTGTTATACAGAAGTTTTTTAGTTTAATGTAGTCCCACTTGTCAATACTTGCTTTTGGTGTCATATCCAGAAAAATCATTGCCAAGACCCTGTCAAGGAGCTTACCCACTATGTTTTCTTCTATGTTTCCAGAATTTTTCAGTTTCTTCTGGGTTATCCAATTTGTTAGCATATAAGTGTTCATAGTAGTCTCTTCTGATCCTTTCTATTTGTGTGTTATCAGTTGTAATGTCTCTTCTTTCATTTATAATTTTATTTATTTGAGTCTTCTCTCTTTTTCTTGGTAAGTCTAGTTAAAGGCTTGTCAATTCTGTTTATCTTTTCAAAAAGTCAACTATTAGTTTTGTTGATAATTTTTATTGTTTTCTATTCTCAGTTCGTTTATTTCTGCTCTGATCTTTCTTATTTCCTTCCTTACAGTATTAGAGTATTCTGGATCTGACTATATACTTAGCTTTAACAATGTGTGATATATTTTCATATTTTTTCATGTTATTAATTACTATCCCTTCATTTCAGTTTGAAGAACTCCTTTCAGCATTTCTTATAAGTGAGGCCTAGTGGTGATGAATTCCCCCCACTTTTATTTGTTTGGGAAAGCATTTATCTCACCTTCATTCCTGAAATAACAATTTGCTGGGTACAGTATTCTTGGTTGGCAGTTTTCTTCTTTCAGCATTTCGAATATATCATTCCATTCTTTCCTGATCTGCAAGGTTTTGGCTGAGAAATCCACTGATAGTCTAATGGGGGTTCCCTTGCATGAAAGAAATTTTTTTCTCTTGATGATTTTAAAATTTTCTCTTTGTCTCTGACTTTAGACAGTTTTATTATACTGTGTCTTAGAGAAGATGGTTTGGGATTGAAATTTGGGAGTGACATATCAGCTTTATAAACTTGGATGTCCAAATATCTCCCCAGGTTTGGGAAGTTCTCAGCCATTATTTCTTTAAATAAGCTTTCTGCCTCTTTCTTCCTCTTTTCTCCTGGGACTCCAGTGATATCTGAATTGTTTCTCTTAATGGTGTCCCTTAAGCCCTGTAAGACCTTCTTCATTCCTATACATTCTTTTTTCTTTTTGCTCTGCTTACTGGGTAATTTCAAATTATCTGTCTCTGAGTTTACTGATTCTTCTGCTTGGTCCAGTGTGCTATTGAAGCTCTCTATTGAATTTTTCCATTCAGCCATTGTATTCTTCAGCCCCAGTATCTCTTTTCCGTTCTTTTTCATGTTTTTAATGTTCTGTTCTATCTCTTGTTGAACTTATCATTTTGTTCTTGTATTGTTTTCTCTGTATTAAGCTGTTTATCTGGATTCTCTTGTAGCACTCTAAGCATGTTTAGAATAATTATTTTGAATTCTTTGACAGGCAATTCATGTATCTCCATTTCTTTGAGTTCAGTTACTAGAAGTTTACTGTGTTCTTTTTGTGCTGTCACGTTTCCCTTATTCTTCATGATTCCTGTAGCCTCGCATAGGTATCTGTGCCTTTGAAGAAGCAGTCACCTCTTCCAGACGTTATGGACTGACTTTGGTAAAGAAAGAGCTTCACCTTCAGGTGGGGTTCATTAAAGTGTACTGTGACCCAAGGTCTAATGGTACAGGGCACCAAGTACGGGGGTGTGCGGCAGCTTCAGGTCCAGAGGGGGCATGATGTCTTATTGACTCAGGCCACTGGGATCAACAACACTGACAACTGCATGGACCTTGGCAAGTGCTGCCTGGGGTCCGCAGTGGCTTCAAGGGCTGTTGGGGTCCTAAGCAGTGCTTCTAGGTTCTAGTAACTAGGGACCAGTGTAGGCAGTGGTGGTGGCCAGAGCCAGTGGTACACATACACTTGGCTGCAGGGACCAGCTGCAGGTGCCTGTGTAGTGGCAGAGGCCAGCTGCAGACACACACGTAGTGGCAATGGCAGGGGCCAACAGCAAAGACCAGAGCCAACTGTGGGTACACTAGCACCTGCGGAGACCCTGGCTATCAGCGTGCACTCCCGTGCCTGCAGGGTCTCGCCTGGGTGCATGCACAGCAGTGGAGGCCAGCGATGAGAGCTGGGCTGGCAGCATGCAGGTGCACAGCTGGAGTGACTAACCCTTCAGCTGAAGGGGTCTAGGTGGCATCTTGTACTTGCACGACCACAGAGGCTGGGGCAGGCTGCCAGTGCGGATTTTGGGTTCTGGCTGTTGCAGGAGAGGCACTGGGGAGAGAGTCAGGTGACTGGGCATCTGTGAACACAAATACCTGTGGGACAAAAACTGGTGAAATCTGGATTTTGTGGCGGCTGTGCTGGCTTTTGGTTTCTTCAGTGGCAGAAGCTGCTGGGTCCTCAGCAAGCAGGTCACTGGGAACCACAGTGGCTCCTACTGTGTGGCTGATACTGGTAGCCCCTGCCCTTCTTCCTTGTTCCTAGCCATCTCTAGACATCTCAGCTTTGCCAGTCTCTGGGTGGGGTGAAACCAAAGCTAGTCCTTCATGCAGTGCCCCAGAAGGCTGGGGAAGCCGATCACCCACCTCACCCTCGCTCTCTGGCAAAAGGAACTCTTTCCAGCTGAGGAGTTTCACTCTTGCCACTGCGATGCAGGCAAAATGAAGCTACCCTTCCTTCCCTTTTTGTGCACTTACTCTCAGGGTTTCTGTTCCATTCTGTTGAAGTTTCTTAAGTGGATCCCTGAGCTCTCCCAGACTGGTTTGGTTCATGGATAGGTGTTTAATTGTTGATCTTTGGGGGGGGGCAAGGCTGGGGTCTCCTACCCTCCCCCATCTTGGTGACATCATTCTTGAATATATCACATTTTATAACTTCATGAAGCACATTAAGATTATAAAGGCTCTGAGAAAACATATGATAAAGAAAATAAATGTTGAACTCAGTGTTTCCCAAACTTTTTGAACACAAAGCACTCATTAGTATCCAGTAAAAATACTGTTCTTCAGTACACCACGTGTCTGAGAGATTAATTCAGCCTCCGATGTTTGCAAACAGCTCCCCCTCGTGCTCAGGGGAGGAGAAGCAGGCAACCTCCTGTCTGGAAGGTGTCTTCTCTCCTTGCTCTCCCAGAGCCCTGCACAGGTGCCTGGGCTGCATTAGGTTCTGGGCTGGATAGCGCTAAATGTTTGCGGCTCTCAGGGTGCCTTACAAAGTACAGTATTTATATAAGCTATGACTTTAGCTTGATCATGTAGAGTTTCTCTTTCCTAGTTTTTGGTGTTAACAAAACAGTAGGAGGAAGACTTTCTTTTTTATCCTCTTTCAAGATCCTTTTTGTTCTCCAAGTCAAGAAATTTTTATTTTCTTCATGATATTTCCCCACTTTATCTTTGAACCACTCTATTAAAATAAGGTTAGAATTCTTGGATGATCTGATCTAAATTTCACCCAAATCAAATAATAGTTCCTAAATACTGAAAGAGTATTTCCTCAGTTTTGTGCTATTTATGTTACAATGGCTGTAAGCATGACACACTTTTCAATTTAATCTGCTTTACATTTTTCTCCCTCACTTTCTTCATCATTCAACAAAGCAATAAATCAAGCCCTGATTCCTGGCGTTTACCCACCAATTTCAAGCTCCCAATGTGATACCACTGAGCATGGAGTTGGACAGAGAATGCACATAGCACCCTGTTGTACTGTGCTTCCAACATACAAATACAACAGATGTAAATAACCTCAAGTATAGTTTATAGTACAATAATTAGGAAGTGGTGATCTTTGAGTACTTGTTACCTTTTAAAATATAATATACTTAATTGCAAATCATAATTTTTAATAATGGGCATATCTAATAACTGGCTCACAAAATTCCTGAAATTTTAACAGTCAGTTCTTCCAAGCCAGTATAAGCTGACTCTAGCACAACACTGTATTATTTCTAAAATTCCTGTTTCTTGTCAGGAGAACAAGCCATAGCCAGACAAGCTCTGTGTTCCATTTGAGACTGTGGAGCTAGAAAAGGGGAAATGACATTCTCTGTGTGTCTTTCAGATGGATCAGTCAGTGAACCAGATATGGCGGCCAACTTCTGCCCCGACCACAAGGCACCCATGGTGCTGTTCTTGGACCGTGTTTATGGTATAAAGGATCAAACTTTCCTGCTCCACTTGTTGGAAGTTGGATTTTTACCTGACTTAAGAGCCTCTGCCTCTTTAGATACAGTAAGTGGTTAAAATAAGAAAAATTATTTTTCCATCATTTTAAATGATTAACATTGGAATTAGAAGTGAATAGTTTCTATCTACTCACTGATTACATACTAACAGTTTGCTTTAAAGGGTGAGAAAATAGAAGAACCAAGAAATGGCAGATATGAATTTATTAGTCCAGAGACTTATGTGTAGGTAAACCGGACCTCAGATATTCAGTCTAGCTCCCTCTAGGGCAAGGCTTCCCAAGCTCAGCATTCTTTGAGGTGGGGGTGGGGAGCACCCTGTGCATCGTAGAATGTTTAAAAGCATCCCGGGCCTTTACTGGTACTACATACCCGTAGCACACCCCCCCAAAGCAATTCACCAGAGGTACCCTGGGAGACAAAATCTCCCTCACGTGAGAACTATGGCTCTGTCACTTATGAAAAAGGATGGCTGGCAGCATGATAGACTGGAAATACTCTTCATACTCTTCACTCCTTAAGTTACGTGCACTGACCATCAGGAAGGATAGTCCGAAGCTCACGGCATGACAAGATCAGTGTTAGAGGCCAAGTGCAAATCCAAGTTTGGAAGTCAAGTGTTAGGTAGGGTAATCCAACATCAAGAGACATCAAGACAGGAGGCCCCAGGAGTTAGAACACATAGATGCCGGATGCCCCAAGTCAGGATGAAGCAGAGAGATAGTGTACCAGGAGTCCTGGGTCCAAGGAGGAAAGACCAATTAGATCAGAGTAAGTTTTCAAACAAATCTTGGCCAGTTTAGGGTTGTTTTTAAAGAGCCAGTGGCATATCTTCTTGATCAGTCATAAAGTTTCTCAAAGGCTCCACCTGGTGTCCAACAGCAATAGAGGTCTGAGCACTGGTGATGGGTGGTCAGCTAACCAATATCTTAACTGGGGTGGATTCCATTTGAACTAGTTACACAGAAATGGATGGGGTCACCCAGAAATGGAAAGCAGTATGAACCCCAGTCTGAATGGGAGCTCTGTCCCTATCGGTGGCATGGAGATAAGAAATGGTATATCCATGAAGGCATTAGAGGCATATGGCTGTTTTGTAAAATTAAAACAATGCTTCCACAGCAATTTTTTGGAGGTTTCCTATAAACTCCTTGATTTAAAATATTAAAATATTTTTAACTTGTGGGACGTTCCCAAGTTTCCTGATCAAAGCATTCAACTTGTTTATAGATCAAATAAACAGCAAATACTATTCTAGAATTTGGTGTTCAAATCACATGCTTGTCTACACACCACCTACCACAAAAGAAGTTTTGGATTCAGTTCCTCAGCACACATATTTTCATGCATTCTCTTTTGAAAACTTTTAAGCCACCGGAATCAAAGCTCTTCCTTCCTCATTTTAACAACTCTGTCTTTTAAAGTGATAAATGTGGAAGATTAGCTATTTCTTTCCATATGATTACTGCAGCTCCTAGAAGGCAAACTTTTGATAATTAATAGAAACGCTCAGAAATATGTACCATTCAAAGAAAACAGTTTATCAGATCGTAAGTTAAAGGAAATGTGTTACAGATACAGTGGCTGTGATCATGACAGGAAATAAGGATAATATTTCATCTCTCTGGACCTCAAGGTTTCTTTGGCAGTTCTGCACTTTTCAAAGATGGTAGTTAAGCATGCTTTGGCTATATTTAGTGTCACTAAGTGGGCCTTCCTTAAATCTAAGGAAGGCCCACTTAGTGACACTAAATATAAATGAGCAAGAGATAACATTGTGCATGAGGATTATAGCAGAGTTTAAGAGGAGGCCCTTGATGTCTATTCCTTGTACACTTTTTCCCCATGCAGACTTATGTTCCCTTCAGTGATGTCTTCCCCTCATGCCAATTATCAGATTGCAAATTGCTCACAATGCTTCAAAAATTAGGTGATGGGGGTCAGAGCTCCACTTCCTCTCTGTAAAATTGTCACACAACCAGTGAGTTTGAGCGCTTGCTCAGCTTGTAACCGTTTACTAATCTCACGATCGCAAGAGGACAGCTTGTGAGTCTCCATACGGTGAAAACAGAGAGCGAAAACCAGAAGAATAATACAGTAGCCTGGCCGTTGGTCTTTGCACATATCAGGGGTGTTGGGTTAGACTGGTCATCAGCTGATTTTAATAAGCGTTTAGGCTTCTTCTTTGAAGGGAACAGATGTCTGTGGACCATTTGGAATGAGTTAGCACCAGCTAGCCTTTGCTTTTCTTCTGTTATTGTCTCTTTTAACCTGATTCTTTTTCATTTAAGATGCAAAAGGGAAATAGGTCTCTTTAGACCAGGTAGAAAGTCGTTCCGTCTGTCACTGTGAAACACGCATATGTGTACACCTCCCCGCCCTGCTAGATGAGAGCTCAGTACAGGGGGAATCCTGGCTCTGTCTTTCCCAGGAGACTAATCGGCGTCTCAATCGTCTTTCTTTAGGTTTCCCTCAGCACCACCGAGGCCGTGCTGGCCCTGAACAGGTACGTATGTTCTGCCGTGCTCCCACTCCTCACGAGATGCGCCCCTCTCTTTGCTGGAACAGAGCACCACTCCTCTTCGATCGACTCTACGCTGCAGACGATATACAGGCTTTCCAAGGGCCGTTCCCTCACCAAAGCTCAGAGGGACACCATAGAGGAGTGTTTGCTGGCCATTTGCAAGTACGTACCCGGTCTTATGTGCTTCACTTCCGTGTACGCACCCACATCAGCTGCATTGAATGGTGTAACCCAAAACCTGGTGAATCGAGTCTGAGGATATGCTCAGACTCTAAGGATATGCTGGGTCCCCTACTTGCTACAGGCTCTTTTTTCTTTTTTTAAAATGTTTATTGAAATATAGTCGATTTACAACGTTGTGTTAGTTTTGTATACAGCAAAGTGATTCAGGTATACATATATATATATATATATATATATATATATATATATCCATATTCTTTATTTTAGATTCTTTTCCATTATATGTTATTACAAGATATTGAGTATAGTTCCCTGTGCTGTACAGTGGGTCCTTGTTGGTTATCTATTTTTTATATATATATATATATATATGTATGTATGTATGGTTTTTTTTTCCCCACGCTATTTTTTAAATATTTATTTATTTATTTATTTTGGGCTGTGTTGGGTCTTCGTTTCCGTGCGAGGGCTTTCTCTAGTTGCGGCGAGCGGGGGCCACTCTTCATCGCGGTGCGCGGGCCTCTCACTATCGCGGCCTCTCTTGTTGGGGAGCACAGGCTCCAGACGCGCAGGCTCAGTAGCTGTGGCTCACGGGCTTAGTTGCTCCGCGGCATGTGGGATCTTCGCAGACCAGGGCTCGAACCCGTGTCCCCTGCATTGGCAGGCAGATTCTCAACCACTGCGCCACCAGGGAAGCCCTGTATGTATATTTTAATCCGAAACTTCTAATTTATCCCACAGGTTCTTTCTGATCGCCTCTCCTTTGAGGCTTATCTCTCGCTCTGGGGAAGTGAGGCCGACAGCTCGGGCTTTAGCCTTTAGGGCTGGTGAACCAGGAGATGAGACTGATTTTCAGGCCTGAAGTATTCTGAACTAATAAGAACTGAAAGGACTGACCAGTTGTTTATTTCTAGGCAGGCCTAGCCCCCTACCGCATATAAGAAATAATGCTTTAGTTCCTAAAATAGAGCCAGAAGCAGATTTTCCTATTCTGAATGAGTGGACCTTTACACAGAGGCCAGACTGTAAAAGTGTCAATCAAACAACCTACTCTAGGCCTCACAAGGCCTGAAACGAAGAAAAGAAGGCATCTCCAGTCCCCGTGGGGAATGAAGGGCAGTAGCTTTCACTGCTACAGATGAGCATCAGGGCCAAACAAGGAAGAAGGTAAAGTCACCCCCAAGAGGGGAGATTGTCAGGAAACTCCATCAGGACTGGTTGGGTCAAAGGAAGAAGGACTCTTCCCGTGGTGGGTCTCAGCAGCACAGTCTAGGACCAGGCTCTGCTGTTTAAGCCAGTGGCTTTCCACCTCAGCTATGTATTAGAATCACCTGGGAGCTACTAAATAAATACCCCAATGCCAGGCCACACCTCGGCCCAAAAAATCAAAACCTTTAGGGCTGAGAGCCAGACCTCCAGCTTGTGAAGCTCCCCAGATGATGCCATGATGTAGCCAAGACCGAGAATCACTGCTGTAGGTTGTCCTGGAGTCAGGACCAGCAGGTGCCCCCCTTTAGCGGCCAGCTGGGTCTGGTCCTGATTCTTGTTGAATGGGTTGTTTCCTAGTCACACAAGAGATGACTGCTCAGTGAGGGGCTAGGGCTGCCTAGAAAAAAGGAATTGGTCAGTCCTTTTAGGACGTCAAGTTAAAAGGCAATTTCACATTTATAGTTCAAATGTAACAATGGTCCTTCCATTTTAAATGCTTTATTAAAATTAACCTCTATCTGCTACCTTTCTATCATCTAAGGCCTACAGGCTTCAACTGCTTTAGGGACCAAACTGTGTCATGCACAATACTGTTTGCCTAGGGTGTGGAGTGGAAGGTGGGAGACCTCCACCCAGGCCCCATAGAAGGGGTTTCTCTCTGAGATCCTCTGCCAAAAGCAGGCCCTATACTCTGACACCACTTCATTCATTCCAATATTATTAGAACTGGCAGAGAATTAAGCTCATTTGAATACTGTTGGTCTTAGAAGAGAGACAAAGCTTGGTAAACACGCTGTAGGCCTCTAGGAATTAATAGGGTGACTAGGGTTTCTATGCTGCCACTTCAAAAGGAGAGACAAGAGCCCCGTTACTGGTGTACATGGGCTCCTACTTTTCTTCTGAGTAGTGGTCAAGGGAATAAACAGTGAGTCTGCACAGAAAGAAAGTCTTCTATCAGCATCGATTCTGTAATTGGCTGGTAGCCACATCGATCACAGCTATAGATCTTGTTCTACCTTTTGCTGGATCTGAACTCAACAGGTATCTTAGAAACCAAACCAAAAGTCCTGTCTCCCAGCATAAGCTGTTTCCTAGTTAAAAAAAAAAAAAAAAAAAAAAAGTCATGGCGAGACTGATGTTAGCGCAAATGTTTTTAAAGAATCAGATCAGACCTTGGGGAAATTAGAATTTTACATCAAACCAAAAATAGAGCTCACAGGCCTATACCTGTACTCCTAGGAGCTTCCCCACTCCTCCTCTTAACCATCTGAGCTCTAGAACTAGAACACAGACAAACTGACATTTACATAGATTTTTAATTTATTTTTAGTAAGTCAGGAATTGATCAAGTTAGAGATTTATTTTATTCCTTGATTTTATTCGTTAGTCAGTCTAAGGTGATATTGCTAATTGGGTAAATGATGTAAAAAAAATGAGGAACTTTATACGCTTATAATTACTACATTTAGAGACAAGTTTTTTTTTTTTTTTTGCTATATATTATGCCTGACCTCTTCAGGGCTTTTTATCGCAAGGCCAGCTCTACCAAAAGTTGTGAAACAGACGAACTTTGTTGTCTGTCTCCATTCATGTCCATGCTTCTTGTTGTGGATGCCTCCAGGGCTTTCTTTCCTGGCATTTTTACATTCAACATCAGTTATTAACTTTGCCTCCATGGCTCTTAGGCATCTCTGAAAGGGGCTCACGGGCTGAACTTACGTGCCAAATTGTGTGTAAGTGTGTATTTTCACTGGGAAGAATCCAGAGGTTCCACTGGGTTTTGAAAGGTTTGGCAATCTGAAAATATAGGCTAAATCAGCGTTGCTCATCTCTCCTTTCTCTATCTCAGAATTTACTTGCACCAAATACCAAGGCCATGAACGCTTTGATAATTTGATACATTGTTCTCTAATTACTCAATTTGCCTTTTAAAGGAGTTTTTTGAGGACCGACCCTTAACCCAAAGAAATGATCTCAATAATGAGAGAATATCAGGGATCAGGTAGTAACTCAGAGCATGCCTCAGATCACACCAGAAGGTGGCCTCAGATTCCACCCGTGCAGCTGATCACCTCTAACTTTTTCCTTTGCAGAGCTCGGGAGGATGGTCGGTTCGTAGCAATGGCTCTAAAATCACCGGCACTTTCTTTCTGTTATAGACTTCTTTGTACATAATCAGTGGCTGTATTTTGAGTGTGCATCAACCCTAGGACATCTTGTCACATGGTGATTGGAATTTAACCTTAGGGATCTCAAGCCATGAGCCCACTCCCTTTTTCTGCATTTTAACTATACTCAGTTTTTAGAGTGTTTTATCATAGACTGTGGTTTATCCACGATCGTTTGATTTAGGAGCTAAGTGTTTTGAAGCTTAGCTCTAATATATGGTTATCGCTGAGTATTCCTTTCATTCCCTCTTCCTTATTTTTTTTTTCATTTTATCCTTTTGTTTTTCTTATTTCATACTGCAGTCACTTGAAGCCTTCCATGTTACAGCAACTCCTGCGACGTCTAGTTTTTGATGTCCCGCAACTCAGTGAATACTGCAAAATGCCTCTTAAGGTAAACCTTTCTATTGTTACAGAAAAAACAGTCTATGGCCCAGGAAACTTGCCTTGTAAAACATGATCTTCACAACTGGGGGAGCAAAATACATCTTAAATGGGTTTTACTCCTTTAAGTTGATAGCTAACTAAATACGATCTCCAAAATCAAATCCCTTCTTGAGTGTCAAGGTCGGAAAGAGTAGTTCTGCTAGATTCGTTAACTGCTCCAATTTTCCTTAATCGATTTCTACCAATTACTTGTTATTTAGCAGAGGTAAGTGAGGGCACTTGGATTCTGTACTTTCCTGCCCTAATTAGGTTTTCAGAATGTTTTTAATCTCAAAAAGCTTTGAAGGCCCTGTGATTCTTCATTTAGGTACAGAAAATAAAATGTCCCTTTTCTATTCCATACTGTGTTGTGCTTTTTTTTTTCCTTCTGTAACAGGTCCTCTTTTTCACTTTTTTTTTTTTTTTACTTCTTTTCACTTGTTTTATTAATGAAAAGTAAGGCCACAGAGCCCTCTCTTTGCCACCTGATTCCTGATTTTCTCACAAATTACCAACATTTCGTTGCTGGTATAGGGAGCATCTGGGCCTGGGTAGAAGGACACCAGAATCAGCCACCCACACAGAGGGCAGTATTTTTCATCTTTTACCTCTGAGGCACCTGCCATATTAGCATATTCAAAAGGGTCAGCAGTGGCCAGCCCAGTGATTTCAACAGAACTTTTCCCTCTTTTCAGAAATATCAATAGTTCAAGCAAGGATTTCAAGAAGCATTTTACCGGGATAAACAGAATTCCCAGAAGCCTTTAGTTCATCCTCTTTCTCCACGCCAGGCAGAAGACAGCTTGTATGCTGTCAGAGATTCCACAGTCCTCCATGGGCTCATTCTTCTATCTAACCCTAACACTCCCAGTTTTCATCCCAAAAAATCCTTTAGCTAAAAACCACAGTTTTTACAGTTCGACCTGGCATTGCTTCCTTGGCAGACCTGTGCCGTCAGCTGGATTCTGGCTCCCAAAGAAACATCATCGATAGCCCTCAATAAGCTCACCTTTACCCCTTAGATCAGAGGGATTTTTCTTGGAGGATGTGGATCCCGCCGGCTGAGATGGGACCATTGGCAGTGTACGTGTGCCCTCTATTGGCCATGTGGGGAACTGCTGCAACATGGCTGGACCATCAGAAGGCTCAAGCGAAAGGCAGGGAAGCCAGGGGCAGTAATCAACGCTGAGAAAATCTGCAGACCCACAGCCTAGTCCCCACCCTCCCCTCCCCATGTCAGCATTACCAGGATCTCCCAGATTTGTTATAAGCAAAGATCTCAGAAGAAATTCTCCCCATCCCTGACTGCCTGGAAAAGCACATGGTGACTACTTCCGGAGGGTAACGTTTTCTCAGTAGGAGGAGACACAGTTCCTCTCCATTTTCCAGGAAATGCGAGGGAAGAGTTAGGAGGCACAAGAATTAATCAGGTAGATTCCGTTCAGGCTGGAGCTCGTTAGGCACAAGAACAGAGGGTTCCCAGTGGCGTTTGGGGGCCTCTCTGTAGATAACCGAACTGTTTCCATTGTTGGTTTCACTCTCCTGACGGGTGTGTGCTGTTTTCTTCTCCCCTGTGTGCTGTTGATACCTGTGGATCATCTCTGCCCCACCCCACTGGTGCACATCTGTTCTCAACCTCCCAGCTTCTGACAAATCACTACGAACAGTGCTGGAAGTATTACTGTCTGCCGTCAGGCTGGGGGAGCTACGGTCTGGCTGTGGAAGATGAGCTGCATCTGACAGAGAAGCTCTTCTGGGGGATTCTTGACTCCCTTGCCCATAAGGTAATGGCAGTGCTTCCTGAACAAAGAAGGGGGGTTGCCCAACCTCGGTGATACAACCGCCTGCACGTAAGAATAGCTGATACCTAGTCTGCCTCTATCTACCATGTGCCCAGAACTATGCCAGGCACTTCACAAGCGGATCGCATTCATTACCCCAACTCTCTCAAGTAGGAGCTAGCCCGACCCACATTTGACAGGTGAGAAAAAGAGCAGTTGATGACTTGCCAGACTCACAAAGCTAATATATGGAAGGGCAACTTCCAGAGTGAATCACGGAGATATTTCCTGGTTCCAGTATTAATGACTTACCCCACCCCCATTCCTTCCCTGCTATGTTGTGGGGCCCCGGTTAGCTGGCCTTCACCAAGTCCAAGCCTAGAGAAGTCCTAGCGTCTGCCCTGATGCAGGGACATGGGGTTCCCAGGAGACCTTACGCCATTCAGGCGAGGTGCTTCCCAGCCACTGAGGAGAAGGAGCTTGAGGGAGGATGCGGGCCCCTGAATCCCAGGCCTTCCTGTGTAGTCTGATTGGATTACAGCCCCGACCTGTAGGCAGCCTCACACCTGCCTCCCCTTCCCTTACCCCGGATTTAGATTTGTGACGTCACCAGCTTTAGACAAGATCGGGAACATTCAGGGTGGTGTGGCCATAGACAGGTCACCAGCTTTAAAGGTAGAACATGAGAAGTTTTTCGGGTTTTCATACAGAAGTCTGGAGCAGGTGTACAGCTGCAGTCTGGTGTTTACCTACACTTACATGATCTTCCCTCCTACCTTCCTTTGGTCTAGTACAAGCAGATCAAAGGTTGTCCCTCACCTGACATGTTTTAACTGAGATTCCTTCCTGGCCGGGTTCAGGAGAGAATGTCTGTGGTACAGAGCAGTCTGCTGATGGTGTCAGCATATGACCCGCATCAGCTACCGAGGGAGCCAGCAGAGCTGCTGTACCCTCTCTAGGCACAGAGTGGACCACTTTCTATAACCATCTATGGCCGACAAGTTTGTAGACTCTGTTGGCCTAGTGAGAACCACTTTTAACCTTTAGATATTCCTGCAATTAACTAGTTAGGAGATACTGATTTAAACCTTGATTTAAGGTTTCTCAACCTACAGCAAACGGTGACTTGAAGGCTTTACAGATTGTCACTTTTCTGTGACAAGGATGCCTCAGTTTCCACCAGAATGTATTACAGGCTTTACATGTTCCCCATTTTGGTTAACCTGGGCAAATGCACGTGTTTTTTTTTTTTTTTTTTTCTTCCCAGCTAATCGGTGAGTGGTTCTGCCTGGCGGGCTATGGTTTTGTTGTGTGTGCTAACGTGGTCTTTGTCTTTCCTCACAGAGGTATGACCCAGATCTTTTCCGAATGGCCCTGCCCTGTCTCAGTGCTATAGCTGGGGCCTTGCCACCAGACTATGTAGATACCAGAATCTCAGCCACATTGGAGAAACAGATCTCAGTGGACGCAGATGGCAACTTTGACCCCAAGCCTATCAACACTATGAAGTGAGTCCAGAATCATCTCTAAGCTGGTCCTAGATTTTGCCCTGTGGCCAGTGTTTCTCTTTCAGAAGGTAGCCAGAAATTTAAGCTTCCCTCCCTTCCCTCCTGCCAACATGGTTCATCATGTCCCTTGACACTACGAGTCACATTAGGTGCTAGATTTTGTGCTCAACTCCTGAAAGATTAATCCATCCATATCTGATTAGATGCTGTATTATTATATTCTGGGCTATTTTTTTGGAGGGTGGGGTTGGTTTATTTATTATAAGAGGTAGATGCTCTCCACATATGTCACCTGAGGCACCACAAGAACCCTGACAAATGATGCAATTAATTTATTAATGAGTTTTTTGACGAAATCTTTGCTCTTTGTGAATTAGGCCTGTACAGTACTAATAACATCATACATCAAAACATCTCCATAAATAACACTCAGCTGAGCTCCAGCAGGACTTCAGGGTGTGAGGGCAGAACAACATGGGGTCCTTATTTGAGCCACTGGACCTGCTCTTTGCCAACGGATGCTGGATCTTTGGAAAAACTCTACAATAGCGCTTTTTCATTTCTCCCCCTGATTCTCCAGCATTCCTCATTGGTGATGATTAGGCCACGGACAAAGTATTAGACAAGATCTGCTCAATTTTGACTTTGGCGGCATGGCCCCAATTATGATTATGGGTCGTGGGGCATACAGGCTTCATCTCCAGCTGCAGTTTCAATGAAAAGCTCCAAAACTGCTGTAGAATGAGCAGGGAAAAGAAGGCATCCCCTGTGAGCCCCTTGGACTTATGTTTTATGGCAGTAGTTCTCAGATGAGAGCCATAGCCTGAGCCCTTCCCCAGAGCTGTCAACTTTGATAACATATAAAATTAATCTTTGGGAAAATTAAATACATATTCCATCAGCAGAGCCTTGAGCTGAGTGGATGGTGGGAAACAGAATTGAACCTGCTGTAAGGAAGAGGTAAGGGGTGTGGTGAGTCTTCAAGCTAAGGCCAAAGGGAAGGCAGGTATTGATTTGGAGAACTTGGCCCTATGAAAACGTAAGTGTGCTGAAGGAGGACAAAAGGTGTAATCACTTGGACGCTTTTATAAACATCATGAGACAATGCAGTAGTCTAGCAATGGTGTGCTAATGATGACTCATTCGGTGTTTTTTTGAGAGTTCTGATTTCTTCAAATAGACCTCTGACATCAGTATGGCTCTTTGAGTACTGTGAATAATGGAAACTGTGACCAAAACGTAAACAGAAAAGGGCCTTATTGCAAGGATGTGGGGTCATTATTAAAACCTAGTGAAAGGCTGACTAAGCAGGCCTCAGCAAGGGCAGGAACTAAGGCAGAGTGACCAGATGGACATTCTCCAGGTGTCCACATTGGATGAGTCACCCTGAAGAGTTTGCTCTCCTGGTCTCACTCAACTCAGGATTCACATTCCAAGTTCCCTGGTGGTCTAGTGGTTAGGATTCAGTGCTTTCACTGCTGTGGCCCAGGTTCAATCCCTGGTCGGGGAACTGAGATCCTACAAGCCGTGCAGTGCAGCCAAAAAAAAAAAAAAGATTCAAATTCCAGGAAGAGTGAGTCTGACTGGCCTCGTCAGAGCCAATCCTCAGAGACAGTTCACATAAGACTGCACGCAAGTCAGGAAGACTTATTCCTTAAAGCAAAGTGGAGGCGTATTGCCAACAGAAGGGGCAAAAGCTGCAGGGCTAACAGAAGTGACAGGTGTGTCTACTGGGTTGCCATGATTCTAGTATTTAAACATGAATCACCAAACCCCAAAATGTAGACAAGCACTATTTTGTATCATTTGGTCCTGTAGCTACCCACTTCTGCCATCCGCAGATCAGAGTTGTGAGATGGCAGGACAGTGTCTTTGGATGAAGGGATTCTCACGGTCTAACCTGGACAGGTCTGACCCAGGAGCCAAAGTGGTTCTTAGGAGCCAAGGGAACCCAGAGCAGCTGGAGGGAGGCCACCTGTGAAGCAGAGGCTGCTGCAGAGACGCCCTCTGATTAGCCATGGGTGTGTCTGTGACCTGGTCCTGGATATGCTTGGAGCTCAGGAAGGTCACTGCGTCTGGGGTCCAACTTCAAATTTGGGGTTAGCTGGTTGATAACATGCAACTTCTGATGGCCAATTGTTAGCTCTGGCCATCTTTTCGGCACATGTGACTGAAGTGCTTGGGGAGGTTGTAATTTTATTTTTCCCCTCATTTCACAGTTTCTCCTTGCCTGAAAAGTTGGAATACATCGTCACCAAGTATGCTGAGCACTCACATGATAAATGGGCCTGTGATAAGGTAGGGATCATCATCCAACCGACAATTGTCAGGGGAAAAAAACAAAACAAAACAACAGCCCAAGAACATGAAAGGGTCCAATCCTGGGAGTCTGCCTGACTTGTCTTAAGTGACAGACTCGCCATGCCAGCGGCATTCATTATTTCTGAGCGGCGATTTCCCAGGGTTGGTGGAGATCGGAGAAATGGGCGGGGGCAGTTGCTGACGCAGCTTTTTGTGTCTCTCAAGAAAACGATTGCTTCTGGGAGTGTTAATGTCTCTCTTCACGTTGCATTTCCTGGAGTCGGCGCCCAAGCACATGCTTGCGTGTGTTTGACATAAAGGCTTAACGTGGGGCCGGAGGCTTTTATTAAATGTTTCCTTTGAATGTAGTGTCAGAAAAGGGAAAATTGAATGGAAAGATTTACCCTTGCATTTTGCCAGCAAGCTGAATTTTATTCTAGGGAGGACACACAGCTTCCTGTGGCGGGCAGTGCTGGAACTTCCAGACCCTCCCTTATTAGTAAGCCTGTCCAGCTGTTGTTTAAAATTCTTCACCACATGAGGTCAGGCTGCTAATAAGTTTAATTGCTCTGTCAGCCCTTTAATGCTGGCAGGCACATGGGGAGGAATGCCAAAGACATCTCGGAGTCCTGTGGGCAGCCAGTTAAGTACTGGGCCTTTGCCCAGCTGCAGCTTATAGCCCATAACGGTGGACCTGTCTCCACAGCAAGACCGCAGAAACCACCTGCCTGGATGCACCCTGGATGAGGGGCAGCTTGAAGCCCTGGCTCAGCCTCTGCTCTGATTCTTTCCTGAACCCCTGTTTAGAGCTCATGATGACACCAATCGTTGTATCTGTAGAATGGGCTAATACTCATGATTCTAGAGCAGAGGTTGGCATGCTTTTTCTATAAAGGGCCAGAGAGTAAACATTTTAGGCTTTGTGGGCCGGACAGTCTCCACTGCAACTACTCATCTCTGCTGGTGTAGCACAAAAGCAGCCGATGACAACACGTGAATCCATCGCAATATCCAATCCATCCCTAAGCCATGTGCCTTTTACCTCCTTAGTCGCTTTTGAATTTGAATGGTTCTCTCTGTGCCCATGCCTTGGTTTTAGTCTAAGCTGCTCTCATCTTTCACCCAGACGATGTGATAACCTTCTAACTAGTCTGCCCACGTGCACTTTCTCCAGTCTGTTCTTCACGCTGCAGGCAAGTGGTAGTTTCTGTATGCAAATTTGGTCAGATTCTCCCAAATGGGTCATGTTCTCCAACCCAGCCCCTTCTCCTTGTTAAAATCCCTTAATAACTTCCAACTCTTTTCATGTAAACGTCAAACTCCTTAAGATGGCCTGATAGGCCCTGCTTCATCTGGTCTCTGCTACCATCTCTAGCCTCATCTCTCCCTTCACCCTCTGCCCTCCAGCCATATCCCCTTCATTTAGGCTCATTCTCTCTCTCTCTCTCTCTCTCAAGCACACACACACACATGCGCATAAACACCCCCCCCCCACACACACACACTCTGCATATGCCTGAATCTGCCCCCTGTCTGAGCCAGGTACCCATCTGCACTCACACGTGTGAAAACACCATTCACCAATTCCTCCTTCAAAATCTGTCCAAGTGTGAATTCCTAGGACGCCTCTTTCCCAGATTTCTCAGTTATAGGCCCTCTTAGCACCTTGCTCTTTTCCTTCCCAGTATTTTTATAGCAGTCTTATATAGTTGGATTTGCAGCAGTTATACATTTATATATACCAGTTACCAACTATGCATTTACTGGCATGGTATTTGATGAATCACTCTCATCCACTAGCCTGGAAGCTTCAAGTTTGCTCACCCTTGCCAGGTGGGCGTTGATAATCTGACAGGAAAAGAGTATTTTCCCTTGCCCTCAAGGACCCCACAATCGGTGGGAGAAACCAAGTAAAGCAGCCGTTATACAGGTTGTGCCGTGCTGTGATGGGCGTGAGCACGGGGTGAGAGCACGCAGGAAGAGACCCCAGCCCAATAGGGAGGGTCCGGGAATGCTTCCTCCAGCTGCTGACACCTACAGGGTGTGATGAATGAGGGGCCATTGTTCAGGCACAGGGGAGCAAGTGCACTGCAGGCCCTGGAAGCAGCGGGTGCAGACCCCGAGAAGCAAGAGAGTGTGGTGGCTTTAGGGGAGCTTGGTTCAACACACTGGGGTCACAGAGTAGGGCAGGGGAAGAAGGGCAGGACATGAGCCTAGAGGGCCAACACGATCTTCGCTGCAGCAGTAGAAGCCAGAAAGAAATTTTTTTTTAAATTTTTATTTATTATTTATTTTTATTTTTGGCTGCGTTGGGTCTTCATTTCTGTGCGAGGGCTTTCTCCAGTTGCGGCAAGCGGGGGCCACTCTTCATCGCGGTGCGCGGGCCTCTCACTATCGCGGCCTCTCTTGGTGCGGAGCACAAGCTCCAGACGCGCAGGCTCAGTAGTAGTGGCTCACGGGCCTAGTTGCTCCTTGGCATGTGGGATCTTCCCGGACCAGGGCTCGAACCCGTGTCCCCTGCATTGGCAGGCAGATTCTCAACCACTGCGCCACCAGGGAAGCCCCCCAGAAATTTTTAAAGCAGCAGAGTGTCCTGAGCAGGGTATTTTATAAAAATCACTTGACAGTGGTGTAGAAAATGGAATCCGTGAGAGACAGCAAGACCGGAGACAGGGAGACCGCATAGGAAGCCGTTGCAGTAATCCAGGTGACAGCTGATGGTGGCCTGAGCTAAAGCGCCGGCAGGAAAGTGAAGGAGGGGCAGACCAATAGGTCTGGGAGGTTGAACACACATGAGAGAGCGCAGAGATGGAAGATTCCCACATTTCTGGCTTGAAAAGTGAATGTAAGCTGGTGCTGTTCACGGAGATACAGGGAACCTGAGAGGAAGAGCCATTTAGGGAAGTGAAATTCCAGGTGCTGTTTCAGACCTGTTGAGAGGTACCTATGGCCATCCAAGCAGAGCTTAAATAGGTATGGAAGTTAGGAGAGAGATCTGGGCTGGAAATGCTGATTTGGGATTCATCCACTTAAGGACCATGGGCCTAGATTATATCCCCCAGGGACAGTGTTCCTTGGGAAGGGACAGAAACTTGAGAAACAGCCACAATAACAAGGGGACATTGGCAGAGGCTGAGAAAGAGCAGCCAGAAGTCTTTGGGCTGTGAGGTTATGGAAAACAGAGCCTTATTTATTTCTGTATCCACCATGCCTGGGACAGAGTTTGGCACCTACTGTCATAGGCATTCAACCGATGTTTGTTGCATGACTTTTGAAATTCTTAAACCTCTATGATTCTAGAAACATGCCTTGCTACAGCTTTGCTCTGGGGTTGGCGGGCAAGGGGTGCAAACCCTATCAGCCTCCTCCATGCCGTGGCCAGTAGGTCCAATACTCACAAGCCTTCAGCCTTGACGTCTGTCCTTGCCTGTGATTGTGACACATTGTGCTGAAAAGCATTGTCCTCAGGTATTTTGAAGCATACTTCTGTCTGTAGTGGGCCTGAAACACAAGCGAGTAAGTGGAGGGGACGGCAACTAAAACGAGAAGAAACAAAGGAGCAGGGTTCAAAATTCAGGGGGCAGAGAGCCTGACAGCCCAAAAGGATCAGTTAGACATTTCGGAGGGAAATTTCCAAGCTCTGTCACATTCCATTATTCTATTTGTTCAGTGAAAATTGAAGCTGGGATGTGGGTCACCTAGCGGGGCTCTCTGGGTGTCAAGGATATTTGAACTGAGAACATTTCTACAGAGTCAGAATGGATGGAAATATGGAATTTCCCTGGATGAAAATGTGAAGACCCATCCATTGATCAGGCCTTTCAAGACATTAACAGAGAAGGTAAGGACCAGGCCATGCTAATTTCCCTTCCCTGGGAATTATATCAGATGGCAGAGGAGTTGAGGGCACATTCACCATCCAGTTCCTTAGAGACTTGACAGGACTTGGCAGACTCCTCAGGAGCTGGCCCGTGGGCCACAGCCTCAGGACTGGTTTCTCAGAACCCAGCCTCCCACTCTGCTATTTGGTTCTGAAAGCCCATTGGAGAGAGAAGCACCAGTCAGCAGTTAGAGGCTGGGCCAAAATGCATTTGTGGTTCACTTGTAACTGAACTAGGAAGGGCTTCTGTTAGATTGTTGCAGGGGACGGGGGGCGGGACTTGCATTGTTGGAGAAAATTCAGATAGAAAGGACTTCCAATCATGACGGATAAAAAGAATAGAGAAGAGAGTCCCCAGGGAAACGTGGACAGGTCTCTTGGTTTGTTTGTGTTTTTTTTAAATTATGAAATTTGGTTCAACTCAACTCTGAATTCCTATCTTGCGATCAGTAAGAGTTCCTTGTAGGCTTTAGACCTAGTGTCACAGGTAAAGGATGACATGTGTATCTTTATGTGCATATTGACCAGTTATAAAATTGTGCATGGCTCAAAAGAGAATCCTAAATCTAAGAAAGTCTATTTCCCAAGCTCTGAGGAGAGCTTTGTGCAAATGCATTTTGACATGTCCCCTCTTAAGTACCTACCAGAGAACAAAAGTCACTCTGGAGAGAAAGGGGTGGGTCCAGGGCAGGCGACACTTGTGCAGTGGGCGGGGCACAGAGGAGGCAGAGGTGGCAGCGCTGGGGGAGGGAAGAAGTCATTCTCCTGTTCTTGCTCTGCTTTCTCCACAAACTGTGGATATGTCTGGCACATTCCCTCTAAAAGCAGGAGACTGTGGGGTCCTATACTTAAAAACCTCAGAAAGACGGATGACGTGTTGCAGACGGGATGCTGCACAGGGTATTCTGACCCAGTGAGAGGAGGCTGGAGCCAATTAGCCCCCTTCCACTGTGGGAGGACCTCCCTTCCGGGAGACAAGCCAGCCACAGTGCTGGGGCGTGCCCTGCACAGCGCTTCTGCTCCAATGTTCTTCCAGGAGAAGGAAATTTATCGCTGGCCTGCCAGAGAGTCCCTGAAAACCATGCTGGCTGTGGGCTGGACGGTAGAGAGGACCAAAGAGGGAGAAGCCCTATTTCAACAGCGGGAAAATGAGAAGCTTCGAAGCGTGTCCCAGGCCAGCCAGGTATGACCATCACGCCCAGAGGCCAACACTAGGCCAGTAGAACCCATGGAGAATCTGGGAAAGCTATCCCCAGGGTATCAGAGATGAGGCCCACCACCCACGAGCCCTGGGAATCTTTCGGGACATATCTTTGGCCACTGAAGTCAGGGATGCTGATAAGAGTAAGGCAAGTAACGGAAAACCCAGTGATTCTGCCTTTGCTTTCCTAGGGCAACAGCTACAGCCCTGCTCCCCTGGATCTCTCCAACGTTGTGCTCTCCAGAGAGCTCCAGGTCAGTGTTGATACTTTCAGAACAGCGTAACCGACTTTCTAAAACCCCTCAAGTGCAGGACATATTACCCTCCAAAGAGTTTTTTAAAAAGGGGCGAGGGGGAAGAATGCCTAAAACATATCACCGCTGAAATATCAAAATTAGAGAGGGCCACAACGAGCAGAGGCCACTCATCTGACACAGTCTCAGCAGAATTAACCAACAGTCCGAGAAGGTGAGGCTTTGCGCTTCTTCCAGAGACATCATAGCAGGTCATGACTCAATAAAAGGGAGATCGAACAGCAAATTACTGTATGAAAACCCAAAACAGAACTTATAACAGCCAGGAGAGATAACTAGCAACAAAGCTATTAACAACTAGGAGAAAATGTACGAGGTGACCCCTGGGTTGGGGTGCTGGACTGCTCACACCGGGCCCCCCAACCTTGAGGACAATCATGTATCCCGTGGTGGATTCACTCGAGTTGCCCTTGGTGGTACAGACAAGTCATCATTGTAGGATTTAGGGACTTACACCCAAGAGGATGAAATTAAAGCCTTAAGCTTCCTCACCCCCATTCTTCCCCTGTGCACATGTCGGTGACCGTGACCGGCTCCAGCCGGAGGCCGTTACTCCTCAGAGAGTCCATCAGACCAACGCTTTGGACCTTAAAGAAAGTTTCTTTCCAAAGTACACCCTTCATTCCGGGTCCCTATTTTATGCATCTTATAAAGATGCATTCTATTTGAGAAATCTTAGGTGCAGCAGTTTTCTCCAACATGTGGTTATTTTTAGCTTGCTAAGCTAAAGGCTTTCGGGGACCCTAGAGTTTTGCTTGACCCCCACTCCCAGCTCCCTATCTCAGGTCAGGAGTAAAATACTCAACTCCTGTGACAAATGAAGTACCACCAGCATGCAGTCTCCAGTGGAAATGTGTGTTTCTCAGCAATGCATCAAACTGCCAAGATAATAAGTTACCAGAAAAGGACAGAATTAGAAATTGTTTTCTGTGTGTATGGGAGGATATAAAACTAATGAGGTGCATAAGCACAGACTAATTAATGATGGGAGACACTCAGCAATGTGCCATTAGCATTTGGTGGTGCTCCGTTCCCGAGGCTGCCTGAAATAGCAGGGCAGATATGAACCCATTTTTCTTGCTTGCTTTCTCTCCGACCGTCGTCTCCCTGGTGGGACACAGGGGATGGTGGAGGTGGTAGCTGAGAACTATCACAATATCTGGGCCAAGAAGAAGAAGCTGGAGCTGGAGAGCAAAGGTGAGCTAGGTTCACAGCATCTCCCGCAGAAGGTGAGCTGGGGGGCAGGTGTGTTTTCCCAGAAGTGCAAAGGAAGAGCCACCTATTTTGTCATCTCTCACTTTACTGACCCCAGGTGGCGGCAGTCACCCTCTTTTGGTACCATATGACACCTTGACTGCCAAGGAAAAGTTCAGGGACCGGGAGAAGGCACAGGACCTGTTTAAGTTCCTCCAAGTGAACGGCGTTGTGGTTTCTAGGTAAGTCGTCTTCCAAGTGATGTTAGCGGGGCAGGGGCAGGCTTGTGTGGTCTCTCGTGCTCTAGATATTTGATCACCTGCCTGCAAAGCAGATCAGAGTATGGATAGCGGTTGAGTCTGTTGAAATGAATAGATGTTTATGCTGGAGCATGAAGCCCTCTCTTCCGACGTAAATAAGACTGGTCGATATCAATTTCTAAAAATCAGTTACAGCAAAGAATTGTGACAAATTATACATCTATACCTTAAACATTTAATTTTAATTAAAATAAACACACATGCATTCATTCACAAATCTTGTACCATAGGCCCCCAGATCTTATCTTTGTTGGTTCTTTTATTGATTGGAATTATAAACCACATCCATAATGCATCCTCAAAGCTCTTGAAATTGGGCTAAAGAGCAGTTAAGGTACAGTTAAGAGAATTAAGGTACATACAAAACAATGTAAATGCAGTATTCTGGGTTTCTTTTTGTTTTTTCAACTTCCTCCCTATCTTTTTTTTTTTTTAAAGAATACTCTTTTTTTTAAAAATTTTATTTATATATTTATTTTTGGCAGTGTTGGGTCTTCGTTTCTGTGCGAGGGCTTTCTCTAGTTGCGGCGAGCGGGGGCCACTCTTCATCACGATGCGCGGGCCTCTCACTGTCGCGGCCTCTCTTGTTGCGGAGCACAGGCTCCAGACGCGCAGGCTCAGTAATTGTGGCTCACGGGCCTAGTTGCTCCACGGCATGTGGGATGTTCCCAGACCGGGGCTCGAACCCGTGTCCCCTGCATTGGCAGGCAGACTCTCAACCACTGCGCCACCAGGGAAGCCCTCCTCCCTATCTTTTACGGTTGTCTCACTCACACCTAATTCAAAAACTCTGTATTTGGAAACTTAACAATCGCAGGTCTTTGCAAAATATGCAGTTTAATTCTCACAGAATCACCAGTTCTCTTCACACTTGTGTTTTTTTGTTTTATGTGTTATTTAATGAAATGCCATAATAACAATAGGGAAGATGAGCGACATCAACAACCTTTAAACAAAGATGGCAACTCCACTGGAGAGACTGAATGAATCATGATTTCCTAAGACTTTATCTCAAACTTATGTTTGTCAGAATCATCTAGACAAACGTTTTAGGGGAGGATGGTCTGGGCTGCTTAAGTCTTAAAGGTGGAACCTGTTTTCCCCGCTGGTCAGGTGTCGGTGATGGGCTATGCTTGCTGCGTCCTTTGTAGAACGAAAAACAAGGCAGTGTCCCCACCTCGATAAGCCATTCCTCTGGAAAGAAATGTCTGCTGAGCCAGCTGCTGTTTCTTCTTTTAGTTTCCTACAGAATTTTTGCCACTGAATGACAGAAACCTGAATAAAAATCTATACACATATTTCTGTTGTAGCTCATATGAAAAAATAACAAAACCTATTTGCTGTATTGTTGAGTGGGAAAGGTCAGGCAGCAGGAGACAGCCTCTGGGGAAGCATTTGAGAAAGACTCCCATCGTCATTTTAATCCTGTTCTTAACACCAAGATGCATGCAGGCTGTGATTTGCCAATAAATAACTTGCTCACAGAAGTGAAAAATTCCTCTTTACTGTAAGAAGGGAATCGAGGAGATAGGGGGGGGAAGGGAAAAAGATCACTGAATTCAGCAAACATACCCTTGTAGCGGTTTACCCTGAGCCGGAGCCTGTGGGGGGCACTTGGATGTACCGATAAGGCGGTAACATCCCTGTCACCAAGGAGAAACCCTAGGTTCCTGCTACCCATGCCTCAGACCTGCTCCATCCTCAACTTCCCCATCACTTGATGACAGCCTGTTCTTCCCGATGCTCAAGCCAAAAGCCTTGACTCCTCTCTTTTTCCCTCAACCCACATCCAATCCTTTAGGAAATCCTGATGGTTCTCCCCTTAAAATACCCAAAATCTGACCACTTCCCACCCTTCGTGCTGTCACTGCCATT